>NC_086449.1:67451525-67799025 GCF_028390025.1 Pseudophryne corroboree | reverse complement strand
GGCCAAGAAGGACTTGGTAACCGGAACTTCAAGAGATGCTCACGGAGGATCCGTGGCCTCTACCTCTAAGAAGGGACCTGCTCAAGCAAGGACCCTGTCTGTTCCAAGACTTACCACGGCTGCGTTTGACGGCATGGCGGTTGAACGCCGGATCCTGAAAAGGCATTCCGGATGAAGTCATCCCTATCCTGATCAAAGCCAGGAAGGATGTAACCGCAAAACATTATCACCGCATTTGGCGAAAATATGTTGCGTGGTGCGAGGCCAGTAAGGCCCGACGGAGGAAATTCAACTGGGTCGTTTCCTACATTTCCTGCAAACAGGAGTGTCTATGGGCCTGAAATTGGGGTCCATTAAGGTTAAAATTTCGGCCCTGTCAATTTTCTTCCAAAAAAGAACTAGCTTCAGTCCCTGAAGTTCAGACGTTTGTAAAAGGGGTACTGCATATACAGCCTCCTTTTGTGCCTTCAGTGGCACTTTGGGATCTCAATGTAGTTTTTGGGTTCCAAAAGTCACATTGGTTTGAACCACTTCAATCTGTGGAGTTAAAATATCTCACATGGAAAGTGGTCATGCTGTTGGCCCTGTCCTGGGCCAGGCGCGGGTCAGAATTGGCGACTTTATCCTGTAAAAGCCCTTATCTGATTTTCCATTCGGACAGGGCAGAATTGAGGACTCGTCCTCAGTTTCTCCCTAAGGTGGTTTCAGCGTTTCACCTGAACCAACCTATTGTGGTGCCTGCGGCTACTAGGGACTTGGAGGACTCCAAGTTGCTAGACGTTGTCAGGGCCCTGAAAATATATGTTTCCAGGACGGCTGGAGTCAGGAAAACTGACTTGCTGTTTATCCTGTATGCACCCAACAAGCTGGGTGCTCCTACTTCTAAGCAGACTATTGCTTGTTGGATTTGTAGTACAATTCAGCTTGCACATTCGGTGGCAGGCCTGCCACAGCCAAAAATCTGTAAATGCCCACTCCACAAGGAAGGTGGGCTCATCTTGGGCGGCTGCCCGAGGGGTCTCTGCTTTACAACTTTGCCGAGCAGCTACTTGGTCAGGAGCAAATACGTTTGTAAAATTCTACAAAATTGATACCCTGGCTGAGGAGGACCTGGAGTTCTCTCATTTGGTGCTGCAGAGTCATCCGCACTCTCCCGCCCGTTTGGGAGCTTTGGTATAATCCCCATGGTCCTTACGGAGTCCCCAGCATCCACTTAGGACGTTAGAGAAAATAAGAATTTACTTACCGATAATTCTATTTCTCGTAGTCCGTAGTGGATGCTGGGCGCCCATCCCAAGTGCGGATTGTCTGCAATACTGGTACATAGTTATTGTTACCAAAAAATCGGGTTATTGCTGTAGTGAGCCATCTTTTCTAGAGGCTCCTCTGTTATCATGCTGTTAACTGGGTTCAGATCACAAGTTGTACGGTGTGATTGGTGTGGCTGGTATGAGTCTTACCCGGGATTCAAGATCCTTCCTTATTGTGTACGCTCGTCCGGGCACAGTATCCTAACTGAGGCTTGGAGGAGGGTCATAGGGGGAGGAGCCAGTGCACACCAGATAGTCCTAAAGCTTTCTTTAGATGTGCCCAGTCTCCTGCGGAGCCGCTATTCCCCATGGTCCTTACGGAGTCCCCAGCATCCACTACGGACTACGAGAAATAGAATTATCGGTAAGTAAATTCTTATTATATATATATATATATATATATATAGAACAATCCGTGGTTTTTTTTCCACATGAACCAGCACACCAAAAAGTAGCAGGAATATTAATTCATTTAATCCATATTAATCCATATTAATTCTCCAAAAGTGCAATGTGCAATGTGCAAGCATAGGCATGGATAATAAAAGTAATACTTAGCAGTTCAATGCATCAAAGTGAGTGGCAGCTCCTACAGCTGTTTCGGTGCTAAAGCACCTTCATCATGGGAATAGCTATTCCCATGATGAAGGTGCTTTAGCACCGAAACAGCTGTAGGAGCTGCCACTCACTTTGATGCATTGAACTGCTAAGTATTACTTTTATTATCCATGCCTATGCTTGCACATTGCACTTTTGGAGAATTAATATGGATTAATATGGATTAAATGAATTAATATTCCTGCTACTTTTTGGTGTGCTGGTTCATGTGGAAAAAAAACCACGGATTGTTCTGTACTGATTGTCTCACCGTGCACCCAGCAAATGATTAAGAAGGTGTGTGCGATTCAATTCGCTTTGTCTATATATATATATATATATATATATATATATATATATATATATATATATATATATATGTATGTGTATGTATATATATATATATATATATGTGTGTGTGTGCATATATATTATTATTATTTTTTTTTTACACTTCACTATATCCATAGCCGGATCAGGAAGTACGTTGTGCATACAAACTGCCTGATAACGTCACGAACTTGGCAGGTATTTACATGCGTTCGCCCAGTTCAGCTGACAATCACTGCCGGCTGCTGCAGCATGTGGCCGCCCGTACACACACAACGATGCACCAATATATCTGGTCATCATGTGGGCTGCAGGGCCAATGCGTTATGTCTATGAACGATGGCATTCACATACACATCGTTGGTACACACTGGCAAACAGGCCAGCGATATAGCGGTCATTCGATAGAACGGCCGCTTTATCTGCCAGTGTGTATCTAGCACTAGTGTGCCTTGAGAATACCAGGTATACAGATATGTGTATGTTATTTTTCTCTGACGTCCTAAGTGGATGCTGGGGACTCCGTCAGGACCATGGGGGGGATTAGCGGCTCCGCAGGAGACAGGGCACAAAAGTAAAAGCTTTAGGACTAGGTGGTGTGCACTGGCTCCTCCCCCTATGACCCTCCTCCAAGCCTCAGTTAGGTTTTTGTGCCCGGCCGAGAAGGGTGCAATCTAGGTAGCTCTCCTGAAAAGCGGGAGAAAGGCCGCCGAGAAGGGGGCGGAGCCTATCTCCTCAGCACACAAGCGCCATTTTCCCTCACAGCTCCGCTGGAAGGACGTCTCCCTGACTCTCCCCTGCAGTCCTGCACTACAGAAACAGGGTAAAAAAGAGAGGGGGGGGGGGCACTAATTTGGCATATAAAAACATATATAGCAGCTATAAGGGAAAAACACTTATTTATAAGGTTGTCCCTATACATATATAGCGCTCTGGTGTGTGCTGGCAAACTCTCCCTCTGTCTCCCCAAAGGGCTAGTGGGGTCCTGTCCTCTATCAGAGCATTCCTGTGTGTGTGCTGTGTGTCGGTACACGTGTGTCGACATGTATGAGGAGGAAAATGGTGTGGAGGCGGAGCAATTGCCTGTATTAGTGATGTCACCCCCTAGGGAGTCGACACCTGACTGGATGGTCTTATTTAAGGAATTACGTGATAGTGTCAGCACTTTACAAAAAACTGTTGACGACATGAGACAGCCGGCAAGTCAGTTAGTGCCTGTCCAGGCGTCTCAAACACCGTCAGGGGCTCTAAAGCGCCCATTACCTCAGTCGGTAGACACGGACACTGACTCCAGTGTCGACGGTTAAGAAACAAACGTATTTTCCAGTAGGGCCACACGTTACATGATCACGGCAATGAAGGAGGCTTTGCATATTTCTGATACTACAAGTACCACAAAAAAGGGTATTATGTGGGGTGTGAAAAAACTACCCGTAGTTTTTCCTGAATCAGAAGAATTAAATGAAGTGTGTGATGATGCGTGGGTCTCCCCCGATAAAAAATTGCTGATATCTAAGAAATTATTGGCATTATACCCTTTCCCGCCAGAAGTTAGGGCGCGTTGGGAAACACCCCCTAGGGTGGATAAGGCACTCACACGCTTATCAAAACAAGTGGCGTTACCGTCTCCTGATACGGCCGCCCTCAAGGAGCCAGTTGATAGGAAGCTGGAAAATGTCCTAAAAAGTATATACACACATACTGGTGTTATACTGCGACCAGCGATTGCCTCAGCCTGGATGTGCAGCGCTGGGGTGGCGTGGTCGGAGTCCCTGACTGAAAATATTGATACCCTGGACAGGGACAGTATTTTATTGACTATAGAGCGTTTAAAAGATGCGTTTCTATATATGCGTGATGCACAGAGGGATATTTGCACCCTGGCATCAAGAGTAAGTGCGATGTCCATTTCTGCCAGAAGATGTTTATGGACACGACAGTGGTCAGGTGATGCGGATTCCAAACGGCATATGGAAGTATTGCCGTATAAAGGGGAGGAGTTATTTGGGGTCGGTCTTTCGGACCTGGTGGCCACGGCAACAGCTGGAAAATCCACCTTTTTACCCCAACTCACCTCTCAGCAGAAAAAGACACCGTCTTTTCAGCCTCAGTCCTTTCGTCCCCATAAGGGCAAGCGGGCAAAAGGCCAGTCATATCTGCCCCGGGGTAGAGGAAAGGGAAAAAGACTGCAGCAGACAGCCTCTTCCCAGGAACAGAAGCCCTCCACCGCTTCTGCCAAGTCCTCAGCATGACGCTGGGGCCTTACAAGCGGACTCAGGTGCGGTGGGGGGTCGTCTCAAGAGTTTCAGCGCGCAGTGGGCTCACTCGCAAGTGGACCCCTGGATCCTACAGGTAGTATCCCAGGGGTACAGATTGGAATTCGAGACGTCTCCCCCTCGCAGGTTCCTGAAGTCTGCTTTACCAACGTCTCCCTCCGACAGGGAGGCAGTATTGGAAGCAATTCACAAGCTGTATTCCCAGCAGGTGATAATCAAAGTACCCCTCCTACAACAGGGAAAGGGGTATTATTCCACACTATTTGTGGTACCGAAGCCAGACGGCTCGGTGAGACCTATTCTAAATCTGAAATCTTTGAACACTTACATACAAAGGTTCAAATTCAAGATGGAGTCACTCAGAGCAGTGATAGCGAACCTGGAAGAAGGGGACTATATGGTGTCCCTGGACATCAAGGATGCTTACCTTCATGTCCCAATTTGCCCTTCTCACCAAGGGTACCTCAGGTTCGTAGTACAGAACTGTCATTATCAGTTTCAGACGCTGCCGTTTGGATTGTCCACGGCACCCCGGGTCTTTACCAAGGTAATGGCCGAAATGATGATTCTTCTTCAAAGAAAAGGCGTCTTAATTATCCCTTACTTGGACGATCTCCTGATAAGGGCAAAGTCCAGGGAACAGTTGGAGGTCGGAGTAGCACTATCTCGGGTACTGCTACAACAGCACGGGTGGATTCTAAATATTCCAAAATCGCAGCTGATCCCGACGACACGTCTGCTGTTCCTAGGGATGATTCTGGACACAGTCCAGAAAAAGGTGTTTCTCCCGGAGGAGAAAGCCAGGGAGTTATCCGAGCTAGTCAGGAACCTCCTAAAACCAGGAAAAGTGTCAGTGCATCATTGCACAAGGGTCCTGGGAAAAATGGTGGCTTCTTACGAAGCGATTCCATTCGGCAGATTTCACGCAAGAACTTTTCAGTGGGATCTGCTGGACAAATGGTCCGGATCGCATCTTCAGATGCATCAGCGGATAACCCTGTCTCCGAGGACAAGGGTGTCTCTTCTGTGGTGGCTGCAGAGTGCTCATCTACTAGAGGGCCGCAGATTCGGCATTCAGGATTGGATCCTGGTGACCACGGATGCCAGCCTGAGAGGCTGGGGAGCAGTCACACAGGGAAGAAATTTCCAGGGAAAGTGGTCAAGTCTAGAGACTTCTCTCCACATAAATATACTGGAGCTAAGGGCAATTTACAATGCTCTATGCCTAGCAAGACCTCTGCTTCAAGGTCAGCCGGTGCTGATCCAGTCGGACAACATCACGGCAGTCGCCCACGTAAACAGACAGGGCGGCACAAGAAGCAGGAGGGCAATGGCAGAAGCTGCAAGGATTCTTCGCTGGGCGGAAAATCATGTGATAGCACTGTCAGCAGTGTTCATTCCGGGAGTGGACAACTGGGAAGCAGACTTCCTCAGCAGGCACGACCTCCACCCGGGAGAGTGGGGACTTCACACGGAAGTCTTCCACATGATTGTGAACCATTGGGAAAAACCAAAGGTGGACATGATGGCGTCCCGCCTCAACAAAAAACTGGACAGGTATTGCGCCAGGTCAAGGGACCCTCAGGCAATAGCTGTGGACGCTCTGGTAACACCGTGGGTGTACCAGTCAGTGTATGTGTTCCCTCCTCTTCCTCTCATACCCAAGGTACTGAGAATTATAAGACGGAGAGGAGTAAGAACTATACTCGTGGCTCCGGATTGGCCAAGGAGGACTTGGTACCCGGAACTTCAAGAGATGCTCACAGAGGACCCATGGCCTCTGCCGCTAAGAAGGGACTTGCTTCAGCAAGGACCCTGTCTGTTCCAAGACTTACCGCGGCTGCGTTTGACGGCATGGCGGTTGAACGCCGGATCCTAAGGGAAAAAGGCATTCCGGAAGAGGTCGTACCTACCCTGGTCAAAGCCAGGAAGGAGGTGACCGCACAACATTATCACCGCATTTGGCGAAAATATGTTGCGTGGTGTGAGGCCAGGAAGGCCCCCACGGAGGAATTTCAACTCTGTCGATTCCTGCATTTCCTGCAAACAGGAGTGTCTATGGGCCTCAAATTGGGGTCCATTAAGGTTCAAATTTCGGCCCTGTTGATTTTCTTCCAGAAAGAATTGGCTTCAGTTCCTGAAGTCCAGACATTCGTCAAGGGAGTACTGCATATACAACCCCCTTTTGTGCCTCCAGTGGCACCGTGGGATTTCAACGTAGTTCTGGGATTCCTCAAATCACATTGGTTTGAACCGCTCAAATCTGTGGATTTGAAATATCTCACATGGAAAGTGACCATGCTGTTGGCCCTGGCCTCGGCCAGGCGAGTGTCAGAATTGGCGGCTTTGTCTCACAAAAGCCCATATCTGATTTTCCATTCGGACAGGGCAGAACTGCGGACTCGTCCCCAGTTTCTCCCTAAGGTGGTGTCAGCGTTTTACCTGAACCAACCTATTGTGGTGCCTGCGGCTACTAGGGACTTGGAGGACTCCAAGTTGCTAGATGTTGTCAAGGCCCTGAAAATATATATTTCCAGGACGGCTGGAGTCAGGAAAACTGACTCGCTGTTTATCCTGTATGCACCCAACAAGCTGGGTGCTCCTGCTTCTAAGCAGACGATTGCTCGTTGGATTTGTAGTACAATTCAGCTTGCACATTCTGTGGCAGGCCTGCCACAGCCAAAATCTGTAAATGCCCATTCCACAAGGAAGGTGGGCTCATCTTGGGCGGCTGCCCGAGGGGTCTCGGCTTTACAACTTTGCCGAGCTGCTACTTGGTCAGGGGCAAACACGTTTGCTAAATTCTACAAATTTGATACCCTGGAAGGAGGACCTGGAGTTCTCTCATTCGGTGCTGCAGAGTCATCCGCACTCTCCCGCCCGTTTGGGAGCTTTGGTATAATCCCCATGGTCCTGACGGAGTCCCCAGCATCCACTTAGGACGTTAGAGAAAATAAGAATTTACTTACCGATAATTCTATTTCTCGTAGTCCGTAGTGGATGCTGGGCGCCCATCCCAAGTGCGGATTGTCTGCAATACTTGTACATAGTTATTGTTACAAAAATCGGGTTATTATTGTTGTGAGCCATCTTTTCAGAGGCTCCTCTGTTATCATGCTGTTAACTGGGTTCAGATCACAAGTTGTACAGTGTGATTGGTGTGGCTGGTATGAGTCTTACCCGGGATTCAAAATCTTTCCTTATTGTGTACGCTCGTCCGGGCACAGTATCCTAACTGAGGCTTGGAGGAGGGTCATAGGGGGAGGAGCCAGTGCACACCACCTAGTCCTAAAGCTTTTACTTTTGTGCCCTGTCTCCTGCGGAGCCACTAATCCCCCCCCATGGTCCTGACGGAGTCCCCAGCATCCACTACGGACTACGAGAAATAGAATTATCGGTAAGTAAATTCTTATTTTAAAGATTTGTTTTCCAAATCCCTGTACATTGTGCATATACCTAATTTCTCTTACGTCCTAGAGTATTCTGAAGTCCACATTAGTACCATAGGGTATAGACTGGTCCGCTAGGAGCCTTGGGCACTTTATGAAATCAATAGTGTGCACTGGCTCCTCCCTCTGACACTCCTACCAGACTCCGTTTAGAAAATGTGCCCGGAGGAGCCGGTCATGCTTAGGGAAGCTCCTGAAGAGTTTTCTGCATTTTTTTTCTGTTTGTTGGGTGTCACCAGCCTGCCTGCTTAGGGGCCCTTAGGGGGGGGAGAACGGCCCAACTTCCTAAAGAGTTAATGGTCCCGTTTCTCCGCTGACAGGACACTGAGCTCCTGAGGGAGTCATTAGCAAGCCCCACCACGGCGAGTGTACCCTCCCGCAGCACGCCGCCACCCCTAACAGAGCCAGAAGAAAGAAGAGTGGTGAGTAGAATGCCGGCGTCCCGGTTAGCGGGTCGTGGCGGGAATGGCGGCGCAAGGGTAGTAGCGCAGGGCTGGCATGCAGGCTGCACTCCGGGATGCTCAGGAGGACACGCTGTGGGGGGCGCGCTGAGCCACCAATGATACCCACACTGGCACCTAATTTAACAGGGGTTCTAACCCTCTGTTAGATAAACTAAGACCTCAGGCCAGTATAAAAAAAACGGGAAGCCGCGTGCCATTACGGGGGCTGGGCTTCACTATGAGCGGATCCAGCAGCTCACCAGTGCCATTTTCCCTCTATAGCTTACAGTAACAGGCATCATAGGGAAGCGAAGGTCCTCTACAAAGACTCCTCGTCTCCTCAGTGGTACCAGGGGGTCTTAGAAGGAAGGGGGGGGGGGTTGTAGTATACTAAGCCCTATTAAGGGACTTAGTGTGGCGACCCAGCTGAGTTGTTACTTGGTTAACAGGGCGCGGTGTGGCTGGCTCCATTTTCTGTGTCTCCCTACGGGCTCTGTGTGGGTTAAACTGTGTATTCACCTTTTGTGTGTGGGTCTCTTCTCGTTACCATGTCCAGGGACTGTTTCCTGCACAGCAGAGTGTCTGTCCTCCCCCCGGAGAGACTCTACTGTGTACCCAGAATAGTACACATTTACAGGCTAATGGGGCAGAACCCCCATGGTTCGATTCCATTAAGGGGATGATATCTAATATTTCTACTAAATTATCCCATACTGAGAAAGAGACGCAACACTTAAGACAGTCTATGGATGACCTGATGAATAGAGGGGATCAGTACGTAATCCTGCTGGACGGGATCCCGGCGGTCGAAATACCGACGCCGGAATCCCGACCACACAATCCCGACAGGGGTGGCGAGCGGAACGCAGCCCCTTGCGGGCTCGCTTCGCTCGCCACGCTGCGGGCACGGTGCCTCGCTACGCTCGGCACACTATTATATTCTCCCTCTATGGGTGTCGTGGACACCCACGGAGGGAGAATATGTCGGGATTGTGGCGGTCGGGATTCCGGCTTCGGTATTTCGACCGCCGGTATCCCGTCCAGCGGGATGTTGACCGCATCCCGAATAGAGATTCAGTTCCCATACCGGCGTCTCAGACCCCTGCCATTTGCCCGCAAAAGCGTACTCTGGCCCAGCTCATGCAGGCTGATACTGATGACGATACATCAGGCACAGAGGAGGGTGAAGTGGATGCGAGTTGGGGGAATGCAGTCCTGTCACAAGGAATACAGGCCCTATTAGAAGCTATTAGAGATGTCCTGCACATTCCTGACAAGGTGGCAAGGTAGAGGAGGAATCCTGTTTTAATGTAAAAAAGAAATCCTCAGCTTTTTTTCCAGCATCAAAGGAATTGAATGCTCTGTTTGAAGAAACATGGTCTAATCCTGACAAGAAGTTTCAGATCCCTAAAAGGTTAATTACATCCTTTCCCTTTCCTCTGGAGGATAGAAAGAAATGGGAAAACCCACCGATTGTGGACGCATCTATATCTAGGTTGTCATGTAAGATAGTCTTACATGTTCCTGGGGCAGCATCCTTAAAGGACACTGCTGACCGCAAGATTGAGACCACTCTCAAATCTTTATACACTGCTGCTGGGGTGGTCCAGAGACCCACTATTGCTTGTGCATGGATCACTAAATCACTAAGGCCATTGCTAAGTGGTCTGGTTACCTAATTGACGGATTAGGTTCCTTACCCAGGCGGAGATCATGTTACCCCTACAGCATATTCGGGACTCTGCTACCTTTGTGGTGGAGGCCATAAAGGAAATCGGTTTGCTCAACGCACGCACCACTGCCATGTCAGTGTCAGCACGCAGGGACTTGTGGCTACGCGAATGGACTGCAGATGCGGATTCCAGGAAAGGCATGGAAAGCCTACCATTCACAGGTGAGGCCCTTTTTGGTGATGAACTGGATACATGGATATCCAAGGCCATGGCAGGTAAGTCTACGTACCTTCCTTCCGCAGCTCCCCCAGCTAGGAAAACCTACTCTGCTCCAACTCTGCACTCCTTTCAGACAGCGAAATTTAACGGCAAATCCAAAGGTTCTTCTACAGCCTTCAAAGGCAAAAGAGGTAAACCCAGGAAACCAGCAGCTGCAGGTCCTCAGGAACAAACCTCCGGTTCTGCTTCCTCAAATCCTTCAGCATGACGGTGGACCGCACTGCCTGGAAGACAGACAGGTGGGAGCCCAATTACGTTATTTCAGTCACATTTGGGCAACATCATGCCAGGATCCCTGGGTCAAAGACCTTATCGCCCAGGGATACAGACTGAAGTTTCAGGAACTCCCACCTCACAGATTCTTCAAATCAGGATTACCAGCTTCTCCAGAAGCAGGTATGACTTTGCAGGCAGTGATTCAGAAACTGGTACAAACTCAGGTCATTGTCCCAGTTCCACTTCATCTACAAAACAAAGGTTTTTACTCCAACCTGTTTCTGGTACCGAAGCTGGACGGTTCGGTAAGGCCCATTTTAAACCTCAAGTCACTGAACCCGTACTTACGGGTGGTCAAGTTCAAGATGGAGTCTCTTAGAGTGGTGATCTCAGGTCTGGAGGAGGGGGAATTCCTGGTGTCTCTGGACATCGAGGATGCGTACCTGCATATTGCGATTTGGCCGCCTCATCAGGCTTACCTATGGTTTGCACTACAGGACTGTCACTACCAGTTCCAGGTCCTGCCATTTGGCCTCTCCACGGCACCGAGGGTGTTCACCAAGGTAATGGTGGAGATGATGTTTCCCCTCCGCAGGCAAGGAGTGCACGTAATACCGTACCTGGATGACCTGCTGATAAAAGCACCATCCAGGGAGAGGTTGTTGGACAACATTGCCCTCTCAACCTGACTACTCCAGGATCACGGGTGGATTCTGAACCTGCCAAAATCCCACCTGGAACCAACACGGAGTCTTCCATTCCTGGTGATGATACTGGATACGGAGGAACAAAGGGTATTCCTTCCGTTGGAAAAGGCATTGGTTATCCAATCAATGGTACAGGATGTTCTAAAACAAACCCGGATATCGGTGCATCTATACATTTGCCTTCTGGGGAAGATGGTAGCCTCTTACAAGGCTCTGCAGTACAGAAGGTTTCATGCAAGGCCCTTCCAGCTGGATCTGTTGGACAACTGGCCCGGATCGCATCTGCACATGAACCAGAGGATACGTCAGTCGCCAAAAGCAGGATTTCTCTTCTGTGGTGGCTTCAGATTTCTCACCTGACCGAGTGTTGAAGGTTCGGGATTCAAAATTGATTTCTGCTAACCACAGACGCAAGCCTCAGAGGTTGGGGAGCAGTCACCCAGGGGGAACAGTTCCAAGGAAAATGGTCAAGTCAGGAAACCATTCTTCCGATCAACATTCTGGAGCTAAGGGCCATATACAACGCCCTTCTACAGGCATCACATCTTCTTCAAGATCACGCCATTCAAGTTCAGTCAGACAATGTGACTGCAGTAATGTACATAAACCGACAGGTGGAACGAAGAGCAGAGCGGCAATGTCAGAGGTAACAAGAATCCTCCTCTGGGCAGAAAGGCACGCAGTGGCACTATCAGCAATCTTCATTCCGGGAGTGGACAACTGGGAAGCGGACTTCCTCAGCAGACACGATCTCCATCCAGGAGAATGGGGCCTCCACCCGGTGGTATTCGCAGGGGTAACAAGCCGATGGGGTGTACCTCCGATAGACATGTTGGCCTCTCTACTCAACAAGAAGCTTTAGAGGTACTGTTCCAGGTCAAGGGACCCACAAGCAGTGGCGGTGGACGCCCTGGTAGCTCTGTGGGTGTTCTAGTCAGTGTATGTGTTCCCTCCACTTCCACTCATCCCAAGGATTCTCAAACTAATAAAAAGAACAAGAGTTCAGGCGATCCTCATTGCTCTAGACTGGCCAAGAAGAGCTTGGTACGTGGATCTTTTCGCGAGGACCTTCTCCAACAGGGGCCGTTCGCCTATCAAGACTTACTGCTGCTGTGTTTGACAACATGGAGGTTGAACGCCAGATCTTAGCTCGGAAAGGCATTCCGAAAAAGGTCATTCCTACCCCGATACAGGCTAGGAAGGGAGTAATGTCCAAACATTACCATTGGATTTGGAAAGAGTATGTGTCTGGGGGTGGGGTGGGGGGTGGGGTGGGGGGGGGGGATGTAGGAACCAACTCTAGCAGTTAGTGGTTTTCTATCTCTGCTGACAGGACACTGAGCGCAAGCCCATGGGGCGACTGCTCACTCCCGCAGCACGGTTGCCACCCCCTAACAGAGCCAGAAGATAGAAGAGTGGTGAGTATGACGCCGGTGACTCGATACGCGGGTTGCCGGCGGGAATGGTGGCACAAGGGTGGGAGCGCAGCTCTGACAGGCTGCGTTCCAGAGGGCTCAGCGCTAATACCCTACACTGGTCACATATGGTAACAGGAGCTAATCCCACTGTTAGCAGCTAAATCACCTCAGGCCAGTATAATCTGTGAAAGCGGGAAGACGCGCCATTACAGGGGGCGGGCCTCCTCAGAGCGGATCCAGCACTCACCAGCGCCATTTTCTCCCTGCAGATCACAGTGAAGAGACGCTGACAGGAAGCGCTGCCCTCCACATAACTCCAGCATACCTCTGCACTACCAGGGTGTTATAGACAGGGGGGAGAGTGTAATAATCACTGTTTAATCTATTAAGGTTATTCAGTCAGCGCCGGCTGTTTAGTGTATTAACTGCCTACTGGGGCGCTGTGTGGCTGGCTCCATATATTCTGTGTCTCTCCGAAGGTACTCTGGGGAAACTGTATCTGCATTTCTTTTTCATCCACTAGGGGTCACTGGAGTACTCTTGGGATATGGACGGCTTCCATAGGAACAAGGCACTGAATAGTTAAATTTAGAACTCTCCTCCCCTCCATATCCCAGAGTACCTCAGTGTTTTTTCTGTGCTCATAGTAGCAACAAGGCTTGTGTGGAGTTATCACACTACTTTTTGAATATTTTTATTTTTTATTTTTTTACAACATTTTCCACATCCCTTGCCCCCTTCCAATAGGCGTGGGTCCAGGATAGTGGAAGCTGCTTACAAGCAGCTACGGGCGTGTCGGGCCTCTCTAAAAAAAGCTCCCTCACAGCCACGTGCAGGACTACCTGCAGGAGAAGCTGGACGGAGCTTGCAGAAGAAGCCCCGTCATAGCCCTCACTACAAGGCGTACAGGTATGTTGGGGACGGGGCGGTCAGCTCACGCTGCCGCCCCGCTGTGTGGGGACACTGTTGTTTGTAGCCGCCCGTCGCCGCTTCCAGGAACACCGCCATGTGATGGCCCGCTGCCACTACCTGGTCACCGCCGCTGTGCTGCCTCCCGCCGCTCACAGAGCCGCGCCGGCCGCATTCACCATGCATAGCCGCCGCTCCACGGCTCTATGCACTGCACTCCCCGGCTCCCGCTACTGCTCCCTGGCTCCCTCTACCTCGGCTCCCTCTACCTCAGCTCCCCGCAGGTAATCCCCGGCTCTGTGTAATAGATAGCGGTACACAGAGTACGGGGGGGGGGGGGGAGCGCACACACAATGGGGGAGAGTGTGCCCATAGCAGCAGTAGAACGCTGCATGGGTTATTAGATAGAGAGGCTATTAAGCCTTTTCTCTATCGTCCTAAGTGGATGCTGGGGTTCCTGAAAGGACCATGGGGAATAGCGGCTCCGCAGGAGACAGGGCACAAAAAAGTAAAGCTTTTACCAGATCAGGTGGTGTGCACTGGCTCCTCCCCCTATGACCCTCCTCCAGACTCCAGTTAGATTTTGTGCCCGAACGAGAAGGGTGCAATCTAGGTGGCTCTCCTAAAGAGCTGCTTAGAGAAAGTTTAGCTTAGGTTTTTTACTTTACAGTGAGTCCTGCTGGCAACAGGATCACTGCAACGAGGGACTTAGGGGAGAAGTAGTGAACTCACCTGCGTGCAGAGTGGATTTGCTGCTTGGCTACTGGACACTAGCTCCAGAGGGACGATCACAGGTACAGCCTGGATGGTCACCGGAGCCGCGCCGCCGGCCCCCTTGCAGACGCTGAAGAGAGAAGAGGTCCAAAATCGGCGGCTGAAGACTCCTGAGTCTTCATAAAGGTAGCGCACAGCACTGCAGCTGTGCGCCATTTTCCTCTCAGCACACTTCACACAACAGTCACTGAGGGTGCAGAGCGCTGGGGGGGGCGCTCTGAGAGGCAAATAAAAACCTTATTAGAGGCAAAAAATACCTCACATATAGCCCACAGAGGCTATATGGAGATATTTAACCCCTGCCTAACTTCAAAAATAGCGGGAGACGAGCCCGCCGTAAAAGGGGCGGGGCCTATCTCCTCAGCACACAGCGCCATTTTCTCTCACAGAAAAGCTGGAGAGAAGGCTCCCAGGCTCTCCCCTGCACTGCACTACAGATACAGGGTTAAAACAGAGAGGGGGGGCACTGATTTTGGCGATATTGTATATATATAAAAGATGCTATAAGGGAGAAACACTTATATAAGGTTGTCCCTATATAATTATAGCGTTTTTGGTGTGTGCTGGCAGACTCTCCCTCTGTCTCCCCAAAGGGCTAGTGGGTCCTGTCCTCTGTCAGAGCATTCCCGGTGTGTGTGCTGTGTGTCGGTACGTGTGTGTCGACATGTATGAGGACGATGTTGGTGAGGAGGCGGAGAAATTGCCTGTAATGGTGATGTCACTCTCTAGGGAGTCGACACCGGAATGGATGGCTTATTTAGAGAATTACGTGAGAATGTCAACACGCTGCAAGGTCGGTTGACGACACGAGACGGCCGACAATCTATTAGGACCGGTCCAGGCGTCTCAGAAACACCGTCAGGGGTTTTAAAAACGCCCATTTACCTCAGTCGGTCGACACAGACACAGACACGGACACTGAATACAGTGTCGACGGTGAATAAACAAACGTATTTCTCATTAGGGCCACACGTTAAGGGCAATGAAGGAGGTGTTACGTGTTTCTGATACTACAAGTACCACAAGAAAGGGTATTATGTGGGAGTGAAAAAACTACCTGTAGTTTTTCCTGAATCAGATAAAATAAAATGAAGTGTGTGATGATGCGTAGGGTTACCCCGATAGCAAATATTGGCGTTATACCCTTTCCCGCCAGAAATTAGGGTACGTTGGGAAACACCCCTTAGGGTGATAAGGCGCTCACACGCTTATCAAGTGGCGTTACCGTCTCCAGATACGGCCGCCCTCAAGGAGCCAGCTGATAGGAAGCTGGAAAAATATCCTAAAAAGTATATACACACATACGGTGGTTATACTGCGACCAGCGATCGCCATCAGCCTGGAGATGCAGTGCTGGGTTGGCTTGGTCGGTTTCCCTGACTGAAAATATTTTATTCATGTAGAGCATTTAATAGGATGCATTCTATATATATGTATGTGAGATGCACAGAGGGATATTTGCTCTCTGGCATCAAGATAAGTGCGTTGTCCATATCTCCCAGAAGATGTCAGGGACACGACAGTGGTCAGGTGATACAGATCCCATACGGCAGATGGAAGTATTGCTGTATAAAGGGAAGGAGTTATTTGGGGGTCGGTCCATCGGACCTGGGGACCACAGCAACAGCTGGGAAATCCAACCTTTTTTACCCCAAGTTACATCTCAGCTAAAAAAGACACCGTCTTTTCAGCCTCAATCTTTCCTTTCCCATGAGGGCATGCAGGCAAAAGGCCAGTCATATCTGCCCAGACATAGAGGTAAGGGAAGTAGACTGCAGCAGGCAGCCCTTTCCCAGGAAAAGAAGCCCTCCACCGCGTCTGCCAAGTCCTCAGCATGACGCTGGGGCCGTGCAAGCGGACTCAAGGTGGGGGGGTAGTCTCAAGAGTCTCAGGGCGCAGTGGGATCACTCGCAAGTTGACCCCTAGATCGTACGAGTATTATCCCAGGGGTAAAGATTGGAGAGTCGAGACATCTTCTCCTCGCAGGTTCCTGAAGTCTGCTTTACCAACGGCTCCCTCCGACAGGGAGGCAGCATTGGAAACAATTCACAAGCTGTATATCCAGCAGGTGATAATCAAAGTACCCCTCCTACGACAAGGAAAAGGGTATTATTTTTCCACACTATATTGTGGTACTGAAGCCAGACGGCTTGGTGACACATAGTCTAAATCTAATATGTTTTGAACACTTACATAAAAGGTTCAAATCGAGATAAAGTCACTCAGAGCAGTGATAGCGAACCGGAAAAAAGGGGACTATATGGTGTCCCTGGACATCAAGGATTACCTCCATGTCCAAATTTTGTCCTTCTCATCAAGGGTACCTCTGGTTCGTGGTACAGAACTGTCAATATCAGTTTCAGACGATGCCGTTTGAATTATCCACGGCACCCCGGGCCTTTTTACCAAGGTAATGGCCGGAAAGATGTTTCTTCAAAGAAAAAAGGCATCTAAATTATCCCTTACTTGCACGACCTAAAAAGGGCAAGTTCCAGAGAACAGTTGGAGGTCGGAAGAGCACTATCTAAAGTAGTTCTTCGACGGCACGACTGGATTCTAAATATTCCAAGAATCGCAGCTGTTTTCCGACGATACGTCTGCTGTTCCTAGGGATGATTCTGGACACGGTTCAGAAAAAGGTTTTTCTTCCCGAGAAAAAAGCCAAGGAGTTATCCGACCTGTCAGGAACCTCCTAAAACCAGGAAAGGTGTCTGTACATCAATGCACAAGAGTCCTGGGAAAAATGGTGGCTTTTTACGAAGCAATTCCATTCGGCAGATTCCATGCAACAATTTTCCAAAGGGATCTGTTGGACAAATGGTCAGGGTCGCATCCTCAGATGCACCTGCGAATAACCCTGTCGCCAAGGACAAGGGTATATCTTCTGTGGTGGTTGCAAAAGGCTCATCTATTGGAGGGCCGCAGATTCGGCATACAGGATTTGATCCTGGTGACCACGGACGCCAGCCTGAGAGGTTGGGGAGCAGTCACACAAGGAAGAAACTTCCAGGGGGTATGGACGAACCTGGAAAAGTCTCTTCACATAAACATTCTGGTACTAAGAGCAATCTAAAATGCTCTAAGCCAGGCGGAACCACTCCTGCAAGGAAAACCGGTGTTGATTCAGTCGGACAACATCACGGCGGTCGCCCATGTAAACAGACAGGGCGGCACAAGAAGCAGGAGTGCAATGGCAGAAGCTGCCAAGATTCTTCGCTGGGCGGAGAATCACGTAATAGCACTGTCAGCAGTGTTCTTCCCGGGCGTGGACAACTGGGAAGCAGACTTCCTCAGCAGACACGATATTCACCCGGGAGAGGGGGGTCTTCATCCAGAAGTCTTCCACATGCTAATAAACTGTTGGGAAAGACCAATGGTAGACATGATGGCGTCTCGCCTCAACAAGAAACTGGACAAGTATTGCGCCAGGTCAAGAGATCCACAGGCAATAGCTGTGGACGCACTGGTAACACCTTGGGTGTACAAATCAGTATATGTGTTTCCTCCTCTGCCTCTCATACCAAAGGTATTGAAGATTATACGGTGAAGAGGAGTAAGAACAATACTAGTGGCTCCGGATTGGCCAAGAAGGACTTGGTACCCGGAACTTCAAGAGTTGGTCACGGACGACCCGTGCCCTCTACTTCTGAGAAGGGACCTGCTACAACAGGGTCCCTGTCTCTTTCAAGACTTACCGCGGCTGCGTTTGACGGCATGGCGGTTGAACGCCAGATCCTAAAAGGGAAAGGCATTCCAGAAGAAGTCATTCCTACCTTGATTAAGGCAAGGAAGGAAGTCACCGCGAAACATTATCACCGCATTTGGCGAAAATATGTCGCGTGGTGCGAGGATCGGAGTGTTCCGACGGAGGAATTTCAACTGGGTCGTTTCCTACATTTCCTACAATCAGGATTGTCTATGGGTCTCAAATTGAGATCTATTAAGGTTCAAATTTCGGCCCTGTCAATATTCTTCCAAAAAGAATTGGCCTCAGTTCCTGAGGTACAGACTTTTGTTAAAGGAGTACTGCATATACAGCCTCCTGTGGTGCCTCCGGTGGCACCGTGGGATCTAAATGTAGTTTTAGATTTCCTCAAATCCCATTGGTTTGAACCATTGAAAAAGGTGGATTTTAAATATCTCACATGGAAAGTGACTATGTTACTGGCCCTGGCTTCCGCCAGGAAAGTATCTGAATTGGCGGCTTTATCTTATAAAAGCCCTTATCTAATCTTCCATTCGGATAGGGCAGAACTGAGGACTCGTCCGCATTTTCTCCCTAAGGTGGTATCAGCGTTTCACCTGAACCAACCTATTGTGGTGCCTGCGGCCACTGGCGACTTGGAGGACTCCAAGTTGTTGGACGTTGTCAGAGCCTTAAAAATATACATTTCAAGGACGGCTGAAGTCAGAAAATCTGACTCGCTGTTGATACTATATGCACACAACAAGTTGGGTGCCCCTGCTTCTAAGCAGACGATTGCTCGTTGGATTTGTAACACAATTCAACTTGCTCATTCTGTGGCAGGCCTGCCACAGCCTAAATCTGTTAAGGCCCATTCCACAAGGAAGGTGGGCTCATCTTGGGCGGCTGCCCGAGGGGTCTCGGCATTACAATTCTGCCGAGCAGCTACGTGGTCGGGGGAAAACACGTTTGTAAAATTCTACAAATTTGATACCCTGGCAAAAGAGGACTTGGAATTCTCTCATTCGGTGCTGCAGAGTCATCCGCACTCTCCCGCCCGTTTGGGAGCTTTGGTATAATCCCCATGGTCCTTTCAGGAACCCCAGCATCCACTTAGGACGATAGAGAAAATAAGAATTTACTTACCGATAATTCTATTTCTCGGAGTCCGTAGTGGATGCTGGGCGCCCATCCCAAGTGCGGATTATCTGCAATACTGTACATAGTTATTGTTAACAAATTCGGGTTATATTGTTAAGGAGCCATCTTTAAGAGGCTCTTTCTGTTATCATACTGTTAACTGGGTTTAGATCACAAGTTGTACGGTGTGATTGGTGTGGCTGGTATGAGTCTTACCCGGGATTCAAATTGCCTCCCTTATTGTGTACGCTCGTCCGGGCACAGTACCTAACTGGAGTCTGGAGGAGGGTCATAGGGGGAGGAGCCAGTGCACACCACCTGATCTGGTAAAAGCTTTACTTTTTTGTGCCCTGTCTCCTGCGGAGCCGCTATTCCCCATGGTCCTTTCAGGAACCCCAGCATCCACTACGGACTCCGAGAAATAGAATTATCGGTAAGTAAATTCTTATTTTTTCTCTGACGTCCTAGTGGATGCTGGGGACTCCGTAAGGACCATGGGGAATAGACGGCTCCGCAGGAGACTGGGCACATCTAAGAAAGATTTAGGACTATCTGGTGTGCACTGGCTCCTCCCCCTATGATCCTCCTCCAAGCCTCAGTTAGATTTCTGTGCCCGGCTGAGCTGGATGCTCACTAGGGGCTCTCCTGAGCTCCTAGAAGAAAGTATAGTTTGGGTTTTTTATTTTCAGTGAGACCTGCTGGCAACAGGCTCACTGCAACGAGGGACTAAGGGGAGAAGAAGCGAACCTACCTAAGTGGTGGTAGCTTGGGCTTCTTAGGCTACTGGACACCATTAGCTCCAGAGGGATCGAACACAGGACCCGACCTCGTCGTCCGTTCCCGGAGCCGCGCCGCCGTCCTCCTTACAGAGCCAGAAACAAGAAGGTGGTCCGGAAAATCGGCGACTGAAGACTTCTGTCTTCTCCAAGGTAGCGCACAGCACTGCAGCTGTGCGCCATTGCTCCTCATGCACACCACACACTGCGGTCACTGATGGGTGCAGGGCGCTGGGGGGGGGCGCCCTGAGCAGCAATAATAACACCTTGGCTGGCAAAACTAACACCATATATAGCCCCAGAGGCTATATAGGTGTATATTAACCCCTGCCAGAAACGATAAAATAGCGGGAGAAAGCCCGTCGAAAAAGGGGCGGAGCCAACTCCCTCAGCACACTGGCGCCATTATTCCCTCTCAGCTTCGCTGGAAGGAAGCTCCCTGGCTCTCCCCTGCAGTCCTGCACTACAGAAAGGGTAAAAAAGGGGGGGCACAATTTAGGCGCAGTATATATATATTATAGGCAGCTATAAGGGAAAACACTCTGTATAGTGATATCCCTGTGTTATATAGCGCCCTGGTGTGTGCTGGCATACTCTCCCTCTGTCTCCCCAAAGGGCTTTGTGGGGTCCTGTCCTCTGTAAGAGCATTCCCTGTGTGTCTGCTGTGTGTCGGTACTGCTGTGTCGACATGTATGATGAGGATAATGATGTGGAGGCGGAGCAAATGCCTGTGAATGGGATGTCACCACCTGCGGGGTCGACACCAGTGTGGATGGACTTATGGAAGGAATTACGTGACAGTGTCAGCTCCTTACATAAAAGGTTTGACGACCTAGGACAGCCGGCTACTCAGCTTGTGCCTGTCCAAGCGTCTCAAATGTCATCAGGGGCTATACAACGCCCGCTACCTCAGATGACAGATACAGATGTCGACACGGATACCGACTCCAGTGTCGACGATGATGAGACGAGTGTACCCTCCAATAGATCCACCCGTTATATGATTGAGGCTATGAAAAATGTTTTACACATTTCTGATGATACCCCAGGTACCACAAAAAAGGGTATTATGTTTGGTGAGAAAAAACTACCAGTAGTTTTTCCTGCATCTGACGAATTAAATGAGGTGTGTGAGGAAGCGTGGACTTCCCCAGATAAGAAATTGATCATTTCTAAACGGTTAATGGCTGCGTACCCTTTCCCGCCAGAGGATAGGTCACGCTGGGAAACACCCCCTAGGGTAGATAAAGCATTGACACGCTTATCAAAGAAGGTGGCACTACCGTCTCCGGATACGGCCGCCCTAAAAGAACCTGCTGATAGAAAGCTGGAAAGTACCCTAAAAGCTATATACACACACACTGGCATTATATTGAGACCCGCTATTGCATCAGCTTGGATGTGCAGTGCTGCTGCTGCGTGGTCAGACTCCCTGTCGGAAAACATTGATACCATGGATAGGGACAATATTTTGCTAACGATTGACCATATAAAAGACGCGGTCTTATACATGCGTGATGCACAGAGGGATATTTGCCGGCTGGCATCAAAAATAAGCGCTATGTCCATTGCCGCCAGACGGGGGTTATGGACTAGGCAATGGTCAGGTGATGCCGACTCCAAGCGGCACATGGAAGTTTTACCCTATAAAGGGGTGGAACTTTTTGGGGAAGGTCTTTCAGACCTCGTTTCCACAGCTACTGCTGGGAAATCAACATTTTTGCCACAGGCTACCCCACAGCAAAAGAAAGCACCGTATTATCAGGTACAGTCCTTTCGGCCCCAGAAAAATAAGCGGGCTAGAGGCTCATCCTTTCTGCCGAGGGGCAGAGGAAGGGGGAAAAAGCTGCAGCACACAGCTAGTTCCCAGGAGCAGAAGTCCTCCCCTGCGTCCGGTAAGTCCACAGCATGACGCTGGGGCTGCTCAGGCGGAATCGGGAACGGTGGGGGCACGTCTCAGGTTTTTCAGCACACAGTGGGCTCTCTCACAAGTGGATCCCTGGGTCCTTCAAGTAGTATCTCAGGGGTACAGGCTGGAATTCGAGACGTCTCCCCCCCGCCGTATCCTAAAATCTGCCTTGCCGGCAACTCCCTCTGCCAGGGAGGCAGTGTTGGTGGCTATTCAAAAACTGTATTCACAGAAAGTGATCGTCAAGGTACCCCTTCTTCAGCAAGGAAAGGGTTACTACTCCACAATGTTTGTGGTACCGAAACCGGACGGTTCGGTGAGACCCATCTTAAATTTAAAAGCCTTGAACACTTATATCAAAAGGTTCAAGTTCAAGATGGAATCGCTCAGGGCGGTTATTGCGAGCCTGGAGGAGGGGGATTACATGGTATCCCTGGACATCAAGGATGCGTACCTGCATGTCCCCATTTACCCTCCGCACCAGGAGTACCTCAGATTTGTGGTACAGGACTGTCACTATCCATTCCAGACGCTGCCGTTCGGGTTATCCACGGCACCGAGGGTCTTTACCAAGGTAATGGCCGAAATGATACTCCTTCGCAAGAAGGGAGTTTTAATTATCCCGTACTTGGACGATCTCCTGATAAAGGCGAGGTCCAAAGAACAGTTGATAGTGGGGGTGGCACTTTCTCAGGAAGTGCTACAACAGCACGGCTGGATTCTAAACATTCCAAAGTCACAGCTGGTCCCGACGACACGTCTTCTGTTCCTGGGAATGATTCTGGACACAGCAGTCACAAAGGGAAGAAATTTCCAAGGACTGTGGTCAAATCAGGAGATTTCTCTTCACATAAATATCCTGGAGCTAAGGGCCATTTACAATGCCCTAAGCCAGGCAAGACCCCTGCTTCTAAACCAGCCGGTACTGATCCAGTCAGACAACATCATGGCGGTCGCCCATGTAAACAGACAGGGCGGCACGAGAAGCAGGATGGCGATGGCAGAAGCCACAAGGATTCTCAGATGGGCAGAGAATCATGTGTTAGCACTGACGGCAGTGTTCATTCCGGGAGTGGACAACTGGGAAGCAGACTTCCTCAGCAGGCACGACCTCCACCCGGGAGAATGGGGACTTCATCCAGAAGTCTTCCAAATGCTGGTCAACCGGTGGGAAAAACCACAGGTAGACATGATGGCGTCCCGCCTCAACAAGAAGTTGAAAAGATATTGCGCCCGGTCAAGAGACCCTCAGGCGATAGCGGTGGACGCTCTAGTGACACCATGGGTGTACCAGTCGGTCTATGTGTTTCCTCCTCTACCTCTCATACCCAAGGTACTGAGAATAATAAGAAGGCGAGGAGTGAAAACCATACTCGTGGTTCCGGATTGGCCAAGAAGAGCTTGGTACCCGGAACTTCAAGAGATGCTTACAAAGGACCCTTGGCCTCTGCCGCTCAGACAAGACCTGCTGCAGCAGGGACCCTGTCTGTTCCAAGACTTACCGCGGCTGCG
Organism: Pseudophryne corroboree; assembly: GCF_028390025.1. Taxonomy (NCBI): domain Eukaryota; kingdom Metazoa; phylum Chordata; class Amphibia; order Anura; family Myobatrachidae; genus Pseudophryne; species Pseudophryne corroboree. Next base: position 67,775,622 of record NC_086449.1, on the reverse strand, counting down.
TTTGACGGCATGGCGGTTGAACACCGGATCCTGAAGGAAAAGGGTATTCCGGAGGAAGTCATCCCTACCCTGATCAAAGCCAGGAAGGATGTCACCGCAAGACATTATCACCGCATTTGGCGAAAAGATGTTGCTTGGTGTGAGGCCATGAAGGCCCCGACGGAGGAATTTCAACTGGGTCGATTCCTGCACTTCCTGCAAGCAGGGGTGACGTTGGGCCTCAAATTGGGGTCCATAAAGGTCCAGATTTCGGCTCTGTCGATTTTCTTCCAAAAAGAACTGGCTTCACTGCCGAAGTTCAGACTTTTGTCAAAGGAGTACTGCATATTCAGCCTCCTTTTGTGCCCCCAGTGGCACCTTGGGATCTCAATGTGGTTTTGGCATTCCTGAAATCACATTGGTTCGAACCACTTAAGACTGTGGATTTAAAATATCTCACGTGGAAAGTGGTCATGCTGTTGGCCTTGGCGTCGGCCAGGCGGGTTTCAGAATTGGCGGCTTTGTCTTGTAAAAGCCCTTATCTGATTTTCCATATGGATAGGGCAGAATTGAGGACTCGTCCTCAGTTTCTCCCAAAGGTGGTCTCAGCTTTTCACTTGAACCAACCTATTGTGGTGCCTGCGGCTACTAGGGACTTGGAGGACTCCAAGTTGCTGGACGTAGTCAGGGCCCTAAAAATTTATATTTCCAGGACGGCTGGAGTCAGAAAGACTGACTCGCTGGGTGCTCCTGCTTCTAAGCAGTCTATTGCGCGCTGGATTTGTAGCACTATTCAGCTGGCGCATTCTGCGGTAGGCTAACCGCAGCCTAAATCTGTAAAAGCCCATTCCACACGGAAGGTGGGCTCATCTTAGGCGGCTGCCCGAGGGGTCTCGGCTTTACAACTTTGCCGAGCAGCTACTTGGTCGGGGGCAAACACGTTTGCAAAATTCTACAAATTTGATACCCTGGCTGAGGAGGACCTGGAATTCTCTCATTCGGTGCTGCAGAGTCATCCGCACTCTCCCGCCCGTTTGGGAGCTTTGGTATAATCCCCATGGTCCTTACGGAGTCCCCAGCATCCACTAGGACGTCAGAGTAAATAAGAATTTACTCACCGGTAATTCTATTTCTCGTAGTCCGTAGTGGATGCTGGGCGCCCATCCCAAGTGCGGATTGTCTGCAATACCTGTACATAGTTATTGTTACAAAAATCGGGTTTTGTTGTGAGCCATCTCTTCAGAGGCTCCATTTGTTATCATACTGTTAACCGGGGCTCCTATCACGTGTTATATGGTGTGATTGGTGTGGCTGGTATGAGTCTTACCCGGGATTCAAAAATCCTTCCTTATTGTGTCAGCTCTTCCGGGCACAGTTCCTAACTGAGGCTTGGAGGAGGGTCATAGGGGGAGGAGCCAGTGCACACCAGATAGTCCTAAATCTTTCTTAGATGTGCCCAGTCTCCTGCGGAGCCGTCTATTCCCCATGGTCCTTACGGAGTCCCCAGCATCCACTACGGACTACGAGAAATAGAATTACCGGTGAGTAAATTCTTATTTTAACAGGATATTCACTGATTATATCTGTTTGGGAAGTTCTAATCTGCACTTTGTTTTATACTGTAAGCATGGCATGGGGGCCATTTTAACCATGCTTCCTGTTTCTTCCTGTTGTAATTCCAGACGTTCCTGTACTACATCTCTACTCCACAGAAGGCGCAGGGGTGTTAGTGGGAATTTGGGATCAGATTTCATATAGACTGGCGTGCACTGCACTTACTATATATATATATATATATATATAGCCAACACTGTAGGGGTGCAAGGCGCCTTTTCCTGGGGAATATGGTAGCACGCAGCAGCTGAGGAACAACACAAGTCCAGTTTCTGGTACAACTGACCCCGGCCAGTTTTATTGAAACAGAAAATAAAACAAACCCCAAAATAAAAAATACCTTGCCTGTCCGGCACTAACTAAACATAAGATATTCCTAACTGTCACTAAACAAAACACAGAGTTCTTCAGTACATACTGTATAGCTCACTTGCATCAGAAAGCGTGTCTCTCACACACAGATCCCTCAGCCTTCCCAGGCAGTCTGCCCATACTAATCAGGTTAGCAGCACTATAACACACTTACACAGCTGAAACCCTGATTAGCCCTCTGTGAGGCCAAAGACCCGAACTGGGCCCAATGTCTAGAACTCGCCTTATCTCTCTCTCAGAGCCTTTACCCAGCTTTTACAGCAAACTGAAAAGGTTCAGACAAAACAAAAAGCATTTTTCCTAGAAGTTAACGTTTTCTAAAACATGTAAGACAAGAACCTGGGACAAATATACCTGCCCTCAAACACTATCCCAGTGTTCTTGTCACATATCCCCCTCCCCTGTTTCGACCTAGGGGCCGGAACACTTGTAACCCCCAAACAGAAGATGCGAGACAATGCATCTGCGTTGGCCAATTGTGTTCCCGGTCTATGTTCGACAGTAAACTTAAAGTCCTGCAACGCTAGAAACCATCTAGTTACACGAGCATTCTTGCCTCTATTTACATACATCCATTTTAAAGGGGCATGGTCTGTCACTAGTCTGAATTGTCTACCCAAGAGGTAATATCTCAAGGTATCTAGTGCCCACTTAATGGCCAAAGCCTCCTTTTCCACAATGGCATACCTTTTTTCATGCTCATTGAGTTTCCTACTCAAATAAATGATAGGGTGTTCGTCCCCATCTCTGGTTTGGGACAGCACAGCACCTATCCCTACCTCTGAGGCATCTGTCTGTACCACAAATTCTTTTGAAAAATCTGGTGTTATCAACACCGGTTGTGAACACAAAGCCACTTTTAACGCTTGGAACGCCTTTTCTGCATCAGGGTTCCATTTCACCACATTTGACTGCTTCCCTTTGGTAAGGTCTGACAACGGCACCGCTGTGGTCGCAAAATTAGGAATAAACCGTCTATAGTACCCAGTAATTCCCAAAAAAGCCCTTACCTGTTTTTTATTCACTGGACGAGGCCAGTTTTGAATAGCATCAACTTTATTCAATTGGGGCCTAATCAGACCTCTGCCTATGGTGAAGCCCAAGTATTTGACCTCCTCCATTGCGAGGCAGCACTTCTTTGGGTTAGCAGTTAACCCTGCCTCTCTGAGTCCAGTACTGCTTGTACTTTAACCAAATGGGACCCCCAGTCTGTACTGTGAATTACCACATCATCCAAATAGGCAGCTGCATATTTTCTATGGGGCCTCAAAATTTTATCCATCGCCCGTTGAAAGGTTGCTGGAGCCCCATGCAACCCAAAGGGTAACATCTTATACTGGTACAGCCCCTCCGGAACCGAAAAGGCTGTTTTTTCTTTGGCGCTATCAGATAAAGGTATTTGCCAGTAACCTTTGGTCAGGTCCAATGTGGTGAGAAACCTGGCTGTTCCCAGCCTTTCTACAAGCTCATCCACACGGGGCATGGGGTATGCGTCAAACTTGGACACCTCATTTAACTTACGAAAGTCATTACAGAAGCGTATGCTACCGTCGGGCTTCGGGATGAGCACTATGGGACTGGACCACTCACTGTTAGACTCCTCTATGACTCCAAGTTCTAACATGGTTTTAACTTCCTTAGAAATAGCTTCTCGCTGAGCTTCAGGAATCCTATATGGCTTTAAATGAACCCTGACCCCTGGTTCTGTGACAATGTCATGTTTTATTATGGTCGTTCGGCCAGGCAGCTCTGAAAATACCTCCCTATTTTGGATGAGAAATTCTTTAACCTGATTGTTCTGATCAGCTGATAATGTCTCTGACACCTTCACTGCGGGAAGCAACCGGGGTGAAGACACCGAAGGGCAAGGCTCCGCTGACAGAGACAACCTATCTTTCCAGGGTTTGATTAAGTTAACATGGTAAATCTGTTCGGGTTTTCTCTTTCCCGGCTGGTATACTTTGTAATTAACCTCATTCACTTTTTCCCTAATCTCAAATGGACCCTGCCATTTAGCTAGGAATTTGCTTTCCACAGTGGGTACCAAAACAAGAACTCTATCTCCAGGAGCAAATTCCCGTATCTTGGCACTCCGGTTATAGACCCTCTGTTGAGCACTTTGGGCCTGTTCCATGTGCTCTCTGACAACAGGTACCACGGCTGCAATCCTATCCTGCATTTGTGTTACATGCTCAATAACGCTTCTATAGGGAGTGGGCTGTCCTTCCCACGTCTCTTTGGCAATATCCAACAGCCCTCTGGGGTGTCTACCATACAACAAATCAAATGGAGAAAACCCCGTAGAGGACTGAGGAACTTCTCTGATGGCCATTAACAAGTAGGGCAACAAACAATCCCAGTTTTTCCCATCTCTCTCAACAACCTTTTTTAACATACTTTTTAATGTTTTATTAAACCTTTCCACCAACCCGTCAGTTTGGGGATGGTAGATGGACGTCCTGAGGTGAGTGACCTTAAATAACTTGCACAATTCTTTCATGATCCTTGACATAAATGGAGTACCTTGGTCAGTCAAAATTTCTTTTGGTATTCCCACTCTACTAAATACCTGCACCAGCTCCTTAGCTATCGCCTTGGTTGTGATAGTGCGTAAAGGGACAGCCTCAGGATATCGAGTGGCATAGTCCATAATTACCAGGATATACTGATGGCCCCGAGCAGACTTTAACAAGGGCCCCACGAGATCCATGGCTATTCTGTCAAACGGGACCTCTATAATAGGCATGGGAACTAGTGGGCTCCTGAAATGGGGTCTAGGGGCATGATACTGGCATTCAGGACAGGAAGAACAATATTCAGACACTTCTTTATAAACCCCTGGCCAAAAGAACCTTTGTAAAACTCTTTCAGTGGTTTTTTCTGCCCCTAAATGTCCTGCGGTAACGTGACTATGAGCTAAATCTAGTACCGTTCTCCGATAAGGCTGGGGAACTACCAGCTGTTCTACCACATCCTCACCCCTTTTGACAATGTGGTACAAGAGCTCATTACAGATGGCCATGTGGGGATACGTAACCCTGTCACCTGGTACCACAGGTTCCCCATTAACAATCTTAACATTCTCTCTAGCCTTTATTAAGGTAGGATCCTTTAACTGTTCAGACGCAAACAGATCCTTCTTTACCTCCAGGTCAGGCACGCTTTCAGTTCTAACTACTATGTCTCTGTTCCCGGCAAGAGGGTCCTCACTGGACTCCCCATCTGTCACTTCCCCAGCCAAACTAGCAAAAGGCAAAGGGCCAGAAAGTTCCGAAGACCCACGTACATCCATAAAATCACCGGTATTATCAACTGGCTTTTTACTTCTCACATCTGTTGATAACCGTGATTCCCACAGTTTCCAAAAATGAGGAAAATCCCTCCCTATTATGGCCTCATGCACCAAGGTAGGGACCAGTCCCACTTTAACCATTGCTGACCCACAACAAGTTTCTATATTCACCTCAGCAGTGGCATAATGTTGGGTATCCCCATGTATGCAAGTTACCCCAATAGGTATTTGCTGGACCTTTAAGGGGTTCACTAACCCAGCTTTCACGAGGGTAACTAAACTTCCTGAATCTAGCAAGGCCTCTACCCGGTTACCCTCTAAGAACACATCACACATTTGTTTTTCCAGCTCAGGTGAAGGTACCACAGTACAGGCTAACCTAGCAAAGAAAGACATTCTGCGACATTCAAAGGCAGCATCACATTGCATGGGTTCTTGCATGACTGGGCAATTGGCAACAACATGACCTGGCATACCACATCTAAAACATTTAACCACACGATTATCAACCCGTTTGGGCAACATAGACCGTTCTAGCCCCATTGGCCTGTCTCCAGGGCCAGTGTTTACAGTCTCTCCAGCCTTGCGTTCTCTTAACCGCCCAGCAACGTTTTCCCACGGAACAGTCTTACCAGTCTTTACTGAAGGGCGCTGTCGAGGATCTATGGGTTGCTGGGTGGTCATCAGTAGTTCCTCTGCTGCCAAATACCGCTCTACCATGTCTACTAATTGGTCAGCAGTACCCGGGTTTCCATGGCTCACCCACTTGCGCAGGACCATGGGCAAAGATCTCAAGTAGCGGTCCATGACGACTCTTTCAACCATCTGGGGACCAGTTAATGTCTCTGGCTGTAGCCATTTTTTTGTTAGCTGAATAAGGTCGTGCATCTGAGAGCGCGGAGGCTTCTCCATGGCGTACACCCAACGGTGCACCCGTTGTGCTCGTACTGACAGCGTGACTCCCAGGCGGGTCAGGATCTCAGTCTTTAGTTTATCATAGTCCCGAGCCTCAGCAGGGCTTAAATCAAAGTACGCTTTTTGGGGCTCACCTGACAGAAAAGGTGCCAGCAGACTGGCCCACTGTGCTTTTGGCCAGTTCTCACGCTCTGCAGTCCTTTCAAACGTGGTCAAGTAGGCCTCCACATCGTCAGCCTCTGTCATTTTCTGCAAGAAGTGACTGGCCCGTATAGAACTAGAGCTGGTCGGAGCACTGACGGCCACATCTCCAATCCGGGCTGCAAGGCTCTGCACCACTTCTGTTAAGGCCTCTCTATCCTGACGCTGTTGCCGGTAAAGTTCGTCAATAGCCACCTGCTGCTGTCTCCTATTTTCCTCCATTGCCACCTGCTGCTGTCGGTTGGCCTCCTGCTGAGCCGCTGTAGCTTGCAGCAAGGCTTTAAGCAGATCCTCCATGTCGACAGATTTTTCAGGCGGCTTTGTAGCTGCTTTCACCCAAGACATATATCAAACCCTCAGGGGTGAGTCTCAGTAACTTCACACTGGGCTGTATCTGCATAAACCACCGTTTTCTGCAGGCCTCACAAAGCTGCTGCTTTCACTTATGCGCAGAACGGGGTTGCTCGCATTCTCCACCAAGTTGTAACACTGTAGGGGTGCAAGGCGCCTTTTCCTGGGGAATATGGTAGCACGCAGCAGCTGAGGAACAACACAAGTCCAGTTTCTGGTACAACTGACCCCGGCCAGTTTTATTGAAACAGAAAATAAAACAAACCCCAAAATAAAAAATACCTTGCCTGTCCGGCACTAACTAAACATAAGATATTCCTAACTGTCACTAAACAAAACACAGAGTTCTTCAGTACATACTGTATAGCTCACTTGCATCAGAAAGCGTGTCTCTCACACACAGATCCCTCAGCCTTCCCAGGCAGTCTGCCCATACTAATCAGGTTAGCAGCACTATAACACACTTACACAGCTGAAACCCTGATTAGCCCTCTGTGAGGCCAAAGACCCGAACTGGGCCCAATGTCTAGAACTCGCCTTATCTCTCTCTCAGAGCCTTTACCCAGCTTTTACAGCAAACTGAAAAGGTTCAGACAAAACAAAAAGCATTTTTCCTAGAAGTTAACATTTTCTAAAACATGTAAGACAAGAACCTGGGACAAATATACCTGCCCTCAAACACTATCCCAGTGTTCTTGTCACAATAAATATATATATATATATATATAACACCTTTTAGTACAATTTTACTGAGTCGTGCAAGTTGTCTGTCTTTGTATTTTGTGTTGTCTGTCTGCATAATGAGTAAGGCACCAGCAAAAACAAATAAGCAGTTTCACTGCCATGTCTGTAAGAATGTGTTACCGGATGGATCTACCACATGTACAGTATGTTTTGTGGATTCAGCTACGAATACAAGTTTGACTCCGGTTACAAAGCCGGTTTCATCCCCGGACCCTCCATGGGCTATGCTAACACAGGTTATGGCTGGATTGCAATCCGAATTGGCCGCCGCTCGACAAGAGCGGGCAGCGGCAAGATCTGAGTCTAGGGTGAGACCGCTAGAACTTCCGGAGGGGTCTCAGCCTTGCCAAAAGTCCAAGTCCACTTTGGGTAAAAGGGAGAAATTTCATTTGTCTTATGATTTACCAGTTTCTGCTATGTTGCATTCTGACGATTCTATGCCAGACCTCTTTGCGCAAGATGACGGTGAGGAGGGCGAAGTAGACCAGCAGTCAGATAGTGACGATTTTGACAGCCCGGGCATTGATAATCTCATCAGAGCGGTGCGTCAGTCTCTGAAGTTTACAGAAACTGAGGAGCCTCTGACAAATGATGAGGTCGTCTTTACTAAACGACAGAGAACTCCAATGTGTTTTTCCTGTTTCGGAATCTCTTAATAAGAGGTTACTAGAAACGCAAAAGAATCCGGATCAACGGTTTTCTATACCTCGCAGATTTAAGTCTAGTTACCCGTTTCCAGAGTCTGTGACAGCTACATGGGAGAATCCACCATTGGTGGATTCGTCTGTGTCTAAACTTACAAAGAAATTAACCATACCAGTACCAACTGCTACTACGCTTTAAGACCCTTCGGACTGTAAAATAGAAGCTATGTTAAAGTCCATGTATACAGCAGCAGGAGTGTTGCTTAGACCTGGGTTGGTTGGCATTTGGGTAACTAAGGCGTTAATGGTATGGATAACAGAACTCAAGTCTGCCTTAAGTGACGATCACCTTATACTTCTCGATGATCAAATCTGGGAAGCTGCTGATTATCTATGTACAGCTTCTACTGACGTCTGTCAGCTCACTTCTCGCCTTTCATCCTCGCTAGTTACAGCACGACGAGCACTCTGGCTGCGGTCTTGGCAAGCGGAGGCGGAGGTCAAAAAAGGTATAGAGGCGTTACCTTACGGTGGCGAGAAGTTGTTTGGTCCTGAATTGGACAAATGGATTTCTGAGGTCACGGGAGGAAAGTCTGTTTTCTTACCATTGCCTCCAACAGTATCTAGACGGACATACTCAGTCCTTTCGCGTCCTGGTAGACGAGGACGTGGTTTCCAACAAACCAACACCAGTCGTCAGGACGCTAAGGTCACGGACAAACCAGTGGCATGACGGGCTCCCAGCCCATCTCGGATCTCCAATTGTGGGAGCACGCCTTCAGACGTTCCAGTTGGCGTGGCTCCAGACGGCCACAGATGGGTGGATCCGCAATTTAGTGTTAAAAGTTTACAAAATAGAGTTCGAATGTCTCCCGCCACTGCGGTTTTTCAAGACAGGACTGCCTGTGTTGGACGACAAGAGGGCGGTTCTGCAAATTGCTATTCAGTCTCTGCTGGATACAGCAGTTTTGATTCTGGTCCCTGTATACCAACAAGGTCAGGGTTATTATTCCAGTCTGTTTGTGGTACCAAAGCCGGATGGCTCGGTCAGGCCAATATTGAACTTAAAGGGTCTCAATCAGTACGTCACTTACTACAGATTCAAGATGGAATCTCTGCAGTCAGTAATTGCAGGTTTAGAGCCACAGGAATTCATGATTGCACTGGATCTCAAGGATGCGTACTTACACATTCCGATTTGGCCACCTCATCAGAGGTTCTTGCGGTTTGCAATACGGCAGAACCATTATCAGTTTCAGGCTCTACCGTTTGGCCTCTCGTCAGCGCCTCGGGTATTCACCAAGGTGATGTCTGTGATGATAGCTCATCTCAGATCCCTGGGAGTGATAATAGTTCCGTACTTGGACGATTTGCTCATCAAGGCTCCGTCTCACCAGATGCTCCTCCAACATGCGTTGCTAACGTACAATGTACTGGTTCAGCACGGTTGGATTGTCAACTTCAAGAAATCGCATCTGATTCCGTCTCAACGACTTCAATTCCTAGGTATGATTCTCGATACGGTAAATCAAAGAATTTACCTACCAGAACAGAAAGTACAGGTCATTCGTCATCTGGTACATTTAGTGCTCAAGCCACGCACAGTCTCGGTACATTATTAGGCACAATGGTGGCGGCTTTCGAAGCGCTTCAGTTCGGGAGATTTCACTCACGTCCTTTTCAACTGGATGTGCTCGCACAGTGGTCGGGCTCGCATCTGCAGATTCACCACAGGGTGAGGTTGTCGCCACGGGCCAGAGTGTTTCTACTCTGGTGGCTCAAAGTACACAATCTAACCGCAGGGAAACGGTTCAACGCCTGGAAAGGGCCTTGTGGGGGAATTATCTTCAGATGAGCATTCCCTAAGTGTGTGGTGTGTGTGTCGACATGTCTGAGGTAAAAGGCTCTCCTAAGGAGGAGATGGACAAATGTGTGTGTGAGTGGTGTCTCCGTCGACAACGCAGACACCTGATTGGATATGTGAAATTAAGTGCTGAGGTAAATTTATTGCACAAAAGATTAGAGTACAGACAGTGAATCTACACATGTCTGTCCCTATGTCGCAGAGACCTTCAGAGTCTTACAACGCTCACTATCCAAAATAATAGACACTGATATCGACACGGAGTCTGACTCCAGTGTCGACTACGATAATGCAAAGTTACAGCCAAAACTGGCAGAAAAGTATTCAATATATGATTATTGTAATAAAAGATGTTTTGCATATCACTGATGACTCATCTGTCCCTGACACGAGGGTACACATGTTTAAGGGGAAGAAAGCTGAGGTAATTTTCCCTCCTCTCATGAAGAAAAAGAGTGGGAATCTCCAGACAAGAGACTGCAGATTCCCACAAAGAATTCTCAGGGAGTATCCTTTCCCTACTAGGGCCAGGATACGATGGGAATCTTCCCCTAGGGTGGACAAAGCTTTGTCACGTTTACCCAAAAGGTAGCGCTGACTTAACAGCTATCCTCAGGGATCCTGCAGATAGCATGCAATAAAAGTACTTTGAAGTCCATTTACACACATTCTGGTACACTACTCAGACCGGCGATTGTGTCGGCATGGGTTTATAGCGCTGTAGCAGCGTGGACAGATACCTTATCAGCGGAGATCGAAACCCTAGATAAGGATACCATGTTATTGACCCTAGTATATGTGTGTGCGTATATGTATGTATGTGTATATATGTGTGTGTGTGTGTGTGTGTGTGTGTGTGTGTGTGTGTGTGTGTATATATATATATATATATATATATATATATATATATATATATATATATATATTTTTTTTTTTTTTTTTGCTCAAAAAATTAAAGGGAACACTAAAATAACACATCCTAGATCTGAATGAATGAAATATTCTTATTAAATACTTTGTTCTTTACATAGTTGAATGTGCTGACAACAAAATCACACAAAAATTATCAATGGAAATCAAATTTATTAACCCATGGAGGTCTGGATTTGGAGTCACCCTCAAAATGAAAGTGGAAAAGCACAATACAGGCTGATCCAACTTTGATGTAATGTCCTTAAAACAAGTCAAAATGAGGCTCAGTAGTGTGTGTGGCCTCCACGTGCACCCGCTTGCTTCACATCATTCTGGTCTCCTGAGTGCCGCCTTATATGTGATTTCTCTATATGTACGGACCCCCAGTCCGGAGGGAGGACACCGGAGCACATTCACCTTCTGCTATATACGACTGTGAGTGCCGGACTAGTTCTTTGTATGTGTGTGTGTGTGTGTGTATATATGTATGTATGTATGTATATATGTATATGTATGTGTATGTATATATATATATAAGTCCAGAGGTGAAGCGCACACACTTAAAGGATGTTAGAAGGGTGCCGTGTCAATTGTTATTGATACCATAGTTCCCAATGCTTACCCTGAAAGGGTTTAGACAAAAGGAGACCAGCACACCACCATATGAAAAAATATGAAAAGCATTTAATGAATCAGTAGCATTATCAGGCCTTTTGAAAAAACATTTTTAGTACTCATCATAAGGCTTTCAGCAGTATTCAAGCAGAACAGCCATCCCAACGGCCCGTTTCGGTTGTCACACCTTCATCATGGGGTCAGCTACAACATAGTGTTCAAACGAGAACCTTATAAAGCTGTGCAATTTGCATAAATCAGATACACCTGTTTTGCCCAATCACCAGTGATTCAAAAACCTCCCAGGGGTATGTGAACAGACCAGTGTGGAACTACAAAAGCAAGACAAAGTTGCCCAGACCACTATCAACAGTTCCGTTGTACCGGAAGTGACAACACGCGACCGCGTTTGTCAACATCCGCCATGTAACGGAACTCAAGTGCCGGGGTACGTTTCCACGGCACTAGCATAAGTACCGCTGTGCTGGAAGTGATGTCGCGTCATCGCGACAATCAACTTCCGCCAATACAAAAACCGGCCTCAGATCACTGGCAATGTCACCGCCTATGTGTTCAAGGTACACAACTTGTCACATACATTAATCTGTACATAAAAATAAAAATAAAAAATACAGCATAAGAATATCAAATGAAAAAAGAAAATAACACATAATAAAAAGTATATTATAGGACATAATGAAAAATAACCTGTATGTCGATACTTATTCTACGGGCCAATAGGTCCTATATAAATATCATCTTAAACAGGCATACAAAGCCGCATTAGTAGGAGAATATCGACATAGAGGCTAATTGATCATAAAAAACAAATTATATAAAAAACACAAAAATAGAAATGGTAGTAAGTTGCATTAGTGGCATTGTCAACAGCGATCCCAGATAGAGACAATTTGTCATAAAGTATACTATCTTGGTCAGTTGACTGTAAAACAGTAGTACCAATGAAAATTCAAATGAAAGGAGTCAAAATAAGTTCTTCATTCAAACCACTGGGCGCAGTTGAATTTAACTTGTAGATCCATTCACATTCACGTTGCAGAAGTAACCGATGTCTATCGCCTCCCCTACGTAGTGGGGGGATGTGATCTATTGGCATACATCTAAAGTCAGCCATAGTGTGACCACTAGTAACAAAATGCCTGGCTACTGGTGGTGTGCTGGAATCTAAAGCTGTAAAGGCCTTCTTGATTGAACTCCTGTGCATGGATATACGTTCCTTTAGCATACGGATAGTTTTACCCACGTAGAGTTTATTACATGGACAGAGAATGATGTATACCACATAGCGAGAATCGCACGTCAGTCGATGTCTTATAGTATAGCTACTTTTGGTAATTGGATGTGTAAAGGTTTTTCCCAACAAGAGAAATCTGCAATTTGCACAGCCCGCACACTTATAGGCTCCTTTTTGCAGTGAAAGCCAATGCAAATTAGTGTGTATACCTGGACTAATGTCAGAGAATGTGATGCGTTCTCTTAAGTTGCGACTTCTCTTATAGCTGAAGAGAGGTGGATTCGTGCAACTAGGTCCAAGGATCGGGTCAGCTTGTAGTATGTGCCAATGCTTAGTAATGATCTTCCTAATTAAACCAGAGGAAGTGCAGTAAGTCGTAGGAAAAACCAATCTGTCAGAAGTAGCATCGACACGTTGTGTAGATAGAAGATCATCCTGTTTCAGCAGCAAACATCGATCTATTGCTTCATCGACTTCATCTTTACTGTACCCCCGCTGGATGAAGTTATCACCCATTTTGTGTAGGGCTATAGGGAGCTTAGAAGGATCTGATGTTGTTCTAACAACTCTAACGAGTTGTGAGTAGGGGAGTCCTTTCTTCAAGGGCCGTGGATGAAAGCTGTCTGCCAAAAGTAGTGTATTTTTGTCCGTGGGTTTTTTTGAATAATTCCGTATGGAAGGAGTTATTTTTAATAGATACCAAAACGTCCAGGAACTCAATACTGTCGGCACTACTCCTGCACGTGAAAGTGATGTTCTCAACCTTATGGTTTAATTGCTCCACAAACAATTCTAGATCTACAATTGTCCCTGACCAAACAAAAAATAAATCATCAATATACCGAAAATAACAACTTATAAATTTGGAGAAAAGTGGATCTGATGTGATATATGTGGTCTCAAAATCATACATAAAAATATTGGCATAAGACGGTGCCATGTTTGAACCCATGGCGGTTCCTTGAAGCTGTAAAAAAAATGCATTATTAAACAAAAAATAATTTTTATGCAAAATAATCTCCATAAGCAAAATCAAATAATCAACAGGTGGACCTTTATAATGGGGATTAAGCATCAATACACGGCGCACTGCCTCAATGCCTGCATTGTGTGTAATATTCGTATATAGACTGGTTACGTCCAAGGAAACCAAAAGACAGTTAACAGGTGGTATCCCAAACTGTTTTAATTTCAACAAAAAGTCAGTAGTATCTTTCAAATGATAGGGGTTTTGTAGTACCACGGGCTGCAAAAAATAGTCACAATATTGTGAGAGGGTTTGACATAAAGAGCCACGTGCCGAGATTATAGGTCTGCCAGGCGGCAGACTGAGAGACTTATGTATCTTCGGCAGAATATACAGAAGAGGGATTTTGGGAAAATCCTGTATCAAAAAGTTCTTGGTGTGTACATCAATCCATCCATTAGTGAAACCAAGTTCAATGATGGAATCAATTTCTCTTTTATATAAACCAGTAGGGTCGAAAGATAATTTTTTATAGCAACTCTGAATGGACAGTTGCCTGTCCACCTCCCTGATGTAGTCATCCCTGTTAAGGACAACAATACCACCGCCTTTATCGGCGGGGCGAATTATGATTTGTTGGTTATTTTTCAAGGACTGTATTGCTTTAATTTCATTAGAAGTTAAATTTTGAAAGTGTTTTTTCTTGTGTCTGATCTTGGGTATTGTGTCCCTCTTAACTAGGCGTATGAAGGTTTCTATAGCAGAGTTATTACTAGGTGGATCAAATGTACTTTTTGCTGAAAAAGGTAAATGTCTAGCAGTCCTGGTTGTGTTGCCTTGTCTAGAAAAAAAGTCTTTTAGTCTGAGTTGTCTGTGAAATCTATATAATTCAGTCTCCCATTGGAAGTCAGTTTGTTGAAAGGTCTGTACAAAGGTTAATCCTTTAGTTAACACTGCATGTTCCGGCTCACTGAGAATATAATCAGAGAGATTAAAAACAACTATTTCTTCAGTGTTTTTGGTAATCTGTCTGGGCCCCTTCTTATGTTTGACCCCCCCTCGTCTGCAGGGTCTCTTTCTGTGTGATTTTTGTTGCGTGTAAGTGTCTGCTCCCTTAAAAAAGATTTCTTGGAGGAGGAGGACTGATCTGAGTCACTTTGTGATGTGTGTGACTCTGTCTGTAAATGTCCGATTCTGTCTATATCTATTTCTTTGTGCACCTCTCCAAACCCTTCGGGTACTTTGATTCAAAAGCCAATAATAGACTCGTGAGTCTTTGTAGTCATCCTTGACTTTTCTATATTTGATTTTTTTAAAGGCTATTAGTTCATTTTTGAACTTTAGTATATTTTCATTCAGTTTGGTGAACCACTCAGTATTACTGTCTTTTTTTTTTTAAAACATCAGTTCCACTTTCCTCACAAGCACTAATGTCCAACTTGAGACTCTCCATTTCCGTATTCACTTGCTGTATAACTAATATCATCAAATCAAAGCTGCACTGGTTTAAGATCAGGCACCACTGACGGCAAAATTCCTTATTATTGCGACCGATCGTAGGCTGGTTTTTGATGCGGAAGCCACGTGGAATCAATTTGTCTTTGTGGTATTGTGAAAGTGTCAAACCGTGGAGTTCTAATTCCACGAGACGCTTATTTAGTCTAAGCAGATCAGAATAAACATCATTGGGGCTATCCGCATCAAAAGCCAGCTGCTCTGTATCTTTAAACAGAATTTTGGATATGTCTTTTTCTAAAAAACGCTTGGTGCCAGTGAGGTCGCCAAAATCTGAATCCATAGCAGCTTATCAATGGACAAAAGTGGTATATCAACCACTGCAAAAAACAAAAAAATTTTGACAATAAAAAAGTAAATAAATTTCTAACTAAACAATAAATGTTTGTGGTGCAATTCACAAAACCAAAACATATGGTACTAGATAAAGTCCAGAGGTGAAGCGCACACACTTAAAGGATGTTAGAAGGGTGCCGTGTCAATTGTTATTGATACCATAGTTCCCAATGCTTACCCTGAAAGGGTTTAGACAAAAGGAGACCAGCACACCACCATATGAAAAAATATGAAAAGCATTTAATGAATCAGTAGCATTATCAGGCCTTTTGAAAAAAATTTTTTAGTACTCATCATAAGGCTTTCAGCAGTATTCAAGCAGAACAGCCATCCCAACGGCCCGTTTCGGTTGTCACACCTTCATCATGGGGTCAGCTACAACATAGTGTTCAAACAGAGAACCTTATAAAGCTGTGCAATTTGCATAAATCAGATACACCTGTTGTGCCCAATATATATATATGTGTGTGTGTGTGTGTATATATATATATATATATATATATATATATATATATATATATATACGTATGTATATATACATGTACATATACATATACATGCCCAAAGAGACATTAGTCTACTGGGTTCTAGAATCAACGCTATGTCGATTTCTGCTAGACGTGTCCTGGGGAACATGCAATGGACAGGTGATGCCGACTACAAGAGGCATATGGAAGGTTACCTTACAAGGCTGAGGAATTGTGTGGAGAAGGGCTCTTGGACCTGGTCTCCACAGCTATAGCTGGTATTTCTGATCTTTTGCCTTATATTCCCTCACAGCCTAAGAAAGCACAACATTATCAAATGCAGTCCTTTCGGTCGCAGAATAACAAGAAAGTACGAGGAGCGTCCTTTCTTACCAGAGGTAAGGGCACAGGGCACAGCTAGTTCCCAGGAAACAGAAGTCCTCCCCGGCCTCTACTACATCCACCACATGACGCTGGAGCTCCGCTAAGGGAGTCCGTCCCAGTGGGAGGACGTCTTCGACTCGTCAGCCACATCTGAGTTCACTCACAGGTGGATCCCGGGGCAATAAAATTGTTTCTCAGGGTTACAAGCTGGAATTCAAAAGGTGCCTCCTCGCTGGTTTTTCCTTATCTGACCTACCGGCTTCCCCAGAAAGGGAGATAATATTAAATACAATTCACACATTGTATCTCCAACAGGTGGTGCTCAAGGTTCCCTTCCTGCAACAAGGAAGGCGATATGACTCAACCTTGGCTGTAGTCCCGAAACCGTACGGTTCGGTCAGACCTATTTTAAAATTAAATTCTCTGAACCTATACGGGAAAAGTGGAATCGCCCAGAGCGATCATCGCCAGCCTGGAAGGGGGGGATTTGATGGTGTATCTAGACATAAAGGCTGCATACCTTCATGTTCCCATTTATCCACCCCATCAGGCGTACCTGACAATTGCGGTACAGGATTGTCATTACCAATTTCAGGGTAATTGGCGGAAATAATGGTGCTCCTACGCAAGCAAGGAGTCACAGTTATCCCATACTTGGACGATCTCCTAATAAGGACGAGATCAAAAGAGCAGTTGTTCAACAGCGTGTCACTTTTGCTGAAGGTGTCACAGCAACACGGCTGGATTCTCAATTTCCCGAGGTCGCAGTTGGTTCCTATAACTCGTCTGCTCTTCTTGGGTATGATTCTGGATGCAGACAAGAAATGGGTTTACCTTCAGATAGAGAAGGCCCAGGAACTCATGACTCTAGTCAGGGACCTATTGAAACCAAGACAGGTGTCAGTGCATCTCTGCACTCGAGTCCTGGGAAAAACATTCCCTTAGGCAGGTTCCATGCGAGGACTTCAAATGGGACCTACTGGACAAGTGGTCCGGGTCACATCTACAGATTCATCAGTTGATCACCCTATCCCCCAGGGCCAGGGTATCTCTCCTGTGGTGGCTGCAGAGTGCTCACCTCCTAGAGGGCCGCAGATTCAGCATTCAGGACTGGATCCTGGTGACCACGGACGCGAGCCTCCGAGGCTGGGGAGCAGTCACACAGGGAAGAAATTTCCAAGGTCTTTGGTCAAGTCAAGAGACTTGTCTTCACATCAACATATTGGAACTAAGGGCCATGTACAACGCCCTACGTCAAGCGGAGACCTTTCTTCGCGACCAACCAGTTCTGATCCAGTCAGACAACGTCACCGCAGTAGCTCATGTAAACCGCCAAGGCGGCACAAGGAGCAGAGTGGCGATGGCGGAAGCCACCAGAATTATTCGCTGGGCGGAGAATCATGTAAGAGCACTGTCAACAGTATTCATTCCGGAAGTGAACAACTGGGAAGCAGACTTCCTCACCAGACATTCGTCCTGGAGAGTGGAGACTTCATCAGGAAGTCTTCACACAGATTGCAGTTCGGTGGGGACTGCCACAGATAGACATGATGGCGTCCCGCCTCAACAAAAAGCTGCAGAGTTATTGCACCTGGTCAAGAGACCCTCAGGCAGTAGCGGTAGACGCCCTAGTGACACCGTGGGTGTTCCAGTCAGTCTATGTATTTCCTCCTCTTCCTCTCATACCCAAGGTTTGAGAATAATAAGAAAAAGGAGGAGTGAGAACAATCCTCATTGTTCCAGATTGGCTACGAAGGATCTGGTATCCGGATCTGCAGGAAATGCTTACAGAAAATCCGTGGCCTCTTCCTCTAAGGCAGGACCTGTTGCAACAGGGCCCATGTCTGTTCCAAGACTTACCGCGGCTGCGTTTGACGGCATGGCGGTTGAACGCCGGATCCTAGCTGAAAAAGGCATTCCGGATAAGGTCATTCCTGCGCTGATAAAGGCTAGGAAGGACGTGACATCTAAACATTATCGCCGTATATGGCGAAAATATGTTTCTTGGTGTGAGGCCAGGAATGCTCCTACGGAAGAATTCCATCTGGGCCGTTTCCTTCACTTCCTACAAACTGGAGTGAATTTGGGCCTAAAACTTAGGCTCCATTAAGGTTCAGATTTCGGCCCTATCCATTTTCTTTCAAAAAGAATTGGCTTCTCTCCCAGAAGTTCAGACTTTTGTGAAGGGAGTGCTGCATTTTCAGCCTCCTTTTGTACCTCTGGTGGAGCCCTGGGACCTTAACGTGGTGTTAAGTTTCCTTAAGTCACACTGGTTTGAACCACCTAAAACGGTAGAGTTAAAATATCTCACTTGGGAGGTGGTCATGTTATTAGCCTTGGCTTCGGCTAGGCAAGTGTCGGAATTAGCGGCTTTGTCTCATAAAAGCCCCTATCTGGTTTTCCATGTCGATAGAGCGGAGTTGCGGACACGTCCTCGATTCCTGCCTAAGGTGGTATCATCCTTTCATATGAACCAGCCTATTGTGGTGCCTGTGGCCACGCGTGACTTGGAGGACTCCAAGTCCCTGGATATGTGGTCAGGGCTTTGGAAATTTACGTAGCCAGAACGGCTAGAGTCAGAAAAACAGAATCACTGTTTGACCTGTATGCTGCCAACAAGCTTGGCGCTCCTGCTTCAAAGCAGACTATTGCCCGCTGCATTTGTAACACCATTCAGCAGGCTCATTCTACAGCTGGATTGCCGTTGCCTAAATCGGTTAGGACCCTAACTAAGAAGGTGGGCTCTTTTTGGGCGGCTGCCCGAGGTATCTCTGCATTAAAGTTGTGCCGAGCTGCTACTTGGTCGGGTTCAAACACCTTTGCAAAATTCTATAAGTTTGATACCCTGGCTGAGGAGGACCTCATGTTGCTCAATCGGTGCTGCAGAGTGATCCGCACTCTCCCGCCCGTTTGGGAGCTTTGGTATAATCCCCATGGTCCTTACGGAGTCCCCAGCATCCTCTAGGACGTTAGAGAAAATAAGATTTTAAACCTACCGGTAAATCTTTTTCTCGTAGTCCGTAGAGGATGCTGGGCGCCCGTCCCAAGTGCGGACTACTTCTGCAATACTTGTATATAGTTATTGCTTCAATAAGGGTTATGTTATAGTTGCATCGGTCCTGAACTGATGCTATGTTGTTTCATACTGTTAACTGGGTAGTTTATCACAAGTTATACGGTGTGATTGGTGTGGCTGGTATGAATCTTGCCCTTGGATTAACAAAATCCTTTCCTCGTACTGTCCGTCTCCTCTGGGCACAGTTTCACTAACTGAGGTCTGGAGGAGGGGAATAGAGGGAGGAACCAGGGCACACCCAGGTTTAAAGACTTTCTTAAAGTGCCCATGTCTCCTGCGGAGCCCGTCTATCCCCATGGTCCTTACAGAGTCCCCAGCATCCTCTACGGACTACGAGAAAAAGATTTACCGGTAGGTTTAAAATCTTATTATAAACAAACATAGCCAGCAACATCCACTTTGAATAGAAAAAAAATACTTCATATTTATTGCATATAGCAATGAAAAAGTGCAATGCATTTCAAGTACAGTGCATCAAAAATATGGGAGACTGGATTAAGTCACAATCAAGCAGCATCATGAAAACAAGAGTACTTATCCAGCAGATGTCAGGGTGGTAAAACTATGCCAGTCATCCCACAAGGTTTAACAGCTCGACAGCTGTTTCGGTGCTACAGCAGCACCTTAGTTATGAGCATAATAAACCATTCCCTATATACACATAGAGCAATCAAATCAATAAACTCACCTATGTGTAACAAACTGCACCTGAATTCCCGTTTTTACGTGACCGGAAGTGCACGCACGGGTCTAAACAGGATGCAGTATAACGTAGCCTTAGCAACATAACAACAATGCGGGTCCCACGTGACCAGAAGTGACGCGGCCGTACAGGATGTGTACGCCGCGTCACTAAGTAACAAAAGAAAGAGACCAGTGAGCTTCCTGTGTTGCCAAGGCAACCAAAGAATGTAAACACACGGCAAATACATAGTTACTCTGACTACAAAAAAAAATTCTTACTACCATGTGTATATTCGGGGACGGCCCCACAACTACAATACAAACACACATATAAATAAACATAAACAAAAAATTAGAACATCCATATGGAACAGAAGAGCAGCATCATCATTACCTAATACATTAATATTAGCATACTGACACCACCATCAGGCCCATCCAGTATAACTATAGAAAGCAATTAGGGGATTGTGCCTCATTGAGACCATTAGGACTGACAGCATTAAGTCGATGAATCCACATACATTTCCTTTGTAAGAGGAGTTTGTTCCGATCCCCACCTCTTCTGAGGGGCGGAATATGGTCAATTGGTAAGCAACGAAAGTCCCTGAATGTATGTTTACATGATTGGAAATGTCTTGCCACGGCTGGAGTATTAGACTCCATTTTAATCATGGCCTTTTTAATAGACGATCGGTGCATCGAGATCCTCTCTTTAAGTGTACGAATTGTCTTCCCCATATACACTTTGTTGCAGGGGCATATGATGACATATATTATAAATCGACTATCACAGTCCAGATGATGTTTTATGTCATACACAGTTCCTTGAACAGGATCCACAAACTTGTCTCCCAAGCACAAAAATTGGCAATTTACACACCCTTGACATCTGTATACTCGATTCTTGGGTTGCAACCAAGTGGTATTTTTAATAGGCCCAATGTCTGATTTGGCCACAATGTCCTTGATGTTTCGACTCCTTTTATAGCAAAAAAGAGGATTCTTCTGACAGAAGGGTCCAATAACATCATCAGATTAGACTATGTGTCAGTGCCTCAGGACAGTTTCACGAATGTGTTTGGAAGAAATCCAGTATATTCCTTATATAATATAACCTTTCTACATAAAAATTAGGTTTGTGCCCGTAATCTTCAGGCTTTTCAATGTTAACATGCTTTTTTTTTTTTCTAGGTGAATTGTGAAAGGGACATTATTCTCTGATCAAGCCATCTAGAGAGACATAATTTCTTAAGGCTCTGGAGGGTTCACAAAAACAGTTAAGTTGTTACTCATCGAAGAAATGAAGCCCAAAAGAGAGAAAACACTTCAGTGCTCGGAGTGTGACTTGCGCTTTGCTGCTAAAACGCATCTTCTCATACATCAGAGGATTCACACAGGAGAGAAACCGTATCTGTGCTCTGAGTGTGACAAATGCTTTACGTGTAAATCACAGCTTGTCATCCATCAGAAGAGTCACACAGGAGAGCAACCATTTAAATGTTCTGAGTGTAGCATGTGTTTTTCACGGAAGTTCAGTCTTTTTAGTCATCAGATGATTCACACAGGAGAGAAACCATTTAAATGCTCTGAATGCAGCAAGTGTTTTACAAGAAAGAAAACACTTGTTGCACATCAGATGATTCACACAGGAGAGAAACCATTTAAATGCTCTGACTGCAGCATGAGTTATATCACAAAGCGACAGCTTGTTACACATCAGTGGATTCACACAGGTGAGAAACCATTTGCATGTTCTGAATGTAGCAAGTGTTTTTCTCAGAAGTCGCATCTTGTAAGTCATCAAAGAAGTCACACAGGGGAGAAACCATTTAAATGCTCTGAATGTAGCAAATGTTTTTCTGAGAAGCAACAACTTATTATACATCAGAGAACTCACACAGGAGAGAAATCCTTTACGTGCTCTGAATGCAGTAAGTGTTTTTCCCAGAAGTCACAGCTTGATAGACATCAGATGATTCACACAGGAGAGAAACCATTTAAATGCTCTGAATGCAGCAAGAGTTTTCCCCAGAAGGCACAGCTTGCTAGTCATCAGAGGATTCACACAAGAGAGAAACCATTTACATGTTCTGAATGCAGGAGGTGTTTTTCAGAGAAGTCAAATCTTATTAGACATCAGATGAGCCACACAGGAGAGAAGCACTTTAAATGTTCTGAGTGCAGCAAGTGTTTTACCGTTAAAGAAAATCTAGTTAGACATCAGAAGAGTCACACAGGAGTGAAACCATTTATATGTTCTGAATGCAGCAAGTGTTTTACCAAGAAGAGAACACTTATTGCTCACATGAGGAGTCACACTGATGCTTAGAATGTGGCACGTGTTTCATAAGTTAACTTGTATCATAACAAAGGGCCTAATACTGAGTTTGGAGCATAGCATGAGAACGCTGGTTACTTTGCACCTGGACAACCATGTTGCAGTACAAGGGATGCAAATACATTTATTATTTTTGCCAAGGCGCAAGTTACTTTTTTTGCTTTACTCTATGCTCTGAATATTCCCCAATATGCCTCAAAGAAATGCATTTTTTTAATTTACTTACTACTATCCATGTGCTGGCAATAGTAGAGGAAAGCTTTCTGTCCAGTAGAGTGTTCCAGCAGCTCCTCTCAGTACTGGGATTCTCTGACTGGCAGAGCCATGATTACTGGATATTTCTATAACAACTCTGCATGCTGCTCTGTTTCACCCTATGGGTTATATTTACTAAACAGTTTTTAAAAGCTGCCAATTCTCAGTGTCTGAGCTTTGGATATTAAACGGCAGTAGTAACACACACACAAAATCAGACTTGTTTTACTCGTATTTCTGTTGCTTTTTTAAATCTAGGACTCAAGTTATGTAGAATCGATGGCTTTGAAAAATGAGACTTGTAGGGGTATTTTTACTAAATATTATCTGTTGTCTCTTACCTCCTACTTTCCCTAATACGTTTATATTCTGAGTACTATGTACCATTTAGTAAAATGGTGCAAATAAAATCTTCGTCTGTATCCTGTAGCTACCAATCAAATTATAACAACATTTGTTAGTTTGCTGGCAGTATACAGTAAATAGCTGATATCTGGTTGCTATTGGTTACAGTACATTGCTGATTTTAATTTCATGTTATTAAATAAGCCCCACGGAGTGCACATTGTTTGCTAAGCCTACTAATAAAGTATCTTCATAATTATTTTATTTAACTAGCACAGTAAAAGTTTTAATATTTTGTACATTTTTCCACATTTTAGAAGATAGAATCAAGGGAGTATTCAGGGAGCCAGGTAGTACAGACAGTCTAAAAGCAAATAAAAAAAAACCCCTAAAAGATCACTTGTCATTTTCATAAGGCAAATGTATTTTCTTTTGTCTTTTTTAAAAAAAATAAGTGTTTTTATTGATTCTGAAGAATCTTGAACAAAGATTTAGTGCACGATGTTATA
Source organism: Pseudophryne corroboree (assembly GCF_028390025.1). NCBI lineage: Eukaryota > Metazoa > Chordata > Amphibia > Anura > Myobatrachidae > Pseudophryne > Pseudophryne corroboree. The sequence goes on along the minus strand of NC_086449.1, from coordinate 67,751,985 downwards.
TTGATAAATCAAAAAATAAAGTTCACAAATTAAAATGTATAATACAGAAACTGAATAGCAAAACTGCCATGCAGACTAGGAGACCCCCAATAAGGTTATGGGAAGGTCATTACTAGACATAGTGAATACCATGAGGTAGGGGAGAAGCAATGGATGAGCAACTGTTATGTCTATAGTGGGAGTTTAGCTATATAACTTACCCAGACATTAAAAGATATGTTGACAAGATTCTTCAACCAAGGAAACCTCCAGCCAATCCATCCTAAACAAATAAAATGATGTTTTCTTAGAGCAGTGTTTTCCAAACTCTGGTTAATCCAATTAGCTACGTCGATCTCATGGGTGCAAGTCATTGTGGCAAGAGCCACACTTTGTGGAGGCCCTAATTTGGACAAAAGTGCTCACCAAACCATAAAGGTCTGAGCAATTTTGTGCAAATTGGGGCTGATTTCAGTTTGCAAAGGGTGCAAGATTGGGTGACATTGCCGGTGTAGAAACACTACGGCAATGGTACATCGCACCATTGCAGCTAAATTGTATTGGCCTTTCAGTCCTGTTTTGCAGGTCTCCTAGTTGGTGCACAAGTGTATTTATTACTTGCTGACATTTTAAAACATCCACAGGTGGAGCTAATTATTTCAATTGGAAACCTGCAAAACAGGCACTGTCGGGTACCTGAGAACTGAGTTTGGGAAACACTGTCTTAGAGAGAAAGGAGGCATTCCCAGTTGAATTCTTACCTTTAGTATGGTTTCTAGCTGTTGCACTCAGGATAAGTAGGAGTTTATGCCTCCCTGGTGACACCTATGGAACCTGAGCCAAGTTCCCTAATATAGCTAATTTGGGAGTAAAGGGTAGAACATTTACCAAATGCTCCAGAGCAATCCTGCTAAAGGTTCTAACTAAAGGGCAAGACCACAAACAGTGATACAGATCTGCATTATCCTCACAATGAGGCCATCTATGGGAAGAAGAAACCATCAACATTCCACAATGTGGGTTAATGTATGTCCTATAATAAACATTTAAAAATAGCTCCCTGTAATCAATTGCAGGAAGGAGGAGACAGCAGCCTGGAGGGGCTCTGAGCAAATTGTCAGTTGTTACATTTAGGAAACATTGCAAGCAGTTACTTTACAAAGAAAGAGAAAGAAGTGTCCGTAACTGGTGCACCATTTTAAAATGTAACGTTTTATTATAAAAATGTAAAATACTATTCATTGTATAACTAGTCAACAAAATATTAAAATATAGAAAAGAATTTGAAAAAGATTGTGAATATGAATAGTAAAGATTTTTTTCTGAAATGGTACTTTTATTCGTCTTTTGTGCCGTCATATAAGTATTTTAATAATGTACAATCTGCCCTCTACATAAATGGGACATATGTGAAATCTTATTACAGTGAGTGTACCGATGACCTACATCTAAATAATGTCAAGAGGTAAAATGTTACATAATTTATCTACATTGATGAATGTTGAAATTCTTCCTTTTATAAAAATCATGTCTCGCTCCCATCAAGGTATACGTTCACATTTATATTCCCTTATAAGTCTTAGGTGGTCTTATGTCTCTATTGACCTACATTGGGGTTTCTGCACAGTGCAGTTGGGACACAATATAATTAGTGGGTATTAAATATGTAATTGGTACACGGATTCCACTTTTAATAAATATCCTGTATGGCCAAATCCCACAGGTATTATTATTATTCAGTACATGACCATTATTCACCGTCTAATAAATTCTATCGAGAGGAATCGGGCATTAAATACCGGGAAGCATTCGATATCCCGGCGCTCAGCATACTGAGGAGGATGCCGAGTCTCTTCAGAACGACTTAGTTAAATTAGAAGCATGGGCAGCCAAATGGAGAATGCGCTTCAACACAGACAAGTGTAAGGTAATGCACTGTGGTAACAAGAACAAAAATAATACCTACCTACTAAATGGGATAAAATTAGGGGATTCTGTACTGGAAAAGGACTTAGGTGTCCTCATAGATAGCAAGCTAAGCAGTAGTACCCAAAGTAGGACTGCAGCAAAGAAGGCTAATAAGATTTCTTTGACGTCCTAGTGGATGCTGGGAACTCCGTAAGGACCATGGGGAACAGCGGCTCCGCAGGAGACTGGGCACAACTAAAGAAAGCTTTAGGACTACCTGGTGTGCACTGGCTCCTCCCTCTATGCCCCTCCTCCAAACCTCAGTTAGAATCTGTGCCCGGCTCGAGCTGGATGCACACTAGGGGCTCTCCTGAGCTCCTAGAAAAGAAAGTATATTTTAGTTTTTTTATTTTCAGTGAGATCTGCTGGCAACAGACTCACTGCTACGAGGGACTAAGGGGAGAAGAAACGAACCTACCTGCTTGCAGCTAGCTTGGGCTTCTAGGCTACTGGACACCATTAGCTCCAGAGAGATCGAACACAGGCCCAGCCTCGGTCGTCCGGTCCCGGAGCCGCGCCGCAGTCCCCCTTACAGATCCAGAATCAAGAAGATGGTCCTGGAAATCGGCGGCAGAAGACTTCGGTCTTCAACAAGGTAGCGCACAGCACTGCAGCTGTGCGCCATTGCTCCTCATGCACACCTCACACTCCGGTCACTGATGGGTGCAGGGCGCTGGGGGGGGGGGGGGCCCTGAGCAGCAATATTAAACACCTTGCTGGCATAAAAAGCGCATAATATAGTCCTAGCGGCTATATATGTGAAAAATACCCCTGCCAGATATCCATAAAAAAGCGTGAGAAGTCCGCCAAAAAAGGGGCGGGGCTATCTCCCTCAGCACACTGGCGCCATTTTCTCTTCACAGTGCAGCTGGAAGACAGCTCCCCAGGCTCTCCCCTGTAGTTTTCAGGCTCAAAGGGTTAAAAAGAGAGGGGGGGGGGCACAAAATTTAGGCACAAATCTATAAGGGAAAAATCACTGTGGGTAGTGTGAATCCCTACATTATATAGCGCTCTGGTGTGTGCTGGCATACTCTCTCTCTGTCTCCCCAAAGGACTTTGTGGGGTCCTGTCCTCAGTCAGAGCATTCCCTGTGTGTGTGCGGTGTGTCGGTACGGCTGTGTCGACATGTTTGATGAGGAAGGTTACGTGGAAGGCGGAGCAGATGCCGATAAATGTGATGTCGCCCCCTGTGGGGCCGACACCAGAGTGGATGGATAGGTGGAAGGTATTAACCGACAGTGTCAACTCCTTACATAAAAGGCTGGATGACGTAACAGCTGTGGGACAGCCGGCTTCTCAGCCCGCGCCTGCCCAGGCGTCTCAAAGGCCATCAGGGGCTCAAAAAACGCCCGCTACCTCAGATGGCAGACACAGATGTCGACACGGAGTCTGACTCCAGTGTCGTCGAGGTTGAGACATATACACAATCCACTAGGAACATCCGTTGCATGATCTCGGCAATGAAAAATGTGTTACACATTTCTGACATTAACCCAAGTACCACAAAAAAAAAAGGGGGGGTTTTAAGTTTGGGGAGAAAAAGCAGCCAGTGTTTTGTTCCCCCATCAGATGAGTGAATGAAGTGTGTGAAGAAGCGTGGGTTCCCCCGATAAGAAACTGGTTATTTCTAAAAAGTTACTGATGGCGTACCCTTTCCCACCAGAGGATAGGTCACGTTGGGAGATATCTCCTAGGGTGGATAAGGCGCTCACACGTTTGTCAAAAAAGGTGGCACTGCCGTCTTAGGATACGGCCACTTTGAAGGAGCCTGCTGATAAAAAGCAGGAGGCTATCCTGAAGTCTGTATATACACACTCAGGTACTATACTGAGACCTGCAATTGCCTCAGCATGGATAGGGCTGCTGCAGCGTGGTCTATTACCCTGTCAGGACAGGAATACTATTTTGCTAACCATAGAGCATATTAAAGACGTCGTCTTATATATGAGTGATGCACAGAGGAATATTTGCCGGCTGGCATCCAGAATTAATGCAATGTCCATTCTGCCAGGAGGGTATTAGGGACCCGGCAGTGGACAGGCGATGCTGACTTTAGAAGGCACATGAAGATTCTGCCTTATAAGGGTGAGGAATTGTTTGGGGATGGTCTCTGGGACCTCGTATCCACAGCAACAGCTGGGAAAGAAAAAAATTTACCTCAGGTTTCCTCACAGCCTAAAAAAGCACCGTATTATCAGGTACAGTCCTTTCGGCTTCAGAAAAGCAAGCGGTCAAAGGCGCTTCCTTTCTGCACAGAGACAAGGGAAGAGGGAAAAAGCTGCACCAGACAGCCAGTTCCCAGGATCAAAAATCTTCCCCTGCTTCCTCTGAGTCCACCGCATGACGCTGGGGCTCCACAGGTGGAGCCAGGTGCGGTGGGTGCACGTCTCGGGAACTTCAGCGACCAGTGGGCTCGCTCACAGGTGGATCCCTGGGTTCTGCAAGTAGTATCACAGGGATACAAGCTGGAGTTCGAGGCGACTCCCCCTCGCCGTTACCTCAAATCAGCCTTGCCTGCTGCCCTCAAGGGAAGGTAGTACTGGCGGCAATTCACAAGCTGTACTTCCAGCAGGTGATAATCAAGGTACCCCTCCTTCAACAAGGCCGGGGTTACTATTCCACAATGTTTGTGGTACCGAAACCAGACGGTTCGGTGAGACCCATTCTAAAATTGAAATCCTTGAACACTTATATACGAAGGTTCAAGTTCAAAATGGAATCGCTCAGGGCGGTTATTGCAAGCCTGGACGAAGGGGATTACATGGTATCACTGGACATCAAGGATGCTTACCTGCATGTCCCCATTTACCCTCCTCACCAGGAGTACCTCAAAATTGTGGTACAGGACTGTCATTACCAATTCCAGACGTTGCCGTTGGTCTGTCCCCGGCACCGAGGGTATTTACCAAGGTAATGGCCGAAATGATGATACTCCTTCGAAAAAAGGGAGTTATAATTATCCCGTACTTGGACGATCTCCTTATAAAGGCGAGGTCCAGGGAGCAGTTGTTGGTCGGAGTAGCACTATCTCGTGAAGTGCTACAACAGCACGACTGGATTCTGAATATTCCAAAGTCGCAGCTGTTTCCTACGATGCGTCTACTGTTCCTGGGTATGGTTCTGGACACAGAACAGGAAAAAGTGTTTCTCCCGGAGGAGAAGGCCAAGGAGTTGTCATCTCTAGTCAGAGACCTCCTAAAACAAATACAGGTGTCGGTGCATCAATGCACGCGAGTCCTGGGAAGGATGGTAACTTCTTACGAAGAAATTCCATTCGGCAGGTTCCATGCAAGGATCTTCCAGTGGGATCTGTTGGACAAGTGGTCCGGGTCGCATCTTCAGATGCATCGGCTGATAACCCTGTCTCCAAGGACCAGGGTGTCTCTGCTGTGGTGGCTGCAAAGTGCTCATCTTCAAGAGGGCTGCAGATTCGGCATACAGGACTGGGTCCTGGTGACCACGGATGCCAGCCTTCGAGGCTGGGGGGCAGTCACACAGGGAAGAAACTTCCAAGGACTATGGTCGAGTCAGGAGACTTCCCTACACATAAATATTCTGGAACTAAGGGCCATTCACAATGCCCTAAGTCAGGCTAGACCCCTGCTTCAACAGCCGGTACTGATCCAGTCAGACAACATCACGGCGGTCGCCCATGTAAACCTACAGGGCGGCACAAGAAGCAGGATGGCGATGGCAGAAGCCACAAGGATTTTCCGATGGGCGGAAAATCATGTGTTAGCACTGTCAGCAGTGTTCATTCCCGGAGTGGACAACTGGGAAGCAGACTTTCTCAGCAGGCACGACCTCCACCCGGGAGAGTGGGGACTTCATCCAGAAGTCTTCCAAATGATTGTACACCATTGGGAAAGGCCACAGGTGGACATGATGGCGTCCCGCCTCAACAAAAAGCTAAAAAGATATTGCACCAGGTCAAGGGACCCTCAGGCGATAGCTGTGGACGCTCTGGTAACACCGTGGGTGTACCAGTCGGTGTATGTGTTCCCTCCTCTGCCTCACATACCCAAGGTACTGAGAATAATAAGAAGGAGAGGAGTAAGAACTATACTCGTGGTTCCGGATTGGCCAAGAAGAGCTTGGTACCCAGAACTTCAAGAAATGATCTCAGAGGACCCATTGCCTCTGCCGCTCAGACAGGACCTGCTGCAGCAGGGGCCCTGCCTGTTCCAAAACTTACCGCGGCTGTGTTTGACGGCATGGCGGTTGAACACCGGATCCTAAAGGAAAAAGGCATTCCGGAGGAAGTCATTCCTACGCTGATTAAGGCTAGGAAAGATGTGATCGCAAAATATTATCACCGCATATGGCGAAAATATGTTGCTTGGTGTGAGGCCAGGAAGGCCCCAACGGAGGAATTTCAACTGGGTCGATTTCTGCACTTCCTACAGTCAGGAGTGACTATGGGCCTAAAATTGGGTTCCATTAAGGTCCAGATTTCGGCTCTGTACATTTTCTTCCAAAAAGAACTGGCTTCACTGCCTGAAGTTCAGACTTTTGTAAAGGGAGTGCTGCATATTCAGCCCCCGTTTGTGCCTCCAGTGGCACCGTGGGATCTCAACGTGGTGTTGGATTTCCTGAAGTCGCATTGGGTTGAGCCACTTAAATCCGTAGAGCTATAATGCCTCACGTGGAAAGTGGTCATGCTGTTTGCCTTGGCGTCGGCCAGGCGTGTATCAGAATTGGCGGCTTTGTCATGTAAAAGCCCTTATCTGATTTTTCATATGGATAGGGCGGAATTGAGGACTCGTTCCCAATTCCTTCCTAAGGTGGTATCAGCTTTTCATGTGAACCAACCTATTGTGGTGCCTGCGGCTCCAGTTACTGGACGTAGTCAGGGCCCTGAAAATATATGTTTCCAGGACGGCTGGAGTCAGGAAAACTGACTCGCTATTTATCCTGTATGCACCCAACAAGCTGGGTGCTCCTGCTTCTAAGCAGACTATTTGCTCGCTGGATCTGTAGCATGATTCAACTTGCACATTCTGCGGCTGGAATGCCGCACCCTAAATCTGAAAAAGCCCATTCCACGAGGAAAGTGGGCTCTTCTTGGGCGGCTGCCCGAGGGGTCTCGGCTTTACAACTGAGCCGAGCTGTTACTTGGTCGGGTTCAAACACTTTTACAAGTTTGATACCCTGGCTGAGGAGGACCTTGAGTTTGCTCATTCGGTGCTGCAGAGTCATCCGCACTCTCCCGCCCGTTTTGGGAGCTTTGGTATAATCCCCATGGTCCTTATGGAGTTCCCAGCATCCACTAGGACGTCAGAGAAAATAAGATTTTACTCACCGGTAAATGTATTTCTCGTAGTCCGTAGTGGATGCTGGGCGCCCATCCCAAGTGCGGATTGTCTGCAATACTTGTATATAGTTATTGCCTAACTAAAGGGTTATTGTTATGAGCCATCTGTTTGTGAGGCTCAGTTATATTTCATACTGTTAACTGGGTATAATATCACGAGTTATACGGTGTGATTGGTGTGGCTGGTATGAGTCTTACCCGGGATTCCAAATCCTTTCCTTATTGTGTTAGCTCTTCCGGGCACAGTATCCTAACTGAGGTCTGGAGGAGGGTCATAGAGGAAGGAGCCAGTGCACACCAGGTAGTCCTAAAGCTTTCTTTAGTTGTGCCCAGTCTCCTGCGGAGCCGCTGTTCCCCATGGTCCTTACGGAGTTCCCAGCATCCACTACGGACTACGAGAAATAGATTTACCGGTGAGTAAAATCTTATTATTAGCATGCATAAAACGGGGTATTGATGCTAGGGACGAGATTATTATACTCCCGTTATATAAATCACTAGTGAGGCCACACCTTGAATACTGTGTACAATTCTGGGCACTGTACTACAAAAAGGATATCCTGGAGCTAGAAAAGGTACAGAGGAGGGCAACCAAACTAATTAAGGGCATGGAGACGCTGGAATACAAGGAAAGGCTTGAAAGATTAGGCATGTTTACATTGGAAAAGCGGAGACTAAGATGGGATATGATCAACATCTACAAATATATAAGGGGACAATACACAGAGCTTGCGCAGGACCTGTTTTTGGTTAGATCAACACAGAGGACTCGTGGACACTCGCTCAGGTTAGAGGAGAGGAGATTCCGCACAATACGGCGTAAAGGCTTTTTCACGGTAAGGACAATACGTGTTTGGAATTCCCTGCCCGAGGGAGTTGTAATGGCGGAATCTGTCAACACCTTTAAGAATGGGTTAGATAAATTCCTAATGGATAAGGATATCCAGGGGTATAGTGCATAGTCATGCATTATAGTTACTATAAATAGGGATAAAATGCAACGGCTGACAGCAGCATCAGTCAGAAATTTTAGTCAAATCATCATGCATAGGACACCACAAATAGGTTGAACTCGATGGACAATTGTCTTTTTTTCAACCTCAGATACTATGTTACTATGTTACATAGCGATCTGTAGTAAGCTGGATAAACATGAAGCAGAGCCAGTGATGGTGAAGGGGAGACAGAACTCGATGGACAATTGTCTTTTTTCAACCTCAGATACTATGTTACTAGGATACTGACAACTATTCTCCCTCTTGGGGTGTCCACAACACCCCTGGAGGGAGAATAAATAGCATTGCGCTGCACTGAGCCCGAAAGGTGCTCTTTTGCACTCTCCCCACTGCTGGCATTCCGATGGTCAGGATCCCGGTGCTGGTATGCTGGGCGCTGGGATCCTGACAGCCAGGATATCGTAGTACACCCTTAAATAACATGAAACCTTACCTGTACAGTGGGAACCTATTAATTATAATATGATTAACCATAATTTCTCTAACATCCATATGGGATATTGGGGACACATTGGTACGATGGGTATAGACTGAGTCCAAAGGAGCCAGTGCACTTTAAATTTCTTCAACTGGGTGTGCTGGCTCCTCCCCTCTATGCCCCCTCCCACAGGCAGTTTAGAAAAAAGTGCCCTCAGGAGAGAATGCACACACTGCAAGCTCCATGGTATGATGTTTGGGCAACAGCATTCCTTCACCATAGGGGGGGGGCATCACCGGCCTCACGAGGTGCAGAGCCACTTCCCCGCTGCAGGACCACCATCCTGAGGGGTTGTTTGTTCAGTGGGGCACTGCGTCTTGGCTGTCGCAACCACAGCACGCCGCACACCCCTAACTGCCTGAAGGTGATTGTCGGTGGTGAGTACAAACTGGGGCCCCCACTAGGGGGGTCTCCCAGTTCATGGTGCGGAAGAAGCGCGGTGAGGCATATGGGTCCCTCCTGGGGTGGACCCGCTATAGCCCCTGCGTGAGACTGGCTGGCGATGGCTGTACTAGACATTTATGTAAGGCTACAGCGAGATTAGGAGATATGGCCAGTATAAATATTTCAGTAGCTTCGGTGCCATTATGGGGGGCGGAGCTACACCAGAGTGGGCTCAGCGCCATTTTGGCGCCTTCCTCTGCATGAGCAGCAGCAGCCTCATGCAGCGCCTCCAGACTGTCCCGCTGGATCACAGGTACAGGGTGTTGATTGGGGGGAGCTGCTATTTGTGCACAGCTATTATCCCTCTGAAGGGAATTCATTGACATGTAAAAACGCTGACAGCCTCACTGGGGCTCTGCAGCGTTGGGTGTGCTGGTGTCCTCTCTTCCTCTGTGTCTCCTCTCACATGCAATAGGGCAGGCTTGCATTGTAAATCAGTCTGTGTTGTTTGTGTTCATAATGGTAAAACACAAGTTATGTAGTGTATTTAATACCAGATTCTTCCCTCTTTCATCTGGTTCCATATCATGTGAGCAGTGTAGTCAGTCCTCACAAAATGCTGAGGACAACATGGGGGAGAGTTACGAGCCCTCCTGGCTGGGGGCTATCAAATCTATGATATCTGATATGTCATCTCAGCTCACTGAAAATGCCCACAAAACACAAGAACTGCAACAAGCAGTAGCAGATCTAGCTGCCAGGGCTGATGTTCCCCATCCCCCTGTCTACTACAGGTGCACAGAAACGTGCTTTACCTGCACTCATCAGATACTGATGATCTACAGGATGATGGGGATGTGAATCCCATAAGTGGGGATTCCACCCCTACACAGGGTATTGAACCCCTCAATCTGGCTATAAGGGATGTGCTAAAGCTCCCCCTGGAGGACGCTACTAAAGTCTTTTTTCCTCCCACAAGACAAACTGACTTTTCACCTTTCCTGATTCCAAAGAATTGGATGATTTATTTAAGTTAGCCTGGAAAAATCCACATAAAAAATATCAGGTGTCAAAATGGTTTTTGCATACCTTTCCCTTTGTCCCTGAAGGCAGGAAGTTCTGGGAAGAATCTCCAGATGTAGACGCCTCAGTCTCTCGCCTCTCTAAAAAGGCGGTACTCCCTGCTACGGGCTCCTTTACGGTAAAGGACTCGGGGGATAGGAAACTTGAGACCACAATGAAATCTATCTACACTGCTGCAGGTATATCTCAAAGACCGGTAATTGCAGGTTGCTGGTTGACACATGTAATTCATTCCTGGGCTACTCAAATTCAGGAGGGTCTCTCAGGAGATATGACCCTGGTTACTACGGTAACTTTCCTTAAATACATTCAGGACACGGCATGGGTCCTCTGTGACTCCCTAAAGAAGATTGGCAATATTAATGCTAAGACCACTGCTATGGTTGTGTCTGTGTGCAGAACCATATGGTTGCGTCAATGCATTGCAGATGCTGACTCCAAATGCAATGTGGAATCTCTTCCCTTTACAGGAGAATGGCTCTTCGGAGGTGAACTGGACCCATGGATCTCCAAGGTTTCTGCTGGGAAATCCACATTTCTCTTACGTCCTAGAGGATGCTGGGGACTCCAAAAGGACCATGGGATATAGACGGGATCCGCAGGAGCTTGGGCATACTAAAAAGACTTTGACTGGGTGTGAACTGGCTCCTCCCTCTATGCCCCTCCTCCAGACCTCAGTTAGACTTTGTGCCCAGGAGTGACTGGACACACACTAGGGGAGCTCTACTGAGTTTCTCTAGAAAATACTTTTGTTAGGTTTTTTATTTTCAGGGAGACCTGCTGGCTACAGGCTCCCTGCATCGTGGGACTGAGGGGAGAGAAGTCAGACCTACTTCTGCTTAGTTAAGGGCTCTGCTTCTTAGGCTACTGGACACCATTAGCTCCAGAGGGTTCGATCACTTGGTTCGCCTAGCTGCTTGTTCCCGGAGCCGTGCCGTCACCCCCCTCACAGAAGCCAGAAGAAAGAAGCCGGGTGAGTATGAGAAGATCCGAAGGCATCAGACGGCAGAAGACTCCAGTAACGAGGTACAGCGCAGCGGTAGTGCTGCGCTCCATGCTCCCACACACTTCACCAACGGCACTTGCGGGTGCAGGGCGCTGGGGGGGGAGCGCCCTGGGCAGCATGTTACTGGGGTCATTGTTAGCTGGCAGACAGGCATATTCGGTGCCCGGGCACCGTTTTTCATACCCCTGCCAGCATAAGAGATTTGAATTTTTGCGGGACTGAAGCACGCCAGGAAGGGGCGGGGCTTAGCCGCACAGCTCCCCAGCGCCATTTTCTCTCATTCACAGCCTCTGCATGAGACACTAGGCCGGGACCTCCAGGCTCCATTCAATTAAAAGGGAGCAAAACGGGGGCGGGGGGGGGGGGGGGGGGCACAGATTGATTGGTGCTTGTTTATAATTCAGGGCAGCGCTATCATCATATATTGGTGTGATATATGGGCGCTGGGGTGTGAGCTGGCATACTCCCTCTGTGTTTCTCTCTCTGGGCTTCCCTGTGGGTCTGTCCCCTGGTTTGGGCAGTGTGGGTGTGTCGGTACTACGTGTCGGCATGTCTGAGGCTGAGTGTTCCTCCCTGGAGGAGGTTACTGGGGGCGCAGAAAAGGGGCTGGAAATGGCTCTATCGGCACAGCCGACACCTGATTTGGTTACTATGTTAAGTACACTTAATGCAAATGTGGCCTCATTGTCTAAGAGGTTGGATAAATCTGAGTCTCAGACACAAGTTTGGAGGAAATCCATGGAGGATGCTTTGACTCAGGTGCAGACCCCTTCAGGGTCACAAAAGCTTTCGTTTACCCAGATGGTAGACACGGATTCTGAGTCCGATGTCGATTTCAATGAGGCTACCACCCAAGGATAGTTAAGAGTTTTCAGTACATGATTGTGGCTATTAAAGATGTTTTCCGTATCTCTGACGAACCTGCGGTGCAGGAAACAAGGATTTGTTTATTTAAAGGGAAAAGACCTGAGGTGAATTTTCCCTCCTCTCATGAAGTGAATGCTCTTTGTGAAAAGGCTTGGGAGTCACCAGACAAGAGATGGCAGATTCCCAAGAGAATTTTCATGGCGTATCCTTTCCCCTCTGATGACAGGAAAAAATGGGAGTCGTCTCCGAATGTCGACAAGGCTCTATCCCGTTTGTCTAAGAAGGTGGCGCTTCCGTCCCCTGACACGGCAGCTCTCAAGGATCCGGCGGATTGCAAGCTGGAAAACGTCTTTGAAGGCCATTTTCGTTAATACGGGTCCATTGCTCAGACCTGCTGTGGCATCGGTATGGGTGAGTAGTGCTATTGCTAAATGGGATGATAATTTAGCTTCTGATATGGATACCCTTGATAAAGATAATGTTCTTTTGACTCTTGGTTATATCAAGGATGCTGCAGATTACCTGAAGGATGCGGCGAGGGATGTTGGTCTCTTGGGATCAAGAGCCAATGCCATGGTGGTCTCAGCCAGGAGGGCGCTGTGGATCCATCAATGGAATGCTGATGCCGACTCCAAGAAAAATATGGAAGGTCTTCCCTTCAAAGGTAGTGTCTTGTTTGGTGACGGCCTGGCTGACCTGGTGTCTACTGCGACTGCGGGTAAGTCATCTTTTCTTCCTTATGTTCCCACACAACAGAAAAAGGCACCCCATCAGCAGATGCAGTCCTTTCGACCCAATAAATACAAGCGAGGAAAAGGCTCGTCCTTCCTCGCTTCAAAGGGTAGAGGAAGGGGAAGGAAGTCGCCTGCAGTATCAGGCGCCCAGGACCAAAAGTCCTCCCCCACCTCTACCAAGTCCACCGCATGACGCTGGGGCTCCCCTGCGGGAGTCCGGGCCGATGGGGGGCCGTCTACAGATCTTCAGTCAGGTCTGGGTTCAATCAGGCCTGGATCTTTGGGTCCTAGACATAGTGTTTCGGGGATACAAGCTGGAGTTTCAGGAGATGCCCCCTCACCGCTTTTTCATTTTGGCCTTGCCAGTGTATCTTCCGGAAAGAGATGTGGTAAATGCTGCAATACAAAAGTTGTGTCAACAGAGAGTCATTGTTCCCGTTACCCCGTCCCAACGGGGGGAGGGGTTCTAGTCGAGCCTCTTTGTCGTACCGAAGCCGGACGGTTCGGTCAGACCGATTCTGAGCCTAAAATCCCTCAATCCATACTTGAAAGTTTTCAAGTTCAAGATGTGATCTCCAGCCTAGAAGGGGGGGGGGGGGATTTTACGGCGTCAGTCGACATAAAGGATGCCTACTTACACGTCCCAATATATATACTCCGCATCAGGCTATCCTGAGATTTTCAGTGCAGGATTGTCATTACCAATTTCAGACGTTGCCGTTTGGGCTTTCCACGGCCCGAGGATTTTCACCAAGGTCATGGCAGAAATTATGGTTCTCCTTCGCAAGCAAGGGGTTACAATTATCCCGTACTTGGACGATCTGATAAAGGCGAGGTCCAAGGAACAGTTGTTAAGAAATGTGGATCTGTCTCTGTCGGTTCTGCGACAACACGGTTGGGTTCTAAATTTGCCAAAGTCTCAGTTGATTCCGGCCACTCGGCTGCCCTTTCTGGGCATGATTCTAGACACTGAGTTACAGAGAGTGTTTCTTCCGGAAGACAAAGCTCTGGAAATACAGACAATGGTCAGGGAGCTTCTGAGACCGACAAGTGTGTCGATTCATCAATGTACTCGGGTTCTGGGGAAGATGGTTGCAGCTTACGAAGCTATTCCGTTTGGCAGGTTTCATGCTCAGGTGTTTCAGTGGGATCTGCTGAACAAATGGTCCGGGTCTCACCTGCACATGCACCGGAAAATAAGTCCATCTTCCAGGGCCAGGATTTCTCTCCTGTGGTGGCTACAAAGCTCTCACCTTCTAGAGGGATGCCAAATCGGAATCCAGGACTGGGTCCTGCTGACGACAGATGGAAGTCTCCGAGGCTGGGGCGCAGTAACGCAAGGAAGAAATTTCCAGGGAAAATGGTCAAACCAGGAATCTTGTCTCCACATAAATGTTCTCGAGTTAAGAGCCATTTACAAAGGCCTGCTACAAGCAAAGAGCCTTCTTCAGGGTCATCCTGTCCTGATCCTAGTCGGACAACATAACAGCGGTGGTGTACGTAAACCGCCAAGGCAGAACAAGGAGCAGGGCGGCTATGGCAGAGGCCACAAGAATCCTTCGCTGGGCGGAACAGCACGTGAGCGCTCTGTCAGCAGTCTTCCTCCCGGGCGTGGACAACTGGGAAGCAGACTTCCTCAGCAGACACGATCTCCATCCGAGAGAGTGGGCTCTTCACCAAGAGGTATTTGCAGAAGTGACGGGGGTGTTGGGGAATTCCTCTGATAGACATGATGGTGTCTCGCCTCAACAAGAAGCTTCCGAGGTATTGTTCCAGGTCAACAGACCCCCAAGCCAGTGCAGTGGATGGCCTGGTAACTCCGTGGGTGTTTCAGTCGGTATATGTGTTCCCTCCGCTTCCTCTCATTCCAAAGGTGCTGGGGATCATACGACGAACAAGGGTTCAGGCGATTATCGTCGTTCCAGACTGGCCACGCAGGGCCTGGTATCTGGATCTTCGGGAATTGCTTGTGGAAGATCCTTGGCCGCTTCTTCTAAGAGAGGACTTGTTACTGCAGGGGCCCTGCGTGTTTCTGGACTTACCACGGCTGCGTTTGACGGTGTGGAAGTTGAGCGCCAAATCTTAGCTCGAAAAGGTATTCCTGGGGAGGTCATCCCAACTCTCCTTAAGGCTAGGAAGGAGGTTACGGTGAAACATTATCGCCGTATTTGGAGAAAGTATGTTTCGTGGTGTGAAACCAAAGCTCCTCCTGCGGAGGAATTTCACTTGGGTCGGTTTCTCCATTTTTTGCAGGCAGGCGTCGATGCAGGCCTGAAATTGGGTACCATCAAAGCGCAAATTTCGGCTTTATCTATTTTCTTTCAAAAGGAATTGGCCGTCCTTCCAGAGGTTCAGACTTTCGTGAAGGAAGTGTTGCATATCCATCCTCCATTTGTGGCGCCGTGGGATCTTGAAGTGGTGTTGCAGTTTCTTATGTCTCACTGGTTTGAACCTTTCCGTACGGTTGAGTTAAAGTTTCTCACTTGGAAGGTGGTCATGCTTTTGGCTCTGGCGTCTGCCAGGCAAGTGTCAGAGTTGGCGGCCTTATCTCACAAGAGTCCATATTTGATTTTCCATTCGGATAGAGCAGAATTGAGGACTCGTCAACAATTTCTGCCGAAGGTGGTTTCTTCGTTTCACATTAACCAACCTATTGTGCCTGTGGCTACAGATGCTGTAGCGGTTCCAAAGTCTCTTGATGTTATAAGAGCTTTGAAAATTTACGTCGCCAGAACGGCTCTTACCAGGAAAACAGAGGCTTTGTTTGTCCTGTATGCTTCCAACAAGATTGGAAATCCTGCTTCTAAGCAAACTATTGCACGCTGGATTTGTAATACGATTCAGCAAGCTCATTCTCCGGCTGGGCTACCGTTGCCGAAGTCAGTAAAGGCCCATTCTACCAAAAAAGTGGGCTCGTCTTGGGCGGCTGCCCGAGGGGTCTCGGCACTTCAGCTTTGCCGAGTAGCTACGTGGTCGGGTACAAACACCTTTGCTAAGTTTTACAAGTTTGATACCCTGGCTGATGAGGACCTCATGTTTGCTCAATCGGTGCTGCAGAGTCATCTGTACTCTCCCGCCCGTTCTGGTGCTTTGGTACAGACCCCATGGTCCTTTTGGAGTCCCCAGCATCCTCTAGGACGTAAGAGAAAATAGGATTTTAGTACCTACCGGAAAATCCTTTTCTCCTAGTCCGTAGAGGATGCTGGGCGCCCATCCTAGTGCGGACTGTTACTTGCAGTGTATTATTACTGGTTAAATTTGTTTACACGCGGGTTGTGTATTAGTTATATTCAGCTTGTTGCTGTTGTTAATTCATACTGTTATCTGGTTTCCTGATACTCCGGTTGTACGGTATGTTTGTGGTGTGGGCTGGTAGGTTTCTCGCCCTTAGTTTAAACAAAAATCCTTTCCTCGAAATGTCCGTCTCTCCTGGGCACAGGTCCTGTAACTGAGGTCTGGAGGAGGGTCATAGAGGGAGGAGCCAGTTCACACCCAGTCAAAGTTTTTTTAGTGTGCCCAAGCTCCTGCGGATCCCGTCTATACCCCATGGTCCTTTTGGAGTCCCCAGCATCCTCAACGGACTAGGAGAAAAGGATTTACCGGTAGGTACTAAAATCCTATTTTCTTCCCTCAGTGGCTCTGCCTGCTAGACGTACCTACCCGGGACCGTCTACTCAGTCCTTTCGGTACACCAGATTTTGATCTAGGGCCAGAGGTGCTTCCAAGGCGGCTTGAGGCACCAGAGGTAAACCTAAAAAAATTGTCGTTTCCGGCTCTCAGGAACAGCACCAGTTCAGTTTCCGCAAAAAACTCAGCATGACTGTGCCCGCCCACCCCGGGAGGATCTTGAGGTGTGAGCTTGGTTACGCCATATCTGGAAAAGTTCCTGCCAGGATACCTGGGTAAGGGACCTTATTTCTCAGAGTTACCTGCTTTAGAAAATATGCTGTTACGCTACTACTGGCCATCACAAAGTTGGTCCAGTCCCAAGTAATTGTTCGAGTACACCTGCAACAGCAAGGACAAGGTTACTACTCCAGTCTGTTCGTAGTGCCAAAACCAGACTGGTCTGTGAGACCCATTTTGAATCTGAAGTCCTTGAATCATTACCTGAAGGTTTTCAAATTCAAGATGGAATCTTTGAGAGCAGTGATCGCAGGCCTGGAACAACAGGAATTCCTAGAGTCCCTGGATATCAAGGATGCCTACCTCCATATCCCGATTTGGCCTCCTCATCAGGCCTATCTGAGGTTCGCCCTGCTGAATGATCACTACCAGTTCCAGGAGTTACTCTTCGGCCTGTCTACAGCTCTGAGGGTGTTCACGAAGGTGATGGCGGAAATTATGTTCCAGCTCAGAGCCCAGGGGGTCAACATGGACCATTACCTGGACGATCTCCTAATAAAAGAGTTCCAGGGAGCTTCTACTGCTCCATATAGATCGCACTATCCACCTGTCACAACACGGGTGGATCCTCAATCTGCAGAAGTCCCATCTGGAGCCATCTCAGCGGCTCCTGTTTCTGGGAATTCTACAGGATACTGTAGCGCAGAAAGTGTTCCTCACAGAGGACGAAGTGAGAACTCTCCAGGAAATGTTTTACATGGTTCTCCGACCGGCTCGGGTATCCATTCATCTTTGCATAAGATTGTTGGGAAAGATGGTAGCCTCCTACGAGGTGATACAGTATGGAAGGTTCCATGCCAGACCCTTCCTGTTGAACATCCTGAACAAGTGGTCCGGTTCCCATCTCCAGATGCACCGGATGATTCAGCGGTCACCCCAGGCCAGAATTTCTCTCCTGTGGTGGCTACAGTCTTCCAATCTACTGGAAGATCGATGCTTCGGGATTCAGGATTGGGTCCTCATGACGGATGCGAGTCTGAGAGAATGGGGAGCTGTCACCCATGGGGCACAGTTCCAGGGCAATGGTCTGCTCAAGAGGCCCGTCTTCCGATCAACATACTGGAATTTCAGACTATCTACAATGCTCTCATTCAGGCTTCCTCTCTGCCCCGGAATCTGGCAATACAGGTTCAGTCGGACAACGCCACGGCTGTGGCATACATCAGTCGCCAAGGAGGGACAAAAAGCAGGCCCTGCATGCAAGAAGTGTCAAGAATGCTACTCTGGGCAGAAAGCAATGCAAGAGCGCTGTCCGCAATCTTCATTCCAGGAGTGGACAACTAGGAAGCGAACTTCCTGAGTTGTCACGATCTGCATCCGGGGGAGTGGGGTCTGCACCATCAGGTGTTTCATCAGATCGACAGGTGGGGATGCCCACAGATCGACATGATGGCGTCTCGACTCAACAAAAAACTTCACTGCTATTGCTCGCAAACCAGAGACCCTCAGGCGAGCGCAGTGGATGCGCTGACATTGCCTTGGCCTTACAAGCTGGTATACCTGTTTCCTCCAATTCCATTGATCCCAAAGGTGCTCAAGAGGATCATGTCAAAGTCGGAAAAATATCATGCTACACGTTGCCATATATTCACCTTATGCGCTTGCCCGCTGCACATGCACTTTCTCTGGCGTGCGTGCACATATTCGCAGTTGCGTGACGGCGCCTCTACGGGCTTGCGCTCGAGCGCATGGTATGTGCATTTACGGTAGAGTTCGTGTGCGTCTAGCGGGCGACTCAATCGTTAAATAATAAAACCAAATGGTATGTTTTATAGGTAATGTTCCCCTTAATGATAACTGTAAGTTTGTTTAATGTGACTTGTTCACGGACTTGGGAATCCCTCTTTACGTGGTACAAAGGGTCTGATTTAGGTTGAACAGTGGTGTCTGGTACCTAACCGAAGAGTATTTTAACAGCAACAATCCGGTGTTGGCTAGGTAAAGATTAATCGCTCCTGCATATAGTTATGCCCATTAGTAGTTTCTGGACATTACTCATATTTGCAGTTCATTATCCATGCAGCGGGAATCCGGCGATTCCCTCCCACCTGAGCAGTTTGTAATAGCCACAGCCCACCTGTTCAAATCCACCTATGACCTTTTGTTATGATGCGAGGAGACATTCCTGTGTCCAATGAACAATGAGATTATAGGTCCCTTTGTAGTGTACTGTATGCAGTGTATATAAGATCAGCCAGCCTGGGCAGCTCACTCTCTGACTCTCCACAAACGGTTTTCATCTTGACTAACTTGGAGCTGGTACCAGGAGCTGCGCAGCGATCATTTCCCAGTGTGTGTAAGTAATTCTCTGTAACCAACTTGTTCCCTGTTTGTATTGGCCATACTCTCTCTCTCTCCGTTATAGTATAAGATTGTGACGCTATTGTATATTTCTGTCTAGATATTCTGTTAGAATGATATGTTAGCTTGTAGTGTATGACTTGTAAACTGTTTCCCCTTTTCGATATAACTAAAAGCTTGTTAGTAAAGGTGTTGGAACCTTAGCAAGGTATCGTGTGTTTATTACATTGCAGAGGGTAATAGGAGCGTCTCAATCGCCCAAGCAGCTTTAATATTAACAAGGTAAAGCAGTGTTACATCGCTACAGTATTTCAGTACAAGGTTTACAGTATAAGAGTATCCTTTCTGTGTGTTGCATTCAAGGTTTACTGAGTGTCATCCCGTGAGCGTCTGCGCCGCTCGTGTTCTCCTCATGGACTTGAGCGTCCGCTACGCTGGTAGCGTAGCATTACGGTAGTCAGCCGCCTATAACGTGCTCGACACCACGCATTAAGCTGTGAGCGAGCGTGTCGCATGTGCGTCTCGATCACGGCTGAGCGTAGGCTACGCTAAGTGCGTACCCTTACGGTACCCCATACGTCAATTGCGTACTGAGTCTCTTACCTGTATATAGTGAAGGTTATAAGGTAATCCAATCGGCATTATCAATTGAGGGCTCGTCCGTCCTCCACATATCCGCACTAACGAAAACAAACGTTATCTGCCAGCAAGGGCGGGAAGGCAGTAATGCTGGCTAGATAAGCGTCTGTTTCGCTACGTTGTAGGAGTGCTGGTGGAATCCGGAACCGGAGGTAAGAACAATACGCTATTATCTTTTAAAACTGTTTATTTCTGTTTTGTGTACACACACGCACACATCTACATTGTTGTATCTCACTCCCTTGTTGCCATTAGAATTGATTATTAGACACGGGCTGAGGAAATCTGGTGCTATTTAGTTGAGATTAAATAGGATAATTTTAAGAGAATAATTGTAAAGGACACACACACAGCATAGCAAATACTGTGTGGTGTACGGTAAGCGATTACAGTTGAACATCGTTTACATTGATAGAAGCGTGTTAGTTGTGTCGCTGTGGGCATATCTGAACTTTGTGCATACGTGTCTCGGACAACGTGCGAAATCACGTACGTGACGCAAAGGCATACGCATGTGGCGTGTTTACGCAACGGAGTGTACGGATACGCCCACCGAGACTCAAATCACACAATAACCTTGTTTAGTGTGGGCGGTATAGTATAGCCACCTGATAATAGCACAGGTTTGTTCAGTTTTTCCAAAAAGTATTAGTTAAAAGAAAACCTTTTTCTATTGCAAGACCCAGGGATTGGACCTCTGCCTGTATGAAAAGAATTTCTGTACAGAAAGATCAGTGTGTATAGGAGTGAGTGTGGAAATTAAAGTATTATTTTTTGTGAACCCACAAATCGGGATCCCGTCGGAGACCACATCAGGTGAGTGGACACTTGGTGGCGTGGGACTGGCTTGCCCGTGTTAACATTATATAAGGTAAAAGGAGCAAGTAGTATCCGCAGACAAAAGGACTGCGAAGGTTTAAGCGCAGCCCGAGGGGTTTTGCGTAGCACCCATATAGTCAAGTTGAGCTCCGGCTGAAGGTTTCGCAGCCTAAACAACCGATTCCATTGGTCGCAAAGCGTATAAATATTAAGTTATTTATGCGCAGTGCGACTGGACTGCACGTCATTGTGTGCATTAGTTTGTTACCTTGATACCCATTAAAATTTTACTGTGGGATCATAAACGCTATTTGTACATTCTAACGTGATTTGTGTAGGTTTTTGTTATTTTAAGGGAGTTTCACTGTTCACTCAGGAAATCTCCAACAACCAATACTTACTGGGGAGGGTAGATCCCACACGCCCCAGTAAATAGAGGTTACAAAAAGATCCTACGAATTGGGTACGTCCAGTGGTGAGAACATCACTGGAACTTGTATTGGCCAATTGGGTCGCAGAGTGAGTGAAGGCACTAGTTGAACTTTCACCGTCGCCTTACCGCGGGCAATTTGGTCTGTTTGTAAGAATTAGCTAAGACAGCAATATCTGCAAATGATGGGGGCCAGTTGTTCAAAGAAGGGACGTCCAACCAGGGTTCACGTTGGTAGTTGCTGGCCCAAAGGGTCCGCACGGTATATAATGTGTGAAAAATCACACACACAGGTATTATGCAAAGAATGGGAACGAATGACAGAGGATGATGGGGAGCAGTCTCCCCGGGTAGGCAGTCTGAACCCCGAGGTATTGCAGAACCTACAAAAAAGGATAGGTCTAATAAAATCTGCCAAGCAGAGGATTAGATAAAATGATTGTTTTCAGTTATGGCAACGAGAAAGTGAAATACAAGGAGAATTAGCTTATACAGCTGACTCTCACTTTGGTAAGAAAAATATGGCAACGGGAGAGAAGGTGGTTACAGAGAATGGCACACTGGTGTATGATAAAAATGCACTTAGCAACTGTATTATAGATGATAAGAGTAATTGTAACAAATGTAACAATGATAAAAGTAAAACTGTTAAATATACAACTGTTAACCCGTGCAAGTTGCACTCCATGTTTAACTTCCCTCAGGATTACCAGCAAGAAAGTGAGCCCAGCACGATATCGGCACCTTTTCCAGCAGCCATCCTACAAGACATCCAGGTGGACGCGACCAAATCGGTAAAGGCAGTAATCAAACCCCCTAACGGAGGGTCAGGTGAGGTCGTGTCCACAGGTACGTACAGTGTTATATATCATGCACAAACAAATGTACCTCATATTGAAGAACCAACACAAGGTGATGTAGTTGAATTTAATCCTGTCAGGGTGATCACAGTCCCCAATGGGAAGACTGACGCTCAGGGAATCATTCCCGTCAAGGACAGTGCAATGCACCGTCCCTGGTCCCGGACAGAATTGAGGTCAATTATGTCTGAATTTCCTGATCCTAGGAAAGATCTAGTTGCATGTCAAAGGTTCATTAAAGAACTAGGAAACTCGACAGAACCCACCAACAAAGATTGGCGGACAGTGCTGAGGGCATGTTTGCCCTCCAGTGTTGACCCTGCGAAATTTATCGCTGATTGTAAATTAGACACAGAGGTACCTTGTACGGAGGAACACAATCAGGAATGTATTAAGCAGATCAACCGACAGTTAGGAGTATATTTCCCAGCCATTGTCGAGTGGAACAAAATTTTCTCCATAAGACAAAACGAAGGGGAAAGTACTTCTGATTATTTCCATCGGGCATTGCAGGACATGACTAGGTATACAGGTATAGAAAACATCGAAACAAGTGCACCGCACAGAGAAGTAGCAGTATTTGTGTTAATGGATGGTTTAAAGGAAGTGTTGAGAGCAAGGGTACAGACCACCAATCCATACTGGAGAAATAACTCGGTGACTGCATTAAGGAAGTCCGCTGTTGGGCATGAGCAAAACATCAGCAAGCACAGGGAAACACAGAGAAGTAAGAAGCCCCAGATCCCTGTGGGTAAGTCAAAGGTGATAAGGTGTTATAATTGCCAGAAGGAAGGTCATTTTGCAAGAGATTGTGGATCAAGAAGTAGACAAAAATCATATAAACCCCCTAGACAAAGATATGAGCAAAGTTATGACACACCAAATTGTAATCAGGGATCATATAGGAAGGAGTTTGGGCCGCACCTGTAACATGCAGTCAGGAAAGGTGATCATTAGGACTGATAGTAAGCCTGAGGTTACAGTTAATGAAATGGGAGGTCAGTTCCTTGCAGGCACAAGAACGGCCGGGTAAACGTTGTAATTTATCTGTAAATGTTCTTTTTCCCCATCTCTGACGTTCATCGGCAGAACTCAAACATCACGTAGCTATTTGGTCCTTGCAGAAGTCTACCTAACCCCAGTGTGACCTACCGACATCGGTGTGTCCTGGCCAGGCGCAAAACGGTGGGGTGTGGAAATACTGGTGGGGAGGGGATTTCGCAGGGACACCAGTGGATGTGTTGGTGTGACAGCCTGATGGTGAACGGAAGATCTGACAATGTTTTTTTTTTGTTTGTTGCTTAATGCTAAATATATGAATTGTTCTCTCTCTCTCGTTTTT
Source organism: Pseudophryne corroboree (assembly GCF_028390025.1). Taxonomy (NCBI): domain Eukaryota; kingdom Metazoa; phylum Chordata; class Amphibia; order Anura; family Myobatrachidae; genus Pseudophryne; species Pseudophryne corroboree. The sequence continues at coordinate 67,728,859 of NC_086449.1, read as the reverse complement.
CTCTCTTCTCTTCTTTCTCATGTTTTAAAGATGGTATGTCATACATCAGTTAGACAAATGGTAATGCAAGATTTTTGCTCCTTACAGAAAGATCGCAGATTTGGAAGGAATATTGTATCACCGGAATGTTCGTTTGGAAGACTGAGGACAGCACCTTTGAGATGACAGCAGAGCAAGAAGAACAACAAGACTAGAGGACATAAGACATCGTAACATTTTTCTTTCCCCTCAAAGTATTTTTTGTACCCCCATTACAAATTACTCTTTCTCCTCCTGTAAGATGGACTCGCCCCAAGAGACTGCAGTCCGTGTTTTCCTGTTGACCATGATGTTGACCAGAGCAGTCTGTTTCGGTGAGAGTACCAGTGAGGTCGAGAAAGGATCCAGAATGGGTTTCTGATGACTGAGACGAAGGCGTAAATTTCCAAGAACAAACATAATCTCCGAGTAAAGGCGAGTATCAGAAAACGATCTGGTAGCATTGATAATAGAAGAAATTGTGAAGGATTGTTAGCTGAAGAGAACTGCATCTGTAGGCATTGTGACAATATAGTTGAGGATGGGTGCATCAAGAAATGTCAGTCCAGTTTTAATGTCCACATGGACCGGCATCCATTGAGTGACTATCACTCCCTAGTGGGTAAAGTGTTAAACCAGACAGACTGTTGGGTATGCTCTCAAGTACCTCAAGGTCATAGCAAATCAGGACTAGTACCATTCCCTTTAACTGTAGGAGAGGTACTTGAGCTAAGTGGTGGGAGGCCGGTGGACAAGAGGTTTAATATCTCTAGTCCTCCTAGTTTGAAGCTCCACCAATATCATGTGGATAGGTCCTTAGTGTGCTTTAACATTTCCAATCCCCGAAAGCCGGGAAATTGGGAAGTGTCATGGAGTAATCAAACCATGACCTTTTCATACAGAGCCGACAGAATGCCCATAGACACAGAACTTATACGCCAGATAGCCGACCATGGAAGATTTTTCCGGTATAGATACACTCTAGGAAGTAGGACCATGCGAGTTGGAGAAGTATCACCAGGATACTGTGCACATATCGTACAAACAGATACGTGTACTAAACAGATGGGAGAGTTAGGGTTAGGAGATTTCACATGGAAAATTTGTAACATGATAATGTCATACTCCGTCCCATATGTTCTCCCCGATGATGCATACTTCATATGCGGGAGGAAGGCGTATAAGTGGCTTGCCCCAAACTCAGAGGGATTGTGTTATATTGGAAAAGTACTGCCTGAAGTGATGACTGTAACCCATAACAAAATGAAAGATATTCACCGCAGTGCCCAAGCTCCTTATACTCACACTCATTACGAGCACATCGTTAAAAGGCACCTGATAGAGAGGACAGAGCACTCGGCCTCTGATCTGATCCATGAATCCACCGGGAATCAATTCCTACTCGCGTTAGATATCACTGGTACCGCCAGAGGAGTGATAAATTACAAATACATATCTGCGCTTGCAAATTTATTAGACAATATCACCGAAATGTATGACGACACATTCAGGTACACTGGGAAAGAGTTACAAGCCTACAAAACAGAACTGGTTCAGCATAGGATGATTCTCAATTACCTAACAGCTGTGACAGGTGGGTATTGTGTTACCCTAGCGACTCAATATGGAATAAAGTGCTGCACGTACATTACAAACAGCACGGAGGACCCAGCCGAGGTCATAGACCAAAAGATGGATGACATTTTACAATTAAAATGGGAGTTTCGAAGGAAACACAATCTCACACTCGCTGCTGTGGGTAATGAGCTGACCAGTTGGGTGTCATGGTTGAACCCACGAAATTGGTTCTCGGGCTTAGGAGAATGGGCCCAAGGTATTATTATGGATGTAGGGAAATTTTTTTTGTGTATTCTAGGAGTCGTCATATTGGTTGGACTGATATTTAGATGCGTTCAGGCTTTAACGAAGTGTAAAGGTAGTACTAGAGTGATGAGCCTGAGGAGCGAGGACACTGTACTAACAACAACTAATTTGATTTATGACCCAACGATAGAGACAATGTTGTGATGAAAATGTGATTCCACGGTTCGTTTTTTTCACCCGTTTCTCCTTTGTTTTCCTCCAAGGTACAAAGACATCCGCTTGGAAGAAGAATTTGACAACCTCTTTTATACAGACCATTGATGAACTATGCTACAAGCCCCATTTTCCCTAGTGACTTTAAATTTTACGATAGCCCCAAATATTTTAGTGACTGTAACTTTCTGGACAATGGAAAAACTTTTGCCGCCACTTATAGCAAAAGCATCAGGAGACTACAGTCAACATGTACATCGAGACAAGACACAAGACGACCTCAATCGGCAAATGTATATTAAACTCACATAGTTTATGACTGCATTTACCATAATTGCTTCTTATCTTCATTTCTACAACCTTCAGGTAATGACACACATAGTCAATAGGGAATATAGGCACAGATATCAGCACTCACATATCCCCCCATTCATGTATCATCAACTAAAATGTGCTCCCCCATTTTGTTACAACCAAAAGCCGAAAAGAGCTCGGTAAAGTTTGACAGCCCATCCACAGACCCTTGATACGGGATAAGAAGGAATTCAAATGTAAACTTCGCAATACCTCGAAGCTTGATTTAAAACACGTACGGCACGATGATACATGACCCCTCAAACATGGATTCATACACACATGCTTCTACTATCTCACAAGGTCATACCTTTTTCCCACCTTCCTCTCTTCTCCCTTAACCCAATCATAGAAATGTATTTACATATGACATATATTTTTCTCTTTTTGAACTGTTTTAGGAAGTGGCAGTTATTGGTGACTGCCAAAGGGTGGACTGTCAAAGTTGGAAAAATATCATGCTACACGTTGCCATATATTCACCTTATGCGCTTGCCCGCTGCACATGCACTTTCTCTGGCGTGCGTGCACATATTCGCAGTTGCGTGACGGCGCCTCTACGGGCGTGCGCTCGAGCGCATGGTATGTGCATTTACGGTAGAGTTCGTGTGCGTCTAGCGGGCGACTCAATCGTTAAATAATAAAACCAAATGGTATGTTTTATAGGTAATGTTCCCCTTAATGATAACTGTAAGTTTGTTTAATGTGACTTGTTCACGGACTTGGGAATCCCTCTTTACGTGGTACAAAGGGTCTGATTTAGGTTGAACAGTGGTGTCTGGTACCTAACCGAAGAGTATTTTAACAGCAACAATCCGGTGTTGGCTAGGTAAAGATTAATCGCTCCTGCATATAGTTATGCCCATTAGTAGTTTCTGGACATTACTCATATTTGCAGTTCATTATCCATGCGGCGGGAATCCGGCGATTCCCTCCCACCTGAGCAGTTTGTAATAGCCACAGCCCACCTGTTCAAATCCACCTATGACCTTTTGTTATGATGCGAGGAGACATTCCTGTGTCCAATGAACAATGAGATTATAGGTCCCTTTGTAGTGTACTGTATGCAGTGTATATAAGATCAGCCAGCCTGGGCAGCTCACTCTCTGACTCTCCACAAACGGTTTTCATCTTGACTAACTTGGAGCTGGTACCAGGAGCTGCGCAGCGATCATTCCCAGTGTGCGTAAGTAATTCTCTGTAACCAACTTGTTCCCTGTTTGTATTGGCCATACTCTCTCTCTCTCCGTTATAGTATAAGATTGTGACGCTATTGTATATTTCTGTCTAGATATTCTGTTAGAATGATATGTTAGCTTGTAGTGTATGACTTGTAAACTGTTTCCCCTTTTCGATATAACTAAAAGCTTGTTAGTAAAGGTGTTGGAACCTTAGCAAGGTATCGTGTGTTTATTACATTGCAGAGGGTAATAGGAGCGTCTCAATCGCCCAAGCAGCTTTAATATTAACAAGGTTAAGCAGCGTTACATCGCTACAGTATTTCAGTACAAGGTTTACAGTATAAGAGTATCCTTTCTGTGTGTTGCATTCAAAGTTTACTGAGTGTCATCCCGTGAGCGTCTGCGCCGCTCGTGTTCTCCTCGTGGACTCGAGCGTCCGCTACGCTGGTAGCGTAGCATTACGGTAGTCAGCCGCCTATAACGTGCTCGACACCACGCATTAAGCTGTGAGCGAGCGTGTCGCATGTGCGTCTCGATCACGGCTGAGCGTAGGCTAGGCTAAGTGCGTACCCTTACGGTACCCCATACGTCAATTGCGTACTGAGTCTCTTACCTGTATATAGTGAAGGTTATAAGGTAATCCAATCGGCATTATCAATCAAGCTTCAAGGAGCACAAACAATCCTGATTGCACCAAATTGGCCCCGGAGAGCGTGGTATGCGGCTCTTCTGGACATGTTGTCAAAGTCGAAAAATATTGTAATGCATATGCCTTGTAGTAACCCCATGCACATGCCCGCTGCTCGTGCACTCAGTCCGCCGTGTGTGCACATATCCGCAATTTGCGTAGGATCGCTCCGGCGATCATGCGCGTGATATGGGTATTTACGGCAGAGTTTGTGAGCGCGTAGAGGGTTATTAGAACATTACATATTTAACCCAAATAGTGTACATTTTAGATATAAAAAGATATCCTAGACGGAAATCAATACAGGCGCTTTATGATAAAGACCACACTATTAATAATTAAAAAATGCTGCTCTCAAAAGGGTATTCTGTTAAACCTGAATAAACAAATGAACTATAGAAGACTATAATAGAGAGCGCAAACATACATCTTAATTATAATAAAAACAATTTATTAATATAAACAGCATTAAAATTGAATTAACTATATTCTTATACAATGGAGCTAAAGAGCCATATACTCATGTGAAACCACTGAATCGGATCATACCATATGTTTATAATCAATTGGGGATAATTCATTAAATGTAAGCCCTTTATGAACTCCTGTGATTATTGATCCAATAAAGATGGAAAGAAGGAGATAAGTTCCTTAATATCCAGAACAATTGTTGTTATTCAGCTGAATCCTTGTTGTAAAGTATGTTGCCTATGATATAGTTAATTGCCTCATTCAAAAGTACAGGTGCGCAATAACCTCCACCTAAAAGATGGTTTTGGACTTCTTTACCAGCGTAATACTGGGGCCCCTTAGCCGTTAGTGGGGTATATATTCTCACCGTATGTGCAGTTCTTAAAGCCGTGTCCTATAGCACAAGGACGATGCGGCTATAGCAGCGGTGGATGTTTGAAGGCGATGCCGGGTCCTATCGCACAAGGACCGCCCAGCACATGTAGAAATGGGGTATATATTCTCACCGTATGTGCAGTTCTTAAAGCCGTGTCCTATAGCACAAGGACGATGCGGCTACAGCAGCGGTGGATGTTGGACGACAGTGCCGGGTCCTATCACACAAGGACCGTCCAGCACATGCAGAAGTGGCAGCGAGCCAAGCTGTAATTAGCAACAGAGGGGATTATAAACATATGGTATGATCCGATTCAGTGGTTTCACATGAGTATATGGCTCTTTAGCTCCATTGTATAAGAATATAGTTAATTCAATTTTAATGCTGTTTATATTAATAAATTGTTTTTATTATAATTAAGATGTATGTTTGCGCTCTCTATTATAGTCTTCTATAGTTCACACATTTTAGATATAACTCCTTTGCACCACATCAGCGAGTATTAATAGTTTAAACAGTTCCAGGACTAAGAGGTTCGCCTTTGCATGATAGGAAGGGTCAGATAAAGGTTGGAAGGTGATGTCTAGTATCCAGCTGTAGGGTATTTTGAGGGTAACATTCCGGTGTTGGTTAGAGAAAGATTGCATGTTCCAGCGTATAGTTATGTGCAAAAGTAGAATATAGATATTAACTGTATTTACTGTATATTATGTATGCGGCGGGAATCCAGAGGATACCACCCACAAGAGCAGTTGGGGAAAGACATCGCCCACCTTTTCAAATCAACCTATGGCCTCACCTGTAATGAAGAGACACATCTCTGTGTCCAATGGACAATGAGATTACAGTGACCATTGTATTGTGTATGTAAGTTGTGTATAAAAAGACCGTTGTTGCCTGGCCGGTCAGAAGACTCTGAACGCTTTCTATCTGACTAGCGGAGGACCGGCCGGGTTGCGCTTGCGAACATTCTCGCGTATGTACATTCTCTGTAACCATTATTCTGTTTAGATTTATCTTGTTAGCCTGTAGTGTATGATTTGTACTGTTTTACCTTTTGGAATAATCCCCGGTGGCCTTAGAACCCTGTGGTTTCAACTACAAATCGGTGTTGTGTCTTCACTTTCCTGCAAGGGTTTTAAAGTGTATTTATCTGTATAAGGTGTATAGGTATTGATAAAGGTGTACGCACTGCGGGTACTTTATACCGTCAGCGCTACTTAAAGTTTAAGGTATAACATTGTTGCAGTACTTTGCTGCTAAGGGTTTAAAGTATAATCATATCATTGCATTGTATCATTAACAAGGTTTAAAGGTTATCAATTGTGTGTGCGCACGCTGTGTGTACTCTGTACACTCAGCACGGCGTGTGTACACCAAGTACGTACCACGTGCGGGACTCTGTACGCAAATAGCGTACAAAGTGCGTAGCACGTGTATTCAGTCTAGCGGCCATAGCGGCTCCACAGTAATAGTGTATCTAGAGGTATAGCTTTACGGTCTAAGATAATATCGACATTATCAATTGGGGGCATCGTCCGGTTCTTCCTCATACCCGCAGCCTAGCAGGTTTTCGCAGACTTTATCTATCAGCAAAGGGCGGAAAGCTATTCCCCGTAAGCCTTCTCTTGGTCGGTGGATACACTAGTGCTGATTAGATAAGCGTCTGCCCTGCATGGTTTGAAGGGATGCTGGAGGGATCCGTAAGGTAATAATGCAAAAGCTATTTTTAAAGTCTGTAAATTTCTGTTTGGCGCCAAATGCGCACACAACACACGCATACACCAGTATTTTGTACTTTGCATATCTGCTCGCATTATTGCCGTAAGCATTGATTACTAGATTCATTTTGACCTGTACTGAGAAAATTTGTTGCTATTTAGTTAAAATATAGAGTTAATAGTTAAGGAAGTAAGTGTAAGACGCACACACAGCCTGGCCTAGTTGTAAAGGTTTATACAGTAGAAACTGTGTGTTGTGTTAAGTAAGTGATTATAGTTAAATATCGCTTACATTTATAGAAGTGTGGGATTTGTAGTACTGCGGACGCACGGCCTTTGTACACGTGTCTCGGACGGAGTACGGGACTGCGCACGCAACGTAAAGGCATACACACGTGGCGTGTTCACGCAACATGCGTAAAAGTACGACCGCTAAAACCAAATCACACAATAGCATTGTTTTAGTTTAGGTGCGAGACGGTAACCACGCGATAATAGCACAAATTGATCAGTTTCCAATATTTAGTTTAAATATCTTTTTTACTGTATTACCTCTGGAACTAAGGCTGTTTTATCTGAATGAAAGTTAATTTTATGTACAGAAAAACCAAAGTGTATATGAGTGAACGAGCGTGAGTGTGCAAACAATAAAGGTTTTGTGGACCCAGGGAATTCGGGATCCCGTAGGAGACCACACCAGGTGAGTGGACACTTGGTGGCGTGAGAGTGGCTTGCTCACGTTAACATTGATTAAGGAGCAAAGTAGTAGAACAGCAGACCAAGAGGTCAGCGAAGTCAGAAAACCGCTGACAAAGTCAAGCGAAGCTCTGAATACCGCGGCCTAAAAGGTCAGCGAGGTTTTTGTGTAGAGAGCGCAGCCCAGGTGGTTGGCGTAGAACCCATATAGGCCCGTTCAGATACGCTCCGGCTGAGGTTTCGCAGCCTGAAAAACGATTCCATTGGTCGCACGGCGGATAAGTAACAGTTACCTATACGCTGGGCGATTGGACCGCGCGTTCGTGGGTGCAAAACTTAGCTCATCGTGATACCCTTTTACGAGCTTTGCGTAAAATCGCGGGATCATAAGCGCTAGGTGTAGCATACGCAACGTGATTTGTGTAACATTTTTTTATTTTAAGGGAGTTTCGCTGGTCACTCAGGAAATCTCCAACGACCAATATTTACTGGGAAGGGTAAGTCACTCCCACACATTTCCAGTAAATAGAGGTTACACAGGGGCCCTAGGTTGGGTACGTACCGGCGCTGACGACAGTGTTTAGGTGTATTGGCCAACGTGGCCGTGAGTGGGTGAGAGCACTTGTTGAACTTTCACCGTTGCCTTATTTTGAGTATTTTGTTTTTTTGTAGGAATTAGCTGAGAAGGCAATACCTGCAAAAGATGGGGGCCAGTTGCTCAAGTAAGGGACGATCAACCAGGGTTCAGGTTGATATTCGCGGCCCAAGGGGTCGGCGAGGTACATAATGTGTGAGAAATATGGATCACACGCAGAGGTTTTATGCAATGAATGGGAACGTATGACTGCGGAAGATAGGGAACCATTCCCTAAGGTAGGCAGTTTTAATCCAGAGGTGTTGCAGAATTTAAGGATTAGGATATGTCTGTTAAAATCCCGAAAAGAAAGGATCAGACACTCAAACTGTTTGCATATCACTCTATCGTTGCCATAAATGTAAAGAGAACTAGCTCACGCAGCCGGTTCCAACCCTAGCTGGAAACTGATTGCAACTGCACCACAACCACCGTATATTACAGGGGAGAAAGTGGCTACAGACAATGGCATACTAATATATGATAAAAGTGAACTTGATAAATGTATTAATGCTAACCCGTGCAAGTTGTAACCCATCTTAAACTTCCCTCAGGACTGCGACCAAGAGGATGAGCCCAGCACGATATCGGCACTCTCTCTAGCAGCCACCATACAAGACACACAAGTGGGCACGGCCCAACCAGTAAGAACAGTAGCAAAGGCCCCTAGCGGAGGGACAGGTGAGGTCGTGTCCACAGGTAAGTACGGTACAGTACATTATGCAGAGACAATTGCACCTCACATTGTAGAAGCAACCCAGAATGATGTAATTGAACTAAATCCTGTCAGGGTGATCGCAGTCCCCAATGGGAAGACTGACGCTCAGGGAATCACTCCCGTCAGGAACATTGCTATGCATTGTCCTTGGTCCCGGACAGAATTGAGGACAATTATGTCTGAATTTCCCGATCCCAGAAAGGATCTAGCCGCATGTTAGAGGTTTATTAGAGAATTAGACAACGCCACCGAACCCACAAACAAAGATTGGCGGACAGTGCTACGGGCATGTTGCCCTCCAATATTGACCCTGTGAAATTCATTGCTGATTGTAAATTAGACGCAGAAGTACCTCTCACTGATGAATACACTCAGGAGAATGTATGACAGATCAATCTGCAGTTAGGAGTATATTTCCCTACTGTTGTCAAGTGGAATAAAATCTTTTCCATAAGGCAATAAGAAGGTGAATCTGCTTCTGAATATTTCCATCGAGCACTGCAGGAAATGGCTAGATACACTGGGGTCGAGGACATTAAGGAAAATGTACATCATAGAGAGGTAGCTGTGTCCGTATTAATGGACAGCTTAAAAGAAACGTTGAGAACAAGGGTACAAACCACTCAACCTAACTGGAGAGGTATCTCGGTGGCTGCATTAAGAGAGTCCGCTATCGAGCACGATCGGAACATCATTAAGCACAGGGAGTCACAGGGGGATAAGCTGATGACCGTAAGTATCAAAGCCCTGACAACGAAGCCACATCAGCCAAAACCCCAGACCCCTGATGGTAAGTCGTATGTAGTAAAATGTTATAATTGTCAGAGGGAAGGACATTACGCACGGAACTGTAATTATAAAAGCAACGTATATCGACCCCCTAGACCAGAACATGACTCACAGCATAACACACGTAATTGGGATCAGGGATCGCACAGGAGGAATTATGAGCCACACGCAGGGGAAACAAGGCGGTACCCACCTAGGAGGGACTGGCAGACCTCTGGAAGTTCTCAGCTACCCCCCTCACATATTGTAGCTGCCAGCGCGCTACGGGAGGGTCACAACATACAATAGGGGTTAGGCCACACCTGTAGTTTGCAGCCAGTGAAGTTGATTGCTAGCCTTGGAAATGAACCCGAGGTTACAGTTAATGTAGCTGGTAGATCACTACCTTTCCTTGAAGATACAGGGGCGGCCAGGTCAGTGTTAAATTCAACAGTAGGTATGAAAACCACGGGTAAAACAATTTCAGCAATGGGGGTGACAGGAGTAGTGCAACACTACCCTTTAAGTAAACCAGCGGAGATTACGATAGGGCCTTTGCAGACCAAGCACTCCTTTTTGCTAGCTGCATCGGCTCCGACTAATCTACTTGGGAGAGATTTATTGTGTAAGATGAGGTGTGTCATATATTGTACTCCTGAGGGTGTCTTCTTAGATATACCAGAGAATCACGTTCAGGAAGTGCAGGATATGTTAGACACCCCACAAAGGTTGATGTCACACTCTGCTGTTATAGACAGGTGTCCATCCAAGGTAGAGGAAATGATCTCCCAGATACCGGAATCCCTCTGGACCAAAGATGGACAAGACACTGGATTGATGGCAAATGTAGCTCCTGTAGTAGTGCAAGTAAAAGATGGTAGGATAGCTCCAAAAATCCCACAGTATCCTCTGAAGCCAGAGGTGGAATTAGGAGTGTACCCAGTCATAGAGCGCTTGCTACAGCAGGGCATCCTAGTTAGGATGTCCAGCACTGCTAATAGTCCCATCTTCCCCGTGAAAAAGAGTGGGGGGAGGGGTTACAGGCTAGTGCAGGATCTAAGGGGGATAAACAAGATAGTTGAGAGCCAATTCCCCGTAGTGCCAAATCCAGCTGTCATCCTCATGCAAATTCCCCCTACTGCAAAATTTTTCACTGTCATTGACCTCTGTTCTGCTTTCTTTTCGGTCCCTCTGCATCCTGACAGCCAATATTTGTTTGCATTTACATACAGGGGAGTACAGTACACCTGGACTCGCCTACCCCAAGGTTTCATTGACAGCCCAAGTATTTTCTCCCAGGCTTTGCATGACTGTTTACAAACCTTTCAACCTGAGAGCGGATCAGTATTAATACAGTATGTAGATGACTTACTGCTGTGTTCAGATTCACTCGAAGCATCCTTGAAAGACACGAGACAGCTTCTGTTTCACCTTTCTAATACGGGACACAAGGTTTCAAAGGATAAGTTACAGTTGTGCCGGACCAAGGTAAAATATTTGGGACATTGCTTGACACAAGGACTGAGACACCTCACCGCTGATAGAATACAGGCAATTCGCGACATGACTCTGCCACAAACCCAGCAGCAAATCCGCACTTTCCTTGGAATGTGTGGGTACTGCCGAAACTGGATCCCAGGGTTCTCCATACTGGCTTTACCTCTGCAGGAAATGGTCTCCTCAAACAAACCAGATCGAATCTCTCACACAGATGAGTCCGAACTGGCATTTGAGAGACTTAAACAATGCCTATCACAGGCACCTGCATTAGGCATGCCAGATTATGGGAAATCTTTTGAATTGTACGGTACGGAAAGTGCTGGGTGTGCGGCAGGTGTCCTAACCCAGAGACATGGTGATGCCAGCAGGCCGGTAGCTTACTACAGTGCACAGTTGGACACCGTAGCGCGGTCTCTCCCCACATGCTTGCGAAGTGTTGCAGCGATAGCCTTGCTAGTGAGTAAAAGTGAAGATGTAGTGTTGGGACACAACCTGACCATCCATACACCTCATGCAGTATCAGCCTTACTGAACTCTGCCCAAACCAGACATGTCTCATTAGCACGGTTTACACGGTGGGAATTAGCACTAATGGCCCCTGTAAACATCACCATAAAGAGATGCAGCACACTAAATCCTGCAACTTATCTCCCAGGTGTGCCTGGACAGGCACAAAGGGTGGAGGATGAGAGTGATGGTGAAGGAGGATTTAGTATAGACACTGACACACATGATTGTATGGAATATCTGAACCAAACTTTCACTGCAAGACCCGACATTAGTGACAACCCACTGGAAGGCGTAGACTTTACTTTTTACACTGACGGTAGTTGCCACAGACAGACGGACTCGGGAGACTTGTGTACTGGATATGCAGTCGTAGATGACAGAGGTATCATAGAAGCTGAACCCCTGGGCCCACTGCACTCAGCACTTGTTGCTGAGCTGGTCGCCCTAACCAGAGCGTGTGAATTGGCTAAGGGTAAGTCAGCCAATATATATACAGATTCTATGTATGCCTTTGGAGTAGTGCATGATTTCGGGGCCCTATGGCGCCCCAGAAATTTCATGACGGCAGCTGGCACATCCGTAGCGCATATATCCCATATAAAAAGGCTTCAAACAGCGATACAGGAACCTGACAGAGTGGCTGTTATCAAGTGCAAAGCCCACACTTACAGTCAAGACTTAGTGTCACTTGGTAACAGCCAGGCAGACGAAGCTGCTAAATCAGCAGCCAGCACCCCCATACAGACAGATATCACACAACTGATGGTATTCAATACCGTCGACACACAAAAATTAAGTGAAATGCAAAATTTGTGTTCTCCACAGGAAAAGGCAGTCTGGATGTCAAAAGGATATGGCCAGGAGTCCTCAGGACTCTGGACAGATGGACAAGGTAAGCCAGTAGCCCCCAGAGCATATCTTCCAAGCTTAGCTGAGGCGGCACACGGTCTGACTCATCTGGGCAAAGAGGGTATGTGTAAGCTGGTGAGAGCCTACTGGTGTGCGCCAGGATTCTCTTCTCATGCGGGTAAGAGAGCAATGACATGTCTTATCTGCTTGAGGAAGAATATTGGAAAGTCAATACCAACAGAACCATCCCATATCCTGCCGACAGACAGCCCTTTTCAGGTAATACAAATTGATTTCATACAGTTACCACCGTGCAGAAATGTAAAATATGTGTTAGTTTGTATTGACGTGTTTTCAAATTGGGTAGAAGCGTTCCCCGCTGCCACAAATATCGCTACGTTTACTGCAAAGAAAATTGTGCAGGAATTTGTGTGCAGATATGATATCCCTAGGATAATTGAAAGTGATAGGGGTACCCATTTTACAGGTGAAGTCTTTCAGGTTATGTGCAAACTGATGGGAATTAATAGTAAGCTGCATACTCCGTACCGCCCACAGGCGAGTGCGAAAGTGGAAAGAGTAAACAGCACTATTAAGAACAAGCGGAGCAAAGTGATGGCTGAAACTGGATTGTTATGGCCAGAAGCTTTGCCATTTGTATTGTACAGCATCAGAACCACTCCCAGGTCCCCCCTTAACCTATCACCCTTTGAGATTCTTTTTGGTCGACAACCCCATGTAATGATTGACCCCCAGGATGATTTGAAATGCAATAATGAGGTGACTGTAAAATATATGGTTAAGATGAGCCAGCAGTTGAGGAATCAAAACAGAAATCGGAAACTGGTGATTCCTGACCTACCAAACAGTAATTGTCATGACATTGAACCTGGGGATTATGTAATGATTCAAAATTTTCTACGCTCAGGTTGCCTTATCGACAGATGGAAAGGACCGTACCAAGTCATACAAACCAGCACGACAGCATTAAAGGTTGCCGAGAGAGAGACTTGGGTCCACTCGTCCCACTGTAAGAAGGTCGCTGACCCAGAGAGAGCCCGTGACAAAGAGCAGAGTGTAGAGGAAATCGTATCACTGGAGTGTCTGTTCCGGGAAGGTTGAGAGGCAGGACTGTTGTCACGGCACCTGAGCACAGAGAACTACAAGACCAGAGGCGGTTGTTGCACAAAATTTCTTTTTCCTTTTTATTATTTTTTCCATCTCCCATTACCCTCTTTTCCCCCTTCCTTGCTCCTTTTTCTCTCCCCTTAACAAGATGGACTTACCCCAAGAGACTGCATTCCGGGTTTTCCTGTTGACCCTGTTGTTGACCAGAGCAGTCTGTTTCGGTGAGAGTACCAGAGAGGTCGAGAAAGGATCTGGAATGGGTTCTGATGGCAAGGACGGATTTGTAGAATTCCAAGATCAACACATCCACCGAGCAAAGGTGAGTATCAGAAAACGATTTGGTAGTCAAGAAATTAGGAGGCACTGTGAAGGGTTATTGGCTGAGGAAAATTGTATTTTTAGAAACTGTGAAAATATAGTTGAGGATGGGTGCATCCAGAGATGTCAGTCCAGCCTTAATATCAACATGGACCGTCATCCATTGAGTGACTATCACTCATTGGTGGGTAAGGTTTTAAACCAAATAGAATGCTGGGTGTGCTCACAAGTACCTCCAAGGGGTCTGAGCCACTTACTCCGCTGACAGGACATTGAGCTTCTGAGGGGATAGATCGTTACCCCCCCCCTCACAGGGGATCGATCACCCCAGTAGCATGCCGCCAACCCCTTACAGAGCTGAAGATTGTGGCGAGTAAGTCACCAACCCCCCTAGCAAGCGGGGGGGGGGGGGCTGGTGTGAAGATGGCGGCAGCAGGGTATGAGCGCAGTATTAACCGCGCTTCGGGATGGCTCAGCGGTACATAGTGCGGCGCTCCAGAGAGGCGCCCTGGACCAGCGCTTACACCCTACACTGGTCACAAAGCCTGTCGGGGTCCCAGGATCTCAGCCAGCATCAATCCGCAGACCAGTATAATCAGATGAAGAGCGGGAAGACAGCGCCATTTTGGGGGCAGAGCTTCTCAGAGCGGACCCAGCAGCGTTCAGAGATCATTTAATGCAGAATTGGTGGATGGTTTACTTAAAAATAGGAATATAACTATGAAGCATACGGAAAAGCTTATACAGTGAATGGAATATTAGAACATCACTCCAAACCAAAAAGGGTGGACTGTTTTCCATTCATAAGGTTATGATGTGATGGGTTCCTAAAGAATGGCCACATGTAGATAGACATCACAGAGCAGTTAAAATTGAGCGAATGCTAAGGATGAGGAGATCATAAAGTGGTGCTTTATTCTTAAAGTTGAAGCAGTTGTGGCAGCTCTGACTTCCAGGATGACTATTCCTCTGGAACAGGGTCCTTAAACTATTTTGCTCTGGTACCTCTTCTGATATTAAAAATGATTACAGCACTTCAGTAACTTACCACAGAATACCTGCCACATGCCACACTTCATTTCTTACACATCGCTAGGATGAGCTCCTTTGGGAGCTCCTGTCACTGCATGTGTTTTTAAATACATTCATGCGAATGCTAAATTTATGCACCCTGTGAAGGCTTTGATGGTGGCAGGGAGAGGCAGTGGGTGATGAGCAGGCTGGTGAGGAAGTAAGTGATGAGTGGGAGGCAGAGGTGACAAGAGAAGGCAGAGGGTGGCAGGGAGAATCGGCGTGACAGAGAGGCAAGGGGTGATGGGGAGGAAATGGGTGGCAGGGAGAGGCAGAGAGTAACTAGAGCAAATTACTGGATGTCTAAATAATGTGTTAACCTGTTCCACCTTCACTTCCCACACTGTGTGCTTCTCTGTTCCCCTCCACATCACAGCCCACACTATCCTTCCCTGTTCCTCCATCCACATATACATCCCATACTGTCTGTGATTAGTGCCTCCCTTATGCTCCCCTGTGGATGCTTATCCCTCTTCCACCTTGACCACCCCACATGTTGTGCTGCTTGACCCCCAGATTCCCCTTCACATCTGGGTGCACTTACTTACAACAGCTTTCACATTCTTAGAGAGTCCTGCTGCTGGCTCTGCTGAGTCTGACCACGGTCTGCTGATGGTTTCCTAATTTCTTTCAGTTTCTGCTGCTGCTGGGTGGGACTAAACATTGGGCTGGAGGTGAGGCTGCCTGATGACTCCTCGGATCTTTCAGCCAGTTAATTCACACTTCTCGGATTACCAGGAAATACCCTTTTTACACTGCCAATGTCGGATCCCGCCCGGGAATTGGAAACGGGTTCTTCCCGGGTGGGTTCCGGCATTGGCCGCTGCTGCAGGCTTCCCTGACCCGGTAATATGCTGGGCGGGTTGCCATAGCAGCGGGGGACGGAGTTGGAGGCGGTGCTGGGTCGATACCGGGTTATTTGTGCGGTGTTAAAGGGGTATAAGAGAGCCAAGGAATGGTCATCAGCCTGACCTCATGCCAGTTGCAATCTCATACTGAGATGGACACTACCCACTTTGGGGTGATGAACCACAGTGTAAGAACAGCTGCTCTGGAGGATGGGGGTCATTCAGAGACCCCATGGATAAAGATAAATGGAGTTATTTTTTAAAACTACATATATTAACTGCAACTACAGCTTCTTTTGCACAAGTTCTTAGCGTATGGAGTGCTTTTTATATTAGAAATGTATGTAACAGCTTTGAGCAGTAAACAAATAGTGAAGCGCTACCATCCAGAATAATTTTCACACATTTATTTTCACTATAAAAAAACAATTAAAAAAGACAAATAATAAAAATAAAATAGACATCTAATAAACACACGGCCGGTGTTTGATCACTATTCTATCAATAATTTGAAACACCACATATGATTAAGTAGTGATCTTGGCTGCCAAATATACACTTTCAACGATTAGTATCTCCACTGGTGACCAGTCTGGTATCAACAGATGATGAATTTAGTATGCAGTCATTTTTATTTCCATAGATCATCCACTTAGGATATAATTAAATGTCCCTTTAAATACACAGTCACATATGATCAGGTGGATGGTGGTTGTTTTAATATGTGATTAATGCATTCACCGGTATTATCCACTTTTTATTTAGCTGTTTATCTCACTCAATTTGTTTCAATGACGACTCAATAATCAGGATTCCACTTAGTAACTTGTTGCTATAGACATAATTCAATCAGTGCCCCTTTATCTCAGGACTTGATGTAGCATGGGCACATTAGGATAATAGCACAGTCCACTGAATCCACTTATGCTGTGTGTGTCATTTTAATGATATAGACACAATCATATAATGTCCCTTTTTTAATTAGGACTCCACATGGCATGGGCTCTGCTAGTGTCCATTACTGATAAACAATATTAAAATGAACTCCCCTTGGCTTCCGGTTCTGGGACCCATGGAGTGAGCCTCTCAGCGCCGGAGCTCCGTCCTGCCGCCCGCTGCAAAGAACCTTTTCAAGGCTGCTACAGCCTCCACACCGCCCAGACTGCCCCCGGCGAGACCCGCGATCACGATGGATCGCTTCGTGACACCCGTAACCGCGGCTACACAGGCCCCCGCTGGCGCACCCACGAGGCTGGAGAAGCGCCGCTCGGGAAGCAACATGGCGCCGGACTTGAAGTCACCACTCCTGCCTCCAAGAAGGCCGCGGCGGAGGGGACTGAGTATGCAGGCTCACAGGTATGCCGGGATCCGGAGGCTCCGGTAACATATGGAGACGTGGTGGCAGCTATAAAAGCCACTATGGCCCCCCTGCTTTCACAGGCTGTCAGTAATATTACAACACAGCTGCAGCACTTACAGCAGAGGGTCACACACACTGAATCTCAACTGCATGCTGCAACACATGACATAGAAGGGCTACACCACTCAGTGAAATCTTTAACTACGGAGAACTATCAGATATGGAATAAGTTAGATAATATGGAAAATCGCTCAAGAAGAAATAATATCAGACTTGTGGGATTGCCGGAATCACTTAAAGGCACGGCGCTGGCTCATTTTGCCCGTGTTACCCTTCCCGCAATTTTGAATATAGAACGGGAATGTAGTGATTTAGTAATTGAAAGAATTCACCGTGTGGGTCCTATGCCCACCCCCAACAGACCGCGCCCACGTGTAACTTTGTTCCGCTGTCTGAACTACCTTCATAAATTAGCATTCTGGTCCGCGTCTCGCAAAATGAGGGATATCCAATGGGAGGGTAACAAGCTTTTCATATTCCAGGACTATTCAGTGGAACTGACCCGGGCCCGCAAAGCTTTTTCCCCTATTTGCACTCAACTTGTTTCAGAGGGTCGCAAGTTTGGCCTGTTATACCCCGCTCGCTTGCGCATTTATGAAGGTACCTCCCACAAAGATTTTCTATCACCTGCTGACGCAGCGGCCTACCTCCGTAATGCATCCAGAGAAGACAGCGTGGACATTTCTGATCTCCCTTCAGCAACAAATTGATCATTTCCTGCTGAATGTCCACATGTAGTCTAGTCGTTCATTATGCATGGACTGCCTTGGTTTACTCTGTTAGAGCAACAATGACACACGGGCACTATGGTAGCCATCGCTACTCCACAATTGCTCTGCCTGCTCTTGGATTTAGTTTTGACCGATTTTCTGTTTCTTTCTTTTGAAATGTTCTTACCTACGCGCCTGCTTTGCAGATGCAAATTGAAAAAGCGCTATGTTGGCTGGGATATACCCCGTTATGCTGCATTTTTATGGTTATACAACCATATTCACTACATTAGCCGCAGGTTTTCTACTATATATTGCTCACTGCATATTGCTTATATTATAATATTATATAGCTTCTTGGAGCATTTGGTTATAAAGCTTAATTACTAGGGGTTTCTGGGTGGGATTCGTTTACGTATATCGCGGTGGGGAGGGGCTCCTCCCTTCCTGCTGGTGCACACTACTTAATGCCAGGGTGCGGGACCTCTACCGCTGGTATTCGCCCATGCTCGTTGACCGGAGGTCACTGGTCACAGAAATATTGGATATTTACCGAAGTATCCTCTTCTCAATTGTATGGCCTGTTATTTACTACTGCTTTCTATTTCCATCTCTTCTTCTCCTCTCCTGTTTTGTCTCTCCCCTCCCCCCTCTTTCCCACCCCCCGTCCTCAGGCAGGTGATGATGCTCATGCCCCTTATGCAGACAGTTTACAATTCCTCTGTTTTGCCCTTTCCTCTGAACTATGCCTAATCTGATGGTGGGATCCTGGAATGTTGGAGGCTTTAACTCCCCAGCAAAAAGGAGGAAAATACTCCTATATTTAGGTAAACAACACATAGACCTGGCATTCCTCCAAGAAACGCACCTAACTCCAGAGGAAACGGCAAAATTGAATGCTCTGAACTGGCGGGTTTTAGGTTTCAGCTCTTTCAATTCTAAGGCCAGAGGGGTTGTCATATTGGCGAAACGTTCTATGACCACTGAAATCCTGTCCACTGTTACTGATCCTGAAGGTCGTTATGTGATAATGTCTGTTAAGATTAATGGTAGAGTTTATACACTATGTAACGCATATGCACCCAACATTTATTCCAAAAATGTCTTTCAATCTTTACTCGCCAAACTAACCCCTCTTCTCATAGACCCCTTAATACTCTGTGGAGATTTGAACCTTATCTCCTCCTCCTATTTAGACCGATCCCACACACCGACAAAACCTCTTTCACTACCCAAACTTGGGGTCCCTCTATTAGCTGACAGCCTACAGACGGTAGATATCTGGAGAGCTCTACATCCCACAGAGAAGGAATACACGTGTCTCTCAGCGGCCCACCACACGCTATCTAGGATAGACTATATTTTACTATCCCATTCCCTATTACCGAACGTATCAGATTCACAAATTGAGGCAATCTCTTTATCGGACCACGCCCTAGTTACTGCAACACTTCATTTCCCAGACATATCCCACTCTCCCAGATTGTGGAGATTCCCCTCCTATCTCGCCCACTCCCTAAAATTTCAACAAAGATTGGAATCCTCTTGGGAGGCCTTTAAAACTAACAACGCATCCCATTTAGAAACATAGAAACATAGAATTTGTCGGCAGATAAGAACCACTTGGCCCATCTAGTCTGCCCCTTATTTTTTTTTATTTTTTTTATATTATTTTTTAACACTAACCTTATTTGATCCTTATTTCTTTGTAAGGATATCCTTATGTCTATCCCATGCATGTTTAAATTGCTCTACTGTCTTAGCCTCTACCACCTCTGATGGGAGGCTATTCCACTTGTCCACTACCCTTTCTGTGAAATAATTTTTCCGCAAATTTCCCCTGAACCTCCCCCCCTCCAGTCTCAGTGCATGTCCTCGTGTCCTATTGCTTCTCTTCATTTGGAGAATGTTTCCCTCCTGGACTTTGTTAAAACCCTTCATATATTTGAAAGTTTCTATCATGTCCCCCCTTTCCCTTCTCTGCTCCAAACTATACATATTGAGATTTCTTAGTCTTTCTGGGAATGTTTTGTGATGTAGGCCATGCACCATTTTAGTTGCCCTCCTTTGTACAGTTTCTAATGTATTAATATCCTTTTGAAGATATGGCCTCCAGAACTGAATACAGTATTCTAGATGAGGCCGTACCAATGACCTATACAGTGGCATTATTACTTCTTTCTTTCTGCTGCTGATTCCCCTCCCAATGCAGCCAAGCATCTGACTAGCCTTCCTCATTGCCTTGTTACATTGCTTACCTGCTTTTAAGTCATCTGAAATAGTGACTCCTAGATCCCTTTCCTCCTCAGTAGTTTCCAGTATAGTGCCATTAATACTGTATTTAGCTTTAGGATTTTTGAGACCCAAGTGCATGATTTTGCATTTTTTGGCATTAAACTGTAATTGCCAGACTCTTGACCATTCCTCTAGTCTACCTAGATCCTCAATCATTTGTTTTACCCCACCTGGTGTGTCTACCCTGTTGCATACCTTTGTGTCATCTGCAAAAAGGCATACTTTCCCTTTAATGCCATTTGCAATGTCACCAATAAAGATATTAAAAAGCACTGGTCCAAGTACAGATCCCTGGGGTACTCCACTGGTAACATTTCCCTCCTGTGAATGCACTCCATTTACCACAACTCTCTGTTTTCTATCCTTCAACCAAGATCTTATCCATTCAATAATCCTAATATCCAATCCCAAACTTTCAAGTTTATTTAGCAATCTGCGATGTGGAACTGTGTCAAAAGCCTTACTAAAGTCTAGATAAGCTATATCCATGGCTCCACCTTTATCCATCACTTTAGTCACACAATCAAAAAAGTCAATAAGATTTGTTTGACATGATCTCCCCCCAGTGAATCCATGCTGTTTGGGATCAAGTAAATTGCCGGATTTGAGATAATCTACAACTCTTTCTTTTAAGAGTGTTTCCATCAATTTCCCTACTACTGATGTAAGACTCACTGGTCTGTAGTTGTTTGCCTCTTCCTTGCTTCCACTTTTGTGCAGTGGGACTACGTTTGCTCTTTTCCAGTCCCCTGGAATTTCTCCTGTAGCTAATGACTGGTTGAATAATTCTGTCAATGGTGCTACCAGCACCTCTTTAAGTTCTTTTAATATCCTTGGATGTATCCCATCTGGCCCCATATTTGGATGAAGATCCAATTCTATTCTGGATGACTGCAAAATCGGTTCTCCGGGGGGACATATTATCCTATGTCTCAGCCACCAATAAAAAATATGCCTCTCAATATTTAGAGTTTCAGAGGCCCCTGTCGACAGCCTATCAGCAATACAAATCTTTTCCGACCCCTCAAAATCGCCTTATATACATTGAAGCCAAAGCACACTTTGATGAATTCATGTACTCCATGGGTAATAGATATTCATTCTCGGTGAACTATCGGTTCTACAAATTTGGTAATAAAACGGGCAAGTTGTTGACGACACTCCTCACGGGTTCCCGCCCTCCCATGGTCACTCATCCTTTGCATACCCCTGCTGGCACATTAACTACTAATAATCAGGAGATTTCTGATGTTATTAAATCATTTTACAAGGACTTATATTCCTCTTCCTCAAGCTCCACCCTTTCCACTCCTCCCACCCAGTCGCCATGGCCCAAAGACTTTTGGGATAATCTTTCTGTTCCCCAGCTTCATACTTCCATGGTATCACCATTGTTAGCTCCCATCTCGTTAGAGGAAATCCGGAGTGTCATTGGACAGTTTGGCAGGGACAAGGCACCGGGCCCTGATGGCTTTAGTGCCGATTTTTATAAAATTCTTTTACCTCGAATAGGGGACACACTGGTGTCTGTCCTTAATGCGGTTCTGTCTTCTGACACTCTTCCCAAACACTTTAACACTGCCATCCTCAAAGTCCTCCGCAAACCTGGTAGAGACTTATCCCAACCGGGGTCATATCGCCCAATTTCACTCTTAAATCTTGATTACAAGCTACTTACTAAAATCTTAGCTAATCGGATTAAATTATTACTCCCTCATATCATACATAAAGATCAAACTGGGTTCATCTGGGGCAGACACTCGGAGATCAATGTAAGGAGAGTACTTTCTGCCATTTATGCCTCCTCCTCCTCTTCAACTACCCCTTCCTCCCTTCCAGTTATTCTCTCACTCGACGCGGAAAAAGCGTTTGATATGGTGGACTGGGATCATCTTTTTTCCACACTCCTACAATTTGGCTTCCCTGCAGATTTTGTAAATCTTTTAAAACTTTTCTACACGGCTCCACAAACCCAGATATCCTGTAATGGAGTTCTCTCTTCTCCCTTCGAGATCCAGAGAGGTACCAGACAGGGGTGCCCATTATCACCCTTACTATTTGCAGTAGCACTGGAACCCCTGGCGATTGCCTTACGCCAATCGAGTGTAATTAAGGGAATTCAAATAGGAAATGTTGACCTTTGCCTTGCCCTCTTTGCCGATGATATGCTATTATTTGTTTCAGATCCGTCGACCTCTATCCCAGAGATCCTTGGAATGATACAGGCATTCGGAGTTAGGGCGGGGTATAGGATCAATGTAGCCAAATCAGAACTTTTACCCTTAGGCTCCTCCTCACGTACCATTTCCACACTTCTTCTGTATCTCTCATTCAAAATAGCCCGCACTAAGATTACAGACCTAGGGATTCAAATCCCAGCAAACCTTTCCAGACTATATGAAGAAAATTTCACTCCTGTTCTGGCACGTATCACCACACTATTGGATGGTTGGAAATTGTTACCTCTATCCCTGATAGGGAGAATAGCTGTGTTACAAAGTATAGTATTCCCAAAGATATTTTACCTCATGCAGATGCTCCCAGTCCGCCTTACTAAACATGATATTCAATATTTACGGAAAATTATGTCGAGGCTTTTATGGAAAGGCAAGAAGACGTTCATTGCTTTGGATAAACTGATGGCACCCAAGTCCGCAGGTGGATTTGGTGTTCCTGATTACGCATCCTACTCAATGGCGTCTCTATTTAGATGTGCTGCTGACTGGCTGTTTGACAGGGAACTCTATACAGACTCCGCTCTGGATGAGGCACTATTCACTCCTTACTCCCTGGGGGCATTACTCCTGTCTAAACCCTCACTGATCCCGACCCACATCCTCACCAACCCCCTTTTTAGGGATATCTATTATAACTGGCGCTCTTTACATAAGAAATTTAAATGTAATCCTGAGAAATCTATATGCATCCCGCTATGGGGTAATCCAGCTTTCCCCCCGGTCCCTCCTTAACTCAAATTACCGACTCTGGAAAGAGAAAGGACTCTCAAACTCTTCCAAAGTATTTGACCCGGGAGGCTCCATGTATTCCTTCTCATCGCTCCAAGAGAAATTTGACCTACCCCACTCTCATTTTTTCATGTATCTACAGACACGACACTATTTAGGCTTAGCTACTCACATGCTTACTACCCCACATGAAACCCCTCTGTCTCCTAACCCACTACAGCTCTCGCTTAAAACACATAGAACAGGCCCGACACGCATTAGACAAATATATTCTATTCTGACATCAAGCACAATAGACTGTAGATGGGATAGACTACTTAACCAATGGAGAAAGGATATACCTAGCTTGACTAGCCATCACCAACTCAGTGATCATTATGTCTCTAGCCTGAAAGCCCTAGCTTCACCTTACTTACAGGACGTCCACTTCCGTACTCTACAGAGAGCCTATATTTCCCCGAGTCAACATGCTAAGTTTCACCCCACGGAAACTGGGGAATGTCCCAAATGTCATATACGTACGTACATTAATAAGCTTCTGAATATACATGTAACAGCAACACCCCTATCTTGCTTGTGTGCAAATTTCTCCGAATGGAATTTAGGAACTGAGAAACGGCGAATTATACCATTTCTCACTGTTTTGGTTACGGTCTCAAAGAAAATTATTTTATCGCACTGGTTATTATCCTCTCCCCCTACACTCGGGGAAGTTCATGGTAAGCTTTTACAGATACTATACTATGACAGGAAATCGGTTCAAGTCAATATAGAGGTGGGGGTTAAAACTTTTTACAAGAAGTGGGGTCTTTATATAGAGTCATGGGATCAGTCCACACAGGCCCAGATATTTAAGGTCTTTGAACAAACTGAATGGTTTCTACATAGGAAACTGTTAGAAGAATCAACCTCATGATCATCCATGTCGTTTATGCTGTTAAGTCCTAGGGTTGAACTCCTCCAGACCCTGCCAGGAGATTGATACATTCACTGCTATTTTTCCTCGATTCTATTGTCAGGAGCATCTTTACCCTCCTACCCCATTTACCCTAATGTACTTCCCTACCCCATCTTCTTTCTTCTCTTTCTGTACCTTTTTCTCATCTTCATGTGAAAACAAATAGATTTTTGAATGATGTTTTAATGGTTAGTTTTAGGGAGCATCTTCATGTGGGATATTATGGTACAAATATTGAATACCTGAAACACGGGAATATATGCCTTTTTTAGATCTCTGCACTCCTGTAACTTTGAGTATTAATCCTATTAATGATACTTCGGGCTTAAGGACTGGTTCTTGGAGTTAGAGATTTAACGGATTGAAGATCATTAATGGCTACAAGATTGTAAAATATGATATAATCACTGGAGTATTACCTTTGTTCCCATGCTCAGATAAGATTGAATGTTTTCTTTTTGATATAGTTTGATGTACCTACCTACATGATGTAATTGTTTACTTCATCAAATGCTAACGATTTGTTCCTGTTCGACCTTATATTCTATGAAAATCAAAATAAACAGATTTATAAAAATTAAAAAAAATGAACTCCCCTTTTTAGAATAGGTTTCTCACCACCAGCGTTCCCTTGCTTGGGGTCATGCAGTGAAGCCACAGATCAGTCAGGATTGATGTTCTGCAGAGCCCTTTTCTCTGCCCAAATGTGGATCAAATCCAGGTGTATGTCTGCACACTGTCTCAACGCGTTTCCCCGCCTTTATTCATCAGCGGCTTCCTCAGGAGTAAAGCTCATTGTTCCTGTTCCCCCGTTTAGTAGCGCCGTCCTAAATTACTTCAGGGTGTCTTTCAGGCGTGCACTGCCCCACTGTGTCTCCCACCATTGGTTTCTCAAATCACATGCTCGGGTCAGTGACGCGCACATCATCCATTGGGTTGTGTGCCAGGATCCGATATCAATGCACATGAATCACACAGTGCGTTTCACCTGCATGTCAAAGGCTTACTTTCGCATTTGTATTCCACACAGTATAAGGCTGTGTCACTGACGCACACCTCCTCCCTTTGGTAGCGTGCCAGGGTCAGATGTCAGCGCACATGCATCATGTAATGTGTTTCACCTGTATAGCTAAGGTTTATTTCCGCATTTGTATTCTACACAATTTAAGATTATACTATTACATATCTTATGTATTCCACCTTATCAATTTCCATAATTATCACTCACTACAGATGATATCTATATTCTTAAGCCAAAGAACACTTAAAAAACATAAAATATATAAAAGTGTAATCACTGTATTATATTATTTTATCTGATCCCATTATGGAATGAATATTATTAAGACAACAAAGTACAGGAGCTAGAGCATCTTACACATAATAAAACATTATAAATATAATTAACAATATAATTCATAATTCTCCTAATATATAACACATGATGTCAACATCCCAAATATGTACAATATGATATAATATATACAATTATACATATAATATCATAGTGCAGCTCATGCAGCGGCGGGACCAGTCTGTGTTTGTCTGGGTATTTAAGGTAAGCACTTGTTATGTTTATTGATCTTGTCCTGACGAAATTTAGCATTAAATGAAACGTTGACATCACTACATTGCTGTGTAATCGGCTGTTGTCAAGTCTGCTGAATGCATGTGTATGAAGACCTGTGAGTGCCGTGTTCCAGTTTCTGCATATAATATCATAGTGCAACATTATTAAACAGCTTAACATATATAAAACCTTCAAATGTTGTTCAATTCAACTGTATCATTTAAACATTGCGGTATTAATGTCCCTAATCTAAATATCCAGGAAGCTTCTCTTGCAGAGGAGTCAAAATCTATCCCCTCCTCTGCCGGTCTTCCTAACCTGCTCTATACCAAACATCTGAATGTTGTTGCCATTTGCCATGTCACAGTCACTAATATGTTTGTATAAACTATGGATTTTTGTTTTATTAATAATGTTTCATTAGTCTTATATGGACCGTTGTAGTTGTATGGCCAATGTACTCTTTCCCACAGCCACAAATAAGCAAATAGATTACAAATGACGATTTACAATTAATAAATTCTTCAATTGAGAAAGCTTCTTTAGTACTCAAAGATGTAAATCTCGTGACTTTACGACTACTAAAGGTACATATCTGACATTTGGTATTCCCACAAATGTGGAACCCAGCTGGCTTATCGGGTAACCAATTCAACATACTGGTAGGAGGTTTTGTTTGGAGTTTACTTGGCGCTTCAATAGACATAGTGGCAAGATTTCTTTTCATCAGCCAGACGCAGGTGATTAGTGTAAAGATCACAGGAATTTGTTAATACAAAAGATAAAGTAATAAAAACAAAGGCTGAGATTTACCAGCATTGATTCATGGGGGTGTGTGATCCTAGGAGGGGGGACCCCTTAGGGGAGCAAGGTTCCGGTTCAATGCTCCACGATCAAATTGTAAAATATATTGTAAATTTAGAAAAGGGGCTTACCTTTCCAGGGTCACACACCAAGTCCAGAGCCAATGCCTCCTTAGAGCCAACGCGTTTCGAGTCTCCTGAGACTCTTTTTCAAGGCATACTCTTTTGTATTAATAAATTCCTGTGGTCTTTACACTAATCACCTGCGTCTGGCTGATGAAAAGAAACCTTGATAAGAGGGACCAAAGCTATCACATTGTGAGTAACGGTATGCCATATTCCTGCACCATAGGATAAAGAAACCATGATATGTGCGAAATAGCATCTCACTAAGTAAGTGAGGTACGCTAATGAGTGCTTAATATTATCATTAAAAAATCCACAAAAACCTGACAAAGAAACCTTTTTTGGACGTCATTCACTCCCTCACTCTGTAAGTGAGGTACGCCACCTAGGTTAAAAACACCTGACTAAAGATTATCATCTGCTTTACATCTTTCTTATGTAAGCAGAATTTATATCTACTGTATGTTTTATAAACATACAGATAGGAAGATGTTTATATAGGTATTCGTTATAACAAGATATTTGTAGAACCATTTAATCAGGAAGGTTCTACACATTATCCTTTCTTCATTTTATCTTTCATATACCATCTCAATTTGAGAACATCGATCAAAGAAGATCAACATTGGGAAGATAGAACTATACCCATAGGATAAGTATACCTTTGGCCTTTTACTCACCCTTTCCTCAATTAGACACAGTAGCGCCATCTTCTTCTTAAACTCACTTTTTTCACAACCAATTCAACATAGGTTTGTCTGACAATCCTTTACCTTTTAAATGACTTGGTGCCAATTTAAGTTTTAAATTATCTGATTTGCGAAAGGTAACCCTATCACTACATTCAACTTCTGCTTTAAGGAAATCATACATCTCTAAAATACGATTATTTATTTTTATGATGTTCCTAATCTCGTATGCATGCGAGTTATATTTAGTGACAAAATTAACCAATCTTCTATTCCCTAGAGACTTATCTGTTATTTATTTTTTTGTTCTATTAATGCTCGATCTCAGGAGGTCAGACCTCTCAATCTTGTATACCTCCTCATAAGCATTACTCACTATTTTCTGAGCTTGCTCCAAAAAGGAATCCCTCAATTTTTCCACCTGCAATATAAACGTTTCCAGTGACAAACTATTTATTTTCAATCTGATAAATTGACCTTCAGGAATATTGTCACGCCATTTCTGCAGATGGCTACTACTATAATTCAAGTATTAATTCTGATCAACTTCCTTGGTAAAAGTAGAGGTGTTCAAAGAATCCTCTCCAGCCTCAAGAGCAATATCTAAATAAGATAGATTCTAAATTATGTGTATGTAAATTTAAGGCCAAAATTATTTGTGTATAAACCAGAAAGAAAAGTAATAAGTGTTTCTTCCCCACCACCCTAAATGAAGAACAAATCGTTGATGAATCTACAGTAGATTTAAGCAGTGGTTTTTTTTCAATATATGAGGAGATATAGCCGCTGGAGCACATTACTATTATTACTGTTATATAGAAATTACAAAATGGCCACTGTCTGGAATGCAAGCATATTATAGATGCTGAAACACAATATCAAAACCATTGGAATGCAAAATACGACAAAATGGCCATTAATTGGAATGCACCGTACAACAAAATGGCTGCTGTATTGAATGCAAGCCGGATTATGAAAATTAGGTTTGGAAGTAGCTAGAACTTCACGTGTGAAGGGAAGGGAAAGAATTGGACTGTGGGTGGCGCACTTGAACTAAGTAAACACTCAATTAAAATGTAACTTTTAATTCAATTAGATTAAAAAAGCCAATAACTGTGAAATATTACAATAAATACAGACAAGTGCAAGACACAGTGTAACATATAATGTTAAAAAACCACACTCTTTTACTCCAATGTGCTGTGCAGTGTCTTACATGTTTTATAAAGTTATCATAGGTTCTATGACCTTTTACAGAATTGGTTTAGTGCTGTCAGAGTATAATCCCAGTAATCAACTGGGTGTACTAGGAGCGAACGTCATTATGATAGTCACACGTGTAATTTCAAGTCCTAGTTGAACGCAGGTAAATATCCTGTTATCTATAAATTTATATTCATAGAGGAGAGAAAATCGGCTGATGATTAATATTCCCACTCATGAGCTGTTAATACAAAGTTCTCTATGGTTCTTAAGGTGAATATTCCTGAATTATGAAAAAAGAAAGAAAGCGCGACAGAAGAGATTGGAGGGAGGAACGCAGGGAGAAGAGGAGAAGGAGATAAACAATGATGACACATTGCGGATCATTAATCTGACAGACAAGATTCTATCTGTAGACCAAATTGATCTATTGAGCAAGGGACTATTCCTCTCACCTACACATAGACCTGATAGATTCGAATGTGAAAAAGATTACAACTTTTCATGAGAAAAATACTGTTGAAAAAATTCTTGTTTACGCAACAACAAATGAGAAAAGAAAATTCAGCTTTAGAATCAATCCTCTCCTCAGATCCATCTACAATATCCCTGACAACTGAGGATCAAGTAACTCTTGAGATATTGGAAGAGTTAGAATCAGGGAGTGAACTTCCTCCTGCTCTCTCTCCATTTGACCCTCTTAAAATCAAAAACAAATCCTCCTTCTTCCAAGAATACAAAATCTCTCCATCAGCGAAAGTTTCCTATGACCTGGTCTCCAGTGATTTAGATCTTATGTTCACACGAGCACAACAATTTCAACCACACACTGATAACCTGACAAGAAGGGGAAGAGTGGCACTACAGGAAATCATTAAATGGCAAGATATTGTCATTGAACCCTCAGATAAGGGGGGGAATATCGTGCTGTGGCCCAAACATATGTATGTTGCGGAATTGAGGAGACAATTAAGTGATCAAGGCTGTTATAAACCACTGATATTTAATCCTACCAAAAACTTTCTCTGCTTATACAATTCTATCATTCTGAAAGCACATCAAAGTGGGATTATAAAGAAAAAAGATTTTGAATTTCTGAAAACAGATAATCCACGGGTGGCAACCCTATATCTTTTGCCAAAAGTGCAAAAGGATGAAAAAACTCACCCTGGTAGACCTATTGTCTCTGGTGTGGGAAGTCTAACTGAAAAGGTGAGCACATATGTTGATCAGTACCTTAGACATCACGTACTCACGCTACCTTCCTACACCAGAGACACTATGGATGTATTGAAGAAACTGCAGGATACCAACCAGGGGACGTGGCTGGCCACCTACGATGTTGAAAGTCTGTACACCAGCATCGATCACGACAAGGGCCTGACAGCCATTAAATATTTCCTGAATATGGGAACTCACTATGAGTTTAATGAGTTCTTAATCTCCATATTACAGTTCATATTAATGAAAAATTATTTCATTAGTGAAGAGACCGTCTACCTCCAGGTTAGAGGGACAGCGATGGGGACAGCCTGTGCCCCACCGTATGCAAACTCTCTACCTTGGATGGTGGGAGAAAGAACATGTATTTAGTGAAAACTTGGATGAATACACACAACATATTCTGTTGTATCTTCACTATATTGATGATATCCTGATAATTTGGGAGGGAGGAGCAGAGATGTTGGAGGAATTCATCACTATCTTGAACAACAATGACCTCAATCTGAAACTGACAGGAGAGAAAGATAAAAGAGAAATCCATTTCTTGGATCTCAGCATTAGAATAGAGAATGATGGCAGGATCAGTACTGACGTTTTTCGCAAAAAAACAGTGACAAACAGTATTTTACACTCCAATAGTTCTCACCTACCTGCAACCATTAGAGAAATCCCCAAGGGAGATTTACTCCGTACGAAGAGAAATTGCTCCAATGACAGGATTTACCATGAACGAGAAACTCAGGTTTGCAACCGTTTAAAGAAACGGGGATATAGCAATAAGATCATAAAATCTGCGGTCAACAATGTCAAATCATATACAAGAGACTCACTCTTAACCCCCAAAAACAGATCTCAAAAAGAGGAATCAGTTCGATTTGTGAGCCCATTTAATCCTAAATGGAAGGAAATGAATGGCATTCTACAGAAACACTGGTCAGTACTGCAAACGGATGAAGTTCTGAGGCAAGTACTACCTAACCGTGTGCAGAGCAGTTGGAGGAGATATAAAAATTTAAGAGACCTAATTGTACAGAGCCATTTTACTGTCCCCTCTAGACAACTATATAACAAGAAAGAATCATATCAATGCGGTCGATGCAAAGCTTGCCAATACATGACACCACAACAGTCATATATAGATAAATTTGGCAAGAAGTGGCTGATTCAGAATTTAATTAACTGCACCACGATGGGTGTAGTGTATCATTTAGAACAGGGCTGGCCAAACCGGTCCTCGAGATCTACCAACAGTTCATGTTTTCCAGGCCTCCTGGAGATCTGTAGAATTGTCAGTTAGGAATGAACGCAGCACATCTTAATTAGTAATGACTACACCTGTGCACCAGCTAGGAGGTCTGGAAAATGTGAACTGTTGGTAGATCTCGAGGACTGGTTTGGCCAGCTCTGATTTAGAATGTCCATGTGGCAAAAGATACATTGGAAAAACTATCCGCCCATTGAAAGTCCGAATCTTGGAGCACGCCAACAGCATTAAAAATGCGAAAAAGGACATTGGAAGATTCAGGACTCTGACATCAGTGGCCAAGCATTTCCTACAACATCATGGAAGTGAAACTGGAGGTTTGAAAGCCTATTGGATGCAACGGATCCAGCTTGGCATCAGAGGGGGTAATTTGGATAATGAGCTGTTGAGACTGGAGACCAAATTCATTTTTTTGATGGACACCATGCAACCACCAGGGCTGAATGAATACAACAGCTATCTCCCATTTCTGTGAGAAGCCATTTCTCCTGTTCATTCTGGAGGATATCCATTAATGCTAATATCGTGTACCGTTGAATTGCTGATTACACATTTCTCTGTTTTTTCTTATATAATCCTCTTCCTGGAATTATTGGAATTTCAGGATACACTGTGGTCATCCACTCGATAAAGATTACAATCTTACATTACCCATCTGGGTATTATAACCCCTAGTATAGGTCAGGGAGATCAACTAAATACAAATATAAGCGATAAAGGAAAATCCAGAAACTCTTGACCAATTAATTGGTTACTGTTGAATTTTTAAGACTAAACCCGGACTGAAAAAACCTGCCTAAATATTGTATACTTACCAGTTGGTTAGAACAACGAGAACCTGTGAAAAGAAGAAAAGAGAGAAATTAATAATTAGTACATGATCGGACAATATTGCCCCGGAAAATAAGAATTTAACTCACCGGTAATTCTATTTCTCGTAGTCCGTAGTGGATGCTGGGGACTCCGTAAGGACCATGGGGAATATACGGGCTCCACAGGAGACTGGGCACTCTAAAGAAAGATTAGGTACTATCTGGTGTGCACTGGCTCCTCCCTCTATGCCCCTCCTCCAGACCTCAGTTAGGGAAACTGTGCCCGGAAGAGCTGACATTACAAGGAAAGGATTTTGGAATCCAGGGTAAGACTCATACCAGCCACACCAATCACACCGTACAACTTGTGATAACCTTACCCAGTTAACAGTATGAACAACAACTGAGCATCACTCAATGGATGGCTCATAACAATAACCCTTATTAAGCAATAACTATATACACGTATTGCAGAAAGTCCGCACTTGGGACGGGCGCCCAGCATCCACTACGGACTACGAGAAATAGAATTACCGGTGAGTAAATTCTTATTTTCTCTAACGTCCTAGTGGATGCTGGGGACTCCGTAAGGACCATGGGGATTATACCAAAGCTCCCAAACGGGCGGGAGAGTGCGGATGACTCTGCAGCACCGAATGGGCAAACACAAGGTCCTCCTCAGCCAGGGTATCAAACTTGTAGAATTTAGCAAAAGTGTTTGAACCCGACCAAGTAGCAGCTCGGCAAAGCTGTAAAGCCGAGACCCCTCCTGCAGCCGCCCAAGAAGAGCCCACCTTCCTTGTGGAATGGGCTTTCAGTGATTTAGGATGCGGCAATCCAGCCGCAGAATGAGCCTGCTACAGATACAGCAAGCAATAGTGTGCTTTGAAGCAGGAGCACCCAGCTTATTGGGTGCATACAGGATAAACAGCGAGTCAGTCTTCCTGACTCCAGCCGTTCTGGATATATAAATTTTCAAAGCCCGGACTACGTCCAGCAACTTGGAGTCCTCCAAGTCCCGAGTAGCCACAGGCACCACAATAGGTTGGTTCAAATGAAACGATGATACCACCTTTGGCAGAAATTGGGGACGAGTCCGCAATCCTGCTCTGTCCATATGGAAAACCAGATAGGGGCTTTTACACGACAAAGCCGCCAATTCTGACACCCGCCTAGCCATAGCTAAGGCCAACAGCATGATCACTTTCCACGTGAGATATTTTAACTCCACAGTCTTAAGTGGTTCAAACCAGTGGGATTTCAGGAAATCCAACACCACATTAAGATCCCAAGGTGCCACTGGTGGCACAAAAGGGGGCTGAATATGCAGCACTCCCTGAACAAACGTCTGAACCTCAGGTAGTGAAGCCAGTTCTTTTTTGAAAGAAAATGGATAGGCCGAAATCTGGACCTTTATGGACCCCAATTTTAGGCCCATAGTCACCCCTGACTGTAGGAAGTGCAGAAATCGACCCAGCTGGAATTCCTCTGTAGGGGCCTTTCTGGCTTCACACCAAGCAACATATTTTCGCCATATACGATGATAATGCTTTGCTGTCACGTCCTTCCTAGCCCTTATCAGTGTAGGAATAACTTCATCCGGAATGCCCTTTTCTGCTAGGATCCGGCGTTCAACCGCCATGCCGTCAAACGCAGCCGCGGTAAGTCTTGGAACAGACAGGGCCCCTGTTGCAACAGGTCCTGTCTGAGAGGCAGAGGCCATGGGTCCTCTGTGATCATTTCTTGTAGTTCTGGGTACCAAGTCCTTCTTGGCCAATCCGGAACAATGAGTATTGTTCTCACTCCTCTTTTTCTTACTATTCTCAGTACCTTGGGTATGAGAGGAAGAGGAGGGAACACATAGACCGACTGTGACTCAGGGCGTTGTATATGGCCCTTAGTTCCAGTATGTTTATGTGCAGACAAGTCTCCTGACTTGACCACAGCCCTTGGAAGTTTCTTCCCTGAGTGACTGCCCCCCATCCGCGGAGGCTTGCATCCGTGGTCACCAGGACCCAGTCCTGTATGCCGAACCTGTGGCCCACGAGAAGGTAAGCACTCTGCAGCCACCACAGAAGAGACACCCTGGCCCTCGGGGACAGGGTGATCAGCCGATGCATCTGAAGATGCGATCCGGACCACCTGTCCAACAGATCCCACTGAAAGATCCTTGCATGGAACCTGCCGAAGGGAATGGCTTCGTATGAGGCCACCATCTTTCCCAGGACTCGCGTGCAGTGATGCACCGACACCTGTATTGGTTTTAGGAGGTCCTTGACCAGAGTCACGAGCTCCTGAGCCTTCTCCGCCGGGAGAAACACCTTCTTCTGGACTGTGTCCAGAATCATGCCCAGGAAGGGCAGACGCGTCGTAGGAATCAGCTGCGACTTTGGAATATTCAGAATCCAGCTGTGCTGTTGCAACACTTCCTGAGAGTGTGCTACGCTGATCAACAACTGCTCCCTGGACCTCGCCTTTATGAGGAGATCGTCCAAGTACGGGATAACTGTAACTCCTTGCTTCCGAAGGAGTACCATCATTTCCGCCATTACCTTGGTAAATATTCTCAGTGCCGTGGACAGGCCAAACGGCAACGTCTGGAACTGGTAATGACAGTCCTGTACCACAAACCTGAGGTACTCCTGATGAGGTGGATAAATGGGGACATGCAAGTAAGCATCCTTGATGTCCAGCGATACCATAAAATCCCCTTCTTCTAGGCTTGCAATGACCGCTCTGAGCGATTCCATTTTGAACTTGAATTTCTTCAGATAAGTGTTCAGGGATTTTAAATTCAGAATGGGTCTTACCGAACCGTCCGGTTTCGGTACCACAAACATTGTGTAATAGTAACCCCTTCCCTGTTGAAGGAGGGGAACCATTATTATCACTTGCTGAAGGTATAGCTTGTGAATTGCCGCCAGCACTACCTCCCTTTCCGTGGGGGAAGCTGGCAAGGCTAATTTTAGGTAACGGTGAGGGGGGGTCACTTCGAATTCCAGCTTGTATCCCTGAGATACAATTTGTACAGCCCAAGGATCCACTTGCGAACGAACCCACTGTTTGCTGAATTTTCTGAGACGCGCCCCCACCGCTCCTGGCTCCGCCTGTGGAGCCCCAGCGTCATGCGGTGGACTTAGTGGAAGCCGGGGAGGACTTTTGTTCCTGGGAACTAGCTGCATGGTGCAGCTTCTTTCCTCTACCCCTGCCTCTGGCAAGAAAGGATGCACCTCTGACCGTCTTGCTTTTCTGAGAACGAAAGGACTGTATTTGATAATACGGTGCTTTCTTAGGCTGTGAGGAAACCTGAGGCAAGAAAGCTGACTTTCCCGCTGTCACTGTGGACACGAGGTCCGAGAGACCGTCCCCAAACAATTCCTCACCCTTATAAGGCAAAACCTCCATGTGTTTTTTAGAATCGGCATCTCCTGTCCATTGCCGAGTCCATAAGACCCTTCTGGCAGAAATGGACATTGCATTTATTCTAGAGCCCAGCAGGCAAATGTCCCTCTGAGCATCCCGCATATATAAGACGGTGTCTTTTATATGGCCCAGGGTTAGCAAAACAGTGTCCCTGTCCAGGGTATCTAACTCCTCTGACAGAGTATCTGTCCATGCTGCTACAGCGCTACACATCCAGGCCGAAGCAATAGCCGGTCTCAGTAGAGTACCAGAGTGTGTATAAACTGACTTCAGGATAGCTTCCTGCTTCCTATCCGCAGGATCCTTTAGGGCGGCCGTATCCTGAGACGGCAGGGCCACCTTCTTAGATAAGCGTGTCAGCGCCTTGTCTACCCTAGGGGAGGATTCCCAACGTAACCTGTCTGTTGGCGGGAAAGGGTACGCCATAGGTAGCTTTGGAAATCACTACTTTCTTATCAGGGGAACTCCACGCTTCTTCACATAATTCATTTAATTCATGTGAAGGGGGAAAAGTCACTTCTTGCTTTTTCTCCCCAAACATATACACCTTCTTGTCAGGGACAGGGTTATCCTCTGAAATGTGCAATACCCCCCTTCATTGCAATAATCATGTAGCGGGTGGCCTTGGTCATCTTAGGCTGTAAATGAGCCTCATCATCGTCGACACGGGAGTCGGACTCCGTGTCGGCATCTGTGTCAACCATCTGAGATAGTGGGCGTTTATGAGACCCTGACGGCCTCTGAGTCGCCTGGGCAGGCACGGGTTGAGACCCCGGCTATCCCAAGGCTGCAGCGTTATCAAACCTTCTGTGTAAGGAGCTTACATTATCATTTAAGACCTTCCACATATCCATCCAATCAGGTGTCGGCCCCGACGGCGGCGACACCACATTTATCTGCAATTGCTCCGCCTCCACGTAACCCTCCTCATCAAACATGTCGACACAGCCGTACCGACACACTGCACACACACATGGAATGCTCTGACTGAGGACAGGACCCCACAAAGGCCTTTGGGGAGACAGAGAGAGAGTATGCCAGCACACACCACAGCGCTATATCACCCAGGGCGGGCTTCTGTCCCGCTTTCAATGTGTAAAAATGGTGGGGGCTCGGACATATATACAGTCCCTGACTGTATATATGTCTATTCTTTGCCAAAAAAGGTATTAAATTGCTGCCCAGGGGCCCCCCCCTTGCGCCCTGCACCCTACAGTGACCGGAGTGTGCGGTGTGCTGTGGGAGCAATGGCGCACAGCTGCAGTGCTGTGCGCTACCTTAAGTGAAGACAGGAGTCTTCTGCCGCCGATTTCGATGTCTTCTTGCTTCTGCTGCTGCTGTCTTCTGGCTCTGCGAGGGGGACGGCGGCGCGGCTCCGGGAACGGACGATCAAGGTCAGGTGCCTGTGTTCGATCCCTCTGGAGCTAATGGTGTCCAGTAGCCTAAGAAGCTCAACCTAGCTTCAGTGTGTAGGTTTGCTTCTCTCCCCTCAGTCCCACGTAGCAGTGAGTCTGTTGCCAGCAGAAGCTCTCTGAACATAAAAAAACCTAACAAAATACTTTCTTTACTAGTAAGCTCAGGAGAGCCCACTAGGAGCACCCAGCTCTGGCCGGGCACAGATTCTAACTGAGGTCTGGAGGAGGGGCATAGAGGGAGGAGCCAGTGCACACCAGATAGTACCTAATCTTTCTTTAGAGTGCCCAGTCTCCTGCGGAGCCCGTCTATTCCCCATGGTCCTTACGGAGTCCCCAGCATCCACTAGGACGTTAGAGAAAATAATTGTGTGGGACGCCAAATAATAATATGTGGGATAAAATCACTAATCCACTAGATTATTTGTGGCACCTAGGGACACTACCCTGGACCTAAGGATTGAATGATAGACTCGAGAGATGAGAATTGACTCTTATTAATGAGATACAATTCCATATAAAAGCGATATTTTGCACTCATTAGGAGCTTGTATGGACAGAGAAATGTGACATGTACAGATTGACGTGGAATGGAACCATTTCTGCCAAAAAGGCAGCAGTTTGAAATTTTAACACATGATAATATTATATCACAAAGATGACAATATATTAATATGTTCCTAACACAATACAAAACTCAGTATAAAAGACTGGTTAAACACATTATACGAGTGCAAGGCAAGCTAAATTCATAAAACATATAATGACACTCTCACATTAGAACACGATAATAAATATGTGATAAATAACTGTTACACCAACAATTGATACCTACATCACTTTTCAGCACCTGGTTCACAGTAGTCACAGTGATATTATTATTTAAATTAATTAATTCATTAACTGGCACCCAATTAATACACACATTACACATTTCTTCACTCTTGATTTAATTATTTCTATAATTTTCTCACTTGCACAAACATAATTATGATATTCACGGTAATTTATGCTACATTTATATATATCATTTTAGATGTGTGTTTGTCTTTTATGATCACGTTTTCACTTTATTTTATTTGCAGTGGCCGGTTCACATTTATGTTTATTTTTTTACACTCATTTATTTTTAATGACACACAACAATCATATATAGGTTGTATAATAATAATTATGGAGTCTCTCATTAATAAGAACATGATTATTAGATAAGTATTAAGAGGAAATAGCCTATATAATAAAACTCTTCGAGATACACATATAGGAGCTGTTACTATGCTTAGATCCTTGGACCGGGGAAAGGAGCCCACACAAAGAGACATATACTTAACACAAGTCTTTCTCTCTAGCGAATATAATACTAGGACCATGATCGGCCCGTTTGAATCATGTGATCGGACCCACTGTATTGCTAGATCACGAACTGCGGGAGCTGCATTGCGATGGGCTACAAAGGTCACATGACCAGAAAGGAGCTCCGTGATTGGTGCGGCTAAACTGTAATATTCAGACCGATGGAAGCATTCTGGTTAGCCCTGATGAAAACTAGAGATGAGCGCCGGAAATTTTTCGGGTTTTGTGTTTTGGTTTTGGGTTCGGTTCCGCGGCCGTGTTTTGGGTTCGACCGCGTTTTGGCAAAACCTCACCGAATTTTTTTTGTCGGATTCGGGTGTGTTTTGGATTCGGGTGTTTTTTTCCAAAAAACCTAAAAAACAGCTTAAATCATAGAATTTGGCGGTCATTTTGATCCCAAAGTATTATTAACCTCAAAAACCATAATTTCCACTCATTTTCAGTCTATTCTGAATACCTCACACCTCACAATATTATTTTTAGTCCTAAAATTTGCACCGAGGTCGCTGTGTGAGTAAGATAAGCGACCCTAGTGGCCGACACAAACACTGGGCCCATCTAGGAGTGGCACTGCAGTGTCACGCAGGATGGCCCTTCCAAAAAACCCTCCCCAAACAGCACATGACGCAAAGAAAAAAAGAGGCGCAATGAGGTAGCTGTGTGAGTAAGATTAGCGACCCTAGTGGCCGACACAAACACCGGGCCCATCTAGGAGTGGCACTGCAGTGTCACGCAGGATGTCCCTTCCAAAAAACCCTCCCCAAACAGCACATGACGCAAAGAAAAAAAGAGGCGCAATGAGGTAGCTGTGTGAGTAAGATAAGCGACCCTAGTGGCCGACACAAACACCGGGCCCATCTAGGAGTGTCACTGCAGTGTCACGCAGGATGTCCCTTCCAAAAAACCCTCCCCAAACAGCACATGACGCAAAGAAAAAAAGAGGCGCAATGAGGTAGCTGTGTGAGTAAGATAAGCGACCCTAGTGGCCGACACAAACACCGGGCCCATCTAGGAGTGGCACTGCAGTGTCACGCAGGATGTCCCTTCCAAAAACCCTCCCCAAACAGCACATGTCGCAAAGAAAAAGAAAAGAAAAAAGAGGTGCAAGATGGAATTGTCCTTGGGCCCTCCCACCCACCCTTATGTTGTATAAACAAAACAGGACATGCACACTTTAACCAACCCATCATTTCAGTGACAGGGTCTGCCACACGACTGTGACTGATATGACGGGTTGGTTTGGACCCCCCCCAAAAAAGAAGCAATTAATCTCTCCTTGCACAAACTGGCTCTACAGAGGCAAGATGTCCACCTCATCATCACCCTCCGATATATCACCGTGTACATCCCCCTCCTCACAGATTATCAATTCGTCCCCACTGGAATCCACCATCTCAGCTCCCTGTGTACTTTGTGGAGGCAATTGCTGCTGGTCAATCTCTCCGCGGAGGAATTGATTATAATTCATTTTAATGAACATCATCTTCTCCACATTTTCTGGATGTAACCTCGTACGCCGATTGCTGACAAGGTGAGCGGCGGCACTAAACACTCTTTCGGAGTACACACTTGTGGGAGGGCAACTTAGGTAGAATAAAGCCAGTTTGTGCAAGGGCCTCCAAATTGCCTCTTTTTCCTGCCAGTATAAGTACGGACTGTCTGACGTGCCTACTTGGATGCGGTCACTCATATAATCCTCCACCATTCTATCAATGTTGAGAGA
Organism: Pseudophryne corroboree; assembly: GCF_028390025.1. Classification (NCBI taxonomy): domain Eukaryota; kingdom Metazoa; phylum Chordata; class Amphibia; order Anura; family Myobatrachidae; genus Pseudophryne; species Pseudophryne corroboree. Next base: position 67,689,022 of record NC_086449.1, on the reverse strand, counting down.
ATCATATGCAGTGACAGTAGACGACATGTCCGTAATCGTTGTCAGGTCCTTCAGTCCGGACCAGATGTCAGCATCAGCAGTCGCTCCAGACTGCCCTGCATCACCGCCAGCGGGTGGGCTCGGAATTCTGAGCCTTTTCCTCGCACCCCCAGTTGCGGGAGAATGTGAAGGAGGAGATGTTGACAGGTCGCGTTCCGCTTGACTTGACAATTTTGTCACCAGCAGGTCTTTCAACCCCAGCAGACTTGTGTCTGCCGGAAAGAGAGATCCAAGGTAGGCTTTAAATCTAGGATCGAGCACGGTGGCCAAAATGTAGTGCTCTGATTTCAACAGATTGACCACCCGTGAATCCTTGTTAAGCGAATTAAGGGCTCCATCCACAAGTCCCACATGCCTAGCGGAATCGCTCCGTGTTAGCTCCTCCTTCAATGTCTCCAGCTTCTTCTGCAAAAGCCTGATGAGGGGAATTACCTGACTCAGGCTGGCAGTGTCTGAACTGACTTCACGTGTGGCAAGTTCAAAGGGCATCAGAACCTTGCACAACGTTGAAATCATTCTCCACTGCGCTTGAGACAGGTGCATTCCACCTACTATATCATGCTCAATTGTATAGGCTTGAATGGCCTTTTGCTGCTCCTCCAACCTCTGAAGCATATAGAGGGTTGAATTCCACCTCGTTACCACCTCTTGCTTCAGATGATGGCAGGGCAGGTTCAGTAGTTTTTGGTGGTGCTCCAGTCTTCTGTACGTGGTGCCTGTACGCCGAAAGTGTCCCGCAATTCTTCTGGCCACCGACAGCATCTCTTGCACGCCCCTGTCGTTTTTTTAAAAATTCTGCACCACCAAATTCAAGGTATGTGCAAAACATGGGACGTGCTGGAATTTGCCCATATTTAATGCACACACAATATTGCTGGCGTTGTCCGATGCCACAAATCCACAGGAGAGTCCAATTGGGGTAAGCCATTCCGCGATGATCTTCCTCAGTTGCCGTAAGAGGTTTTCAGCTGTGTGCGTATTCTGGAAAGCGGTGATACAAAGCGTAGCCTGCCTAGGAAAGAGTTGGCGTTTGCGAGATGCTGCTACTGGTGCCGCCGCTGCTGTTCTAGCGGCGGGAGTCCATACATCTACCCAGTGGGCTGTCACAGTCATATAGTCCTGACCCTGCCCTGCTCCACTTGTCCACATGTCCGTGGTTAAGTGGACATTGGGTACAACTGCATTTTTTAGGACACTGGTGAGTCTTTTTCTGACGTCCGTGTACATTCTCGGTATCGCCTGCCTAGAGAAGTGGAACCTAGATGGTATTTGGTAACGGGGGCACACTGCCTCAATAAATTGTCTAGTTCCCTGTGAACTAACGGCGGATACCGGACGCACGTCTAACACCAACATAGTTGTCAAGGCCTCAGTTATCCGCTTTGCAGCAGGATGACTGCTGTGATATTTCATCTTCCTCGCAAAGGACTGTTGAACAGTCAATTGCTTACTGGAAGTAGTACAAGTGGGCTTACGACTTCCCCTCTGGGATGACCATCGACTCCCAGCAGCAACAACAGCAGCGCCAGCAGCAGTAGGCGTTACACGCAAGGATGCATCGGAGGAATCCCAGGCAGGAGAGGACTCGTCAGAATTGCCAGTGACATTGCCTGCAGGACTATTGGCATTCCTGGGGAAGGAGGAAATTGACACTGAGGGAGTTGGTGGGGTGGTTTGCGTGAGCTTGGTTACAAGAGGAAGGGATTTACTGGTCAGTGGACTGCTTCCGCTGTCACCCAAAGTTTTTGAACTTGTCACTGACTTATTATGAATGCGCTGCAGGTGACGTATAAGGGAGGATGTTCCGAGGTGGTTAACGTCCTTACCCCTACTTATTACAGCTTGACAAAGGGAACACACGGCTTGACACCTGTTGTCCGCATTTCTGGTGAAATACTTCCACACCGAAGAGCTGATTTTTTTGGTATTTTCACCAGGCATGTCAACGGCCATATTCCTACCACGGACAACAGGTGTCTCCCCGGGTGCCTGACTTAAACAAACCACCTCACCATCAGAATCCTCCTGGTCAATTTCCTCCCCAGCGCCAGCAACACCCATATCCTCCTCATCCTGGTGTACTTCAACACTGACATCTTCAATCTGACTATCAGGAACTGGACTGCGGGTGCTCCTTCCATCACTTGCAGGGGGCGTGCAAATGGTGGAAGGCGCATGCTCTTCACGTCCAGTGTTGGGAAGGTCAGGCATCGCAACCGACACAATTGGAGTCGGACCCTCCTTGTGGATTTGGGATTTCGAAGAACGCACAGTTCTTTGCGGTGCTACTGCTTTTGCCAGCTTTAGTCTTTTCATTTTTCTAGCGAGAGGCTGAGTGCTTCCATCCTCATGTGAAGCTGAACCACTAGCCATGAACATAGGCCAGGGCCTCAGCCGTTCCTTGCCACTCCATGTGGTAAATGGCATATTGGCAAGTTTACGCTTCTCCTCCGACAATTTTATTTTAGGTTTTGGAGTCCTTTTTTTACTGATATTTGGTGTTTTGGATTTGACATGCTCTGTACTATGACATTGGGCATCGGCCTTGGCAGACGACGTTGCTGGCATTTCATCGTCTCGGCCATGACTAGTGGCAGCAGCTTCAGCACGAGGTGGAAGTGGATCTTGATCTTTCCCTAATTTTGGAACCTCAACATTTTTGTTCTCCATATTTTAATAGGCACAACTAAAAGGCACCTCAGGTAAACAATGGAGATGGATGGATTGGATACTAGTATACAATTATGGACGGGCTGCCGAGTGCCGACACAGAGGTAGCCACAGCCGTGAACTACCGCACTGTACTGTGTCTGCTGCTAATATATAGACTGGTTGATAAAGAGATAGTATACTCGTAACTAGTATGTATGTATAAAGAAAGAAAAAAAAACCACGGTTAGGTGGTATATACAATTATGGACGGGCTGCCGAGTGCCGACACAGAGGTAGCCACAGCCGTGAACTACCGCACTGTACTGTGTCTGCTGCTAATATAGACTGGTTGATAAAGAGATAGTATACTCGTAACTAGTATGACTATAAAGAAAGAAAAAAAAAACACGGTTAGGTGGTATATACAATTATGGACGGGCTGCCGAGTGCCGACACAGAGGTAGCCACAGCCGTGAACTACCGCACTGTACTGTGTCTGCTGCTAATATATAGACTGGTTGATAAAGAGATAGTATACTCGTAACTAGTATGTATGTATAAAGAAAGAAAAAAAAACCACGGTTAGGTGGTATATACAATTATGGACGGGCTGCCGAGTGCCGACACAGAGGTAGCCACAGCCGTGAACTACCGCACTGTACTGTGTCTGCTGCTAATATAGACTGGTTGATAAAGAGATAGTATACTCGTAACTAGTATGACTATAAAGAAAGAAAAAAAAACCACGGTTAGGTGGTATATACAATTATGGACGGGCTGCCGAGTGCCGACACAGAGGTAGCCACAGCCGTGAACTACCGCACTGTACTGTGTCTGCTGCTAATATATAGACTGGTTGATAAAGAGATAGTATACTCGTAACTAGTATGTATGTATAAAGAAAGAAAAAAAAACCACGGTTAGGTGGTATATACAATTATGGACGGGCTGCCGAGTGCCGACACAGAGGTAGCCACAGCCGTGAACTACCGCACTGTACTGTGTCTGCTGCTAATATATAGACTGGTTGATAAAGAGATAGTATACTCGTAACTAGTATGTATGTATAAAGAAAGAAAAAAAAACCACGGTTAGGTGGTATATACAATTATGGACGGGCTGCCGAGTGCCGACACAGAGGTAGCCACAGCTGTGAACTACCGCACTGTACTGTGTCTGCTGCTAATATATAGACTGGTTGATAAAGAGATAGTATACTCGTAACTAGTATGTATGTATAAAGAAAGAAAAAAAAACCACGGTTAGGTGGTATATACAATTATGGACGGGCTGCCGAGTGCCGACACAGAGGTAGCCACAGCCGTGAACTACCGCACTGTACTGTGTCTGCTGCTAATATAGACTGGTTGATAAAGAGATAGTATACTCGTAACTAGTATGTATGTATAAAGAAAGAAAAAAAAACCACGGTTAGGTGGTATATACAATTATGGACGGGCTGCCGAGTGCCGACACAGAGGTAGCCACAGCCGTGAACTACCGCACTGTACTGTGTCTGCTGCTAATATAGACTGGTTGATAAAGAGATAGTATACTCGTAACTAGTATGACTATAAAGAAAGAAAAAAAAACCACGGTTAGGTGGTATATACAATTATGGACGGGCTGCCGAGTGCCGACACAGAGGTAGCCACAGCCGTGAACTACCGCACTGTACTGTGTCTGCTGCTAATATAGACTGGTTGATAAAGAGATAGTATACTACTAATATTATATATACTGGTGGTCAGGTCACTGGTCACTAGTCACACTGGCAGTGGCACTCCTGCAGCAAAAGTGTGCACTGTTTAATTTTAATATAATATTATGTACTCCTGGCTCCTGCTATAACCTATAACTGGCACTGCAGTGCTCCCCAGTCTCCCCCACAATTATAAGCTGTGTGAGCTGAGCACAGTCAGATATATATATACATTGATGCAGCACACTGGGCTGAGCAGTGCACACAGATATGGTATGTGACTGAGTCACTGTGTGTATCGTTTTTTTCAGGCAGAGAACGGATATATTAAATAAAACAAACAACTGCACTGTCTGGTGGTCACTGTGGTCGTCAGTCACTAAACTCTGCACTCTCTTCTACAGTATCACAGCCTCAGGTCAATCTCTCTCTCTCTCTCTCAACCCTAATCTAAATGGAGAGGACGCCAGCCACGTCCTCTCCCTATCAATCTCAATGCACGTGTGAAAATGGCGGCGACGCGCGGCTCCTTTTATAGAATCCGAGTCTCGCGAGAATCCGACAGCGTCATGATGACGTTCGGGCGCGCTCGGGTTAACCGAGCAAGGCGGGAGGATCCGAGTCTGCTCGGACCCGTGAAAAAAACATGAAGTTCGTGCGGGTTCGGATTCAGAGAAACCGAACCCGCTCATCTCTAATGAAAACTAACTGTGAAACGCGCGTCAGCGTTTTCACACTCTATCCATGTGTCTAATAATATGTGCATGTCATTCTATATAGTGCCAGTCAGTTATTAGGATATAAGAGTGCGAACTAAAACTTATGAGGGATACTACTTGAATTTACCTGTGTAATGCAAGCTATTCAAATTATCATACTAGTGCAGCAAAATGTATTTTGTATGACACAGCTTAGTATATAGTGATTCAGTGCTCTTCATACCTGACACTGAGGAAATTCATTAGCTGTCTGTGTGTTATGAGAGCGCAGCTGCAGCTAGAATACAGTGATAGAACAAGACAGTAGCTTTGCAAGATAGCAACATTGTTACTACAGCTCAGTTTTCAGTGCATGTATCCATTTGGAGGCCACACACAGGGCATTCATGCCTGATAAGGCTTACACAGTGGGAAAGCAAGAGTTACCACTATAAAAGTATCTGCAGTTCAATCACTCACATCATATATGATATAACCTAATTCACTGAATGAGGGATATCTCCTGAACTCACTAATGGTATGAAGGCTATTTAATAAGCCTATTTGCTGGCGGTGTATAATGAGAGCGCAGCTGTAGCTGAAATATAAAGGGGTATATGCAATTCCGGGTGAATTGCGGCACTTTTTCGGCCGTTTTTAAATTCGACACAATTCGACCGTCGAATTCCGGCAGGTGGTTGCCGGAATTTGACATATTCAATAAAAAACGAATTCGACAGTCCCGCTGTCGAAAAACGGCCGATTTGACGGATTTTGATTAGATTTTTTAAAATTTAAAAAAACCGTGAAAAAACCTGAAAAAAATTGCGTGGTGGTCCCCCCTCCTAAGCATAACCAGCCTCGTGCTCTTTGAGCCGGTCCTGGTTGCCAAAATACGGGGGGGGGGGGGGAATGACAGCTTTGAAAAAGCTGCTAGTTGATTGCAGCGAAACGCGTCAGTTTACAGGGACCCACGCCAGGAACCTATTGTTGGAAGACCGGACCATCCCCTATTGCATTCCAGACTTTCATCTGCATTTGGAGGACTTTGCATCTAAGCTGAACCAATGATGGTTACATACCGCACTGCATGAGGAGCTCACCAGTCATAACCTTGGAGAACCATACCCTCTAGCGGTAACTTATTCCCTACCGGACAACTGCCTAAGTCCTAAATATCTGTCTATGCTGGACTTTATTTCTTGGGGAAAAACTCTGTAACGGACTTTCTTACTATTAATTCTCCTTCCAACTCCTGGCCCTTTGGGAAACCCTCGATTTATTTATAGTATGACTTGTGCTTTTTTAATTCTATATTAGTGGTGCATGCATTTTTATGGTATAACTACCCTAATGTCACGATCCGGGTATCTGGACGCCATTTCTTACCCATCAGATGCCTCCTAAGGCTGGCTCAGCGCTCCAGGACCGGATCCCATCTGTTATCCTGATGTGTACATTCCTGTATCCTCTCCTGTCACTCTGGGACGCTGTCACAGTAAACGCCATATTACACCTGGCATGGCGTCTCCCGCGGCCTCCGCCGCCGTCCCTGAACTTCTGCATGCAGAGTGTCTGAGTGGCGATTACGTCAGCCGCGGCCTCCGCTGTGTCCGCGTGGTTGGATGTGCATCTGTCAGCCTGGCGCCTCCTGTCTCCGGTGGCCGGCGCCGCCATTACTGTTTTCATTACCACATGGATTACAAACCAAACTTCCCTCCAAGTGTCTGCATGGGCGCAGCCATCTTGGATTCTGTCAGCTGATCATTTCCACCAATCTGTTCTCAGTATTGATAATCTGCATAATTGCCTAGCCAATCCCTTCCTTGCTGCAGGTATAAATACACTGTGCCTGAGCAAGGAAGGCGTCAGTGCTTTGGTTGTCAAACCTAGTTCCTGTTTGTCTCTCTCCTGTGATTGTCTTCCAGGTTCCAGCTCCTGTCTCAAGACTTCCACCATAGAGACCCGCACCAGCATTCCACCTGCGGTGTAGCCTGACTCTCCAATCCATTGTGGATTCATCTGTTTCCAGCTACAACATTACCTGCTTCCAGCTCAGCTTCCAGCAGAGTACAGCTTCCCTTAAAGGGCCGGTGTCCTTTCTACACTTTACCACTCTCCACCGGTATTATTATTTCTCCGCTCTCAAGTTCTACATTTCAGTTCATATTTCATCGCTCCCAAGTTCATTTATTATTTAACTGGTTCCAGCCAGTATCCACTCCGTGCTAACAACAGTCTGGTTCCAGCCAGTATCCACAGCAGCTGTTTTATCTTCAGCAACCCAGCTTTTCCTGGAACACCAGCTGGCACAATCCTGGGTTATCTCCATTGCTACAGTCGGGCCTGGTAAGGACTTTCCATCTAGAAGATCATAAGAACTATCTCACACTACCAGTGCCCTGTGGCTCCTGCCATCCTGTAGTACCCAGGAACTGTATTTATTCTTTGCTGACTTTTACGTTTTCTTTTACTGCTGCTGTGTTGCGGAGTTGTCATAATAAACATCATTGACTTTTATCCAAGTTGTCGTGGTCACGCGTTCGGGCAGTTATTATTCATGTTACTTACATGTCCAGGGGTCTGATACAACCTCCCAGGTTCCGGTACATCTCAGCCCCTACAACTGAGGCTGCCTCCCGTCAGCTCAGGCCCTCAGTTGTGACAGTAAGCACTGACCTAATGAATCCAGCCGGAGACCAGGATCAAGCGGCCAGGCCGATGCAAGAACTGGCAGCCCGACTAGAACATCAGGAGGCTGCACAGGGCCACATCATCCGCTGTCTCCAGGATCTCTCTACTCGGCTGGATGGGATTCAGACAACTCTCCGTGGATCAGGCGCGTCTGGTGCGTCAACCACAGTGACTCCAGCTATAACCCCACCCACCTTACCCATTTCTGCTCCACGTCTTCATCTTCCAACGCCAGCAAAATCTGACGGATCTCCAAGATTTTGCAGGGGATTTCTCAACCAGTGTGAGATTCAGTTTGAGCTACAACCTGGCAATTTTCCCAGTGACCGTACAAAAATTGCCTACATTATTTCTCTTCTCAGTGGCTCAGCCCTTGATTGGGCATCACCGTTATGGGAGAGGTCCGACACCCTGCTATCTTCCTACACTGCCTTCGTGTCAACATTCAGGCGCATCTTCGACGAGCCAGGCCGGGTAACCTCAGCTTCATCCGAGATTCTCCGTTTACGCCAGGGGTCACGTACTGTAGGACAATATCTGATACAGTTCCAGATCCTGGCATCCGAACTGGCATGGAACGACGAGGCCCTGTATGCTGCATTCTGGCATGGCTTATCTGAGCGTATTAAAGATGAGTTAGCTACCAGAGACTTACCTTCTAAGTTAGATGAGCTAATCTCACTCTGCACGAAAGTTGATTTACGTTTCAGAGAGAGAGCAACTGAGCGTGGAAGATCATCTGCTCCAAAATCTTCTGCTCCTCCTCCTCGTCAACTGTCACCATCTAAAGATGAGCCCATGCAACTTGGCCGTTCCCGTTTAACTCCTGCTGAGCGCCGAAGACGTCTCTCCGAGTTTCTCTGTCTCTATTGTGCAGCTCCGTCTCACACCATTAATGCCTGTCCCAAACGTCCGGGAAACTCCAAATCCTAGCTCGCCAAGGAGAGGGCCGGCTAGGAGTAATGATCTCCTCTCCATCTCCTCAAGATTGTAATCTCCCAGTCTCGCTTCAAGTTGCTCAACGTTATCGGAACGTCATTGCCCTCCTTGATTCCGGAGCAGCTGGGAACTTTATTACCGAAGCCTATGTTAAACGGTGGTCCCTACCCACCGAGAGACTTCCTTCGTCCATTTCTTTAACTGCCGTGGATGGCAGCAAAATTTTTGATGCAGTTATTTCTTTAAGGACTCTACCAGTTCGTCTGAGAGTGGGAGTTCTTCATTCCGAACTTATTTCTTTTTTAGTGATTCCAAGAGCCACACATCCTGTGGTCCTGGGCCTTCCATGGCTCCGTCTTCACAATCCTACAATTGATTGGACGACTACGCAAATCCTGGCATGGGGTTCCTCCTGTGCTGAGACATGTTTGTTTAAAGTATTGCCTGTCTGTTCTTCCTCCCCCAGGTCGTCTGATGTTCCACCTCCTCCATATCAAGATTTCACGGATGTGTTCAGTAAAGCTTCTGCTGATATCCTTCCTCCTCATAGAGAATGGGACTGTCCGATTGATCTCGTTCCAGGGAAGGTTCCACCTCGAGGCCGAACTTATCCGTTGTCTCTGCCTGAGACGCATTCTATGGAGGAATATATTAAAGAGAACCTAGCAAAGGGGTTCATTCGACCTTCTTCTTCTCCAGCCGGCGCAGGCTTCTTTTTTGTAAAAAAGAAAGATGGTGGTCTGCGGCCGTGCATCGACTACAGAGGTTTGAACGACATTACCATCAAGAACCGTTATCCTTTACCCCTGATTACTGAGCTCTTTGACAGAGTTAGCGGAGCTACCATCTTTACAAAGCTGGACTTGCGAGGTGCATACAATCTCATCCGGATCCGTGAGGGTGACGAGTGGAAGACCGCCTTTAACACCCGTGACGGACATTATGAGTACCTCGTCATGCCCTTCGGATTGAGCAATGCTCCAGCTGTCTTCCAGCATTTTGTCAATGAGATCTTCAGAGACATTCTATACCGTCATGTCGTGGTCTATCTAGACGATATCCTAATTTTTGCCAACGATTTAGAGGAACATCGTTTTTGGGTTAAAGAGGTTCTGTCCCGTCTCCGTGTCAATCATCTCTATTGCAAATTAGAAAAATGCGTCTTTGAAGTCAAGTCCATTCCATTTCTAGGGTACATTGTGTCCGGTTCCGGACTAGAGATGGATCCTGAGAAACTACAAGCAATCCAAAATTGGCCGGTACCCTTAACCCTCAAAGGGGTCCAGAGGTTCTTAGGGTTCGCCAACTATTACCGAAAGTTTATACGAGACTTTTCCACCATTGTGGCGCCTATTACTGCTTTCACTAAGAAGGGTGCTAACCCGTCCAAGTGGTCTGAAGAAGCCATGCAAGCATTTCATCTTTTAAAACAAAGGTTCATCTCTGCGCCTGTTCTGAAACAGCCTGACATCGACTCTCCTTTCATCTTAGAGGTGGATGCCTCCTCCGTTGGAGTAGGAGCGGTGTTATCTCAGAGGGCTAAAGATGGCCATTTACACCCTTGCAGTTTCTTCTCCCGGAAGTTCTCCCCAGCTGAGCGCAACTATGCCATTGGCGACCAGGAGTTGCTAGCCATCAAGCTCGCTCTAGAAGAGTGGAGGTATCTGTTGGAGGGAGCTTCTCATTCAATCACCATACTTACAGACCACAAGAACCTTTTATACCTGAAGGGCGCACAATGTCTCAACCCTCGTCAGGCCAGATGGGCACTTTTCTTTTCCAGGTTCGACTTTAAACTCCAGTTCTGTCCGGGCTCTCAGAATCGCAAGGCCGATGCCCTTTCCCGCTCATGGGAGCAAGAAAATGAGTCAGAGTCTTCAGACAAGCATCCTATTATAAATCCGTTGGCATTCTCCACGGTAGGGATGGACTCTACGCCCCCATCAGGGAAAAGTTTTGTGAAGCCGATGCTAAGGAAGAAGCTCATGCATTGGGCCCATGCTTCCCGTTTTGCCGGACATACAGGTATCCAAAAAACCCTGGAGTTTATCTCTAGGTCCTATTGGTGGCCAACTCTGAAAAAGGACGTCTTGGAGTTTATTGCATCTTGCCCAAAGTGTGCCCAACATAAAGTATCCCGCCAGTCGCCTGCGGGGCAACTGGTTCCACTATCCGTTCCCCGTCGACCATGGACCCACTTGTCGATGGATTTCATTACAGACTTACCCATGTGCAACAAGTTCAATACCATCTGGGTGGTAGTTGACCGGTTCACCAAGATGGCACACTTCATTCCTCTCACCGGTCTTCCGTCAGCTTCCAAGTTGGCTCAAGTATTCATACAAGAGATCTTCCGACTCCACGGTCTTCCTGAAGAAATTATCTCAGATCGAGGAGTTCAATTCACAGCCAAATTCTGGCGAAGTTTATGTCAAGTCCTCCAAGTCAAGCTAAAGTTTTCCACGGCTTACCATCCTCAGACCAATGGTCAAACCGAGAGGGTGAATCAGGACTTGGAGGCCTTCCTCCGCATCTATGTGTCCTCCTCTCAAGATGACTGGGTTCAATTACTTCCCTGGGCCGAGTTCTGTCATAACAACCAGTATCATTCTTCATCTGCTTCAACACCATTCTTCACTAACTTTGGATTCCACCCTAAAGTCCCTGAGTTCCAACCGCTTCCAGCAACTTCTGTTCCCGCAGTGGATATCACCTTGCATCAGTTTGCCAATATCTGGAAGAGCGTACGATCAGCTCTGCTCAAGGCATCGTTCAGGTACAAGAAGTTTGCGGATAAGAAGCGTCGAGCAGTTCCCGCTCTCAAGGTGGGTGATCGGGTATGGTTATCCACGAAGAATTTGAGGTTAAGAGTTCCCAGTATGAAGTTTGCACCTCGCTATATCGGTCCTTTCAAGATTGAACAAGTCATCAATCCTGTTGCTTACAGACTCCAGTTGCCTCCCTTCTTAAAAATACCCAGGACATTCCATGTTTCCCTGTTGAAACCGCTGATCTTGAATCGGTTTCATTCCTCACTTCCTCCAACTCCGAAAGTCCAAACTCAACGAGGCGTTGAGTATGAAGTGGCCAAGATCCTGGACTCACGTCACCGTTACGGTCAACTACAATATCTTATTGACTGGAAGGGTTATGGTCCTGAGGAACGTTCATGGACCAATGCTTCTGATGTCCATGCTCCTGCCTTGGTCCGGAGATTCCATTCCAAGTTTCCTCAAAAGCCAAAGAAGTGTCCTGGGGCCACTCCTAAAGGGGGGGTGCTTTCACGATCCGGGTATCTGGACGCCATTTCTTACCCATCAGATGCCTCCTAAGGCTGGCTCAGCGCTCCAGGACCGGATCCCATCTGTTATCCTGATGTGTACATTCCTGTATCCTCTCCTGTCACTCTGGGACGCTGTCACAGTAAACGCCATATTACACCTGGCATGGCGTCTCCCGCGGCCTCCGCCGCCGTCCCTGATCTTCTGCATGCAGAGTGTCTGAGTGGCGATTACGTCAGCCGCGGCCTCCGCTGTGTCCGCGTGGTTGGATGTGCATCTGTCAGCCTGGCGCCTCCTGTCTCCGGTGGCCGGCGCCGCCATTACTGTTTTCATTACCACATGGATTACAAACCAAACTTCCCTCCAAGTGTCTGCATGGGCGCAGCCATCTTGGATTCTGTCAGCTGATCATTTCCACCAATCTGTTCTCAGTATTGATAATCTGCATAATTGCCTAGCCAATCCCTTCCTTGCTGCAGGTATAAATACACTGTGCCTGAGCAAGGAAGGCGTCAGTGCTTTGGTTGTCAAACCTAGTTCCTGTTTGTCTCTCTCCTGTGATTGTCTTCCAGGTTCCAGCTCCTGTCTCAAGACTTCCACCATAGAGACCCGCACCAGCATTCCACCTGCGGTGTAGCCTGACTCTCCAATCCATTGTGGATTCATCTGTTTCCAGCTACAACATTACCTGCTTCCAGCTCAGCTTCCAGCAGAGTACAGCTTCCCTTAAAGGGCCGGTGTCCTTTCTACACTTTACCACTCTCCACCGGTATTATTATTTCTCCGCTCTCAAGTTCTACATTTCAGTTCATATTTCATCGCTCCCAAGTTCATTTATTATTTAACTGGTTCCAGCCAGTATCCACAGCAGCTGTTTTATCTTCAGCAACCCAGCTTTTCCTGGAACACCAGCTGGCACAATCCTGGGTTATCTCCATTGCTACAGTCGGGCCTGGTAAGGACTTTCCATCTAGAAGATCATAAGAACTATCTCACACTACCAGTGCCCTGTGGCTCCTGCCATCCTGTAGTACCCAGGAACTGTATTTATTCTTTGCTGACTTTTACGTTTTCTTTTACTGCTGCTGTGTTGCGGAGTTGTCATAATAAACATCATTGACTTTTATCCAAGTTGTCGTGGTCACGCCTTCAGGCAGTTATTATTCATGTTACTTACATGTCCAGGGGTCTGATACAACCTCCCAGGTTCCGGTACATCTCAGCCCCTACAACTGAGGCTGCCTCCCGTCAGCTCAGGCCCTCAGTTGTGACACCTAAAAACTTAGTGTATGTATTTTATTTATTTTACTTTTATTATTAAAATGTGATATTGGTTACATTACAATTTGTTATCATATTGAACAAATCTAGCGCAGCCTCTATTCTGTTGTATTTTTGTTTACCTTGTGGGAGTGACTTCCCTTATACCTCTGAGGCAGCTGCTGGGCACAGCATCTCATACCTATAGCGCCTGAGCATCATAGGGTAACCTATTTCCTCACTATGCACATAAGAGGCTGGCACCTAGAGGGGTGGAATCCCATGCGTTGACAGCATAGACTGAGAACGCCTATTTATATTATATATATTACAACACACTAATGCCTTAATGAACAATATATTCTGAATTTTGGCATTAACTGCCTAACCTCCTGAATATATGTTATATGTACCTAGCAATATAGTGGCGCTGACAGCAGAGAATGAGAACGCCAATTAATGTACCTAACAATATAGTAGCGCTGACAGCAGAGACTGAGAACGCCAATAAACCGGGTACAGGGAGGTACTTTACAGAGTATATTTCCCAATTCATGTGATGTATGGAAACTTCCTAAAAATCTTTTTTCATAATTCAGGAATATTCACCTTAAGAACCATAGAGAACTTTGTATTGACAGCTTATGAGTGGGAATATTAATCATCAGACGATTTTCTCTCCTCTATGAATATAAATTTATTGATTACAGGATATTTACCTGAGTTCAACTAGGACTTGAAATTACACGTGTGACTATCATAATGACGTTCGCTCCTAGTACACCCAGTTGATTACTGGGACTATACTCTGACAGCACTAAACCAATTGTGTAAAAGGTCATAGAACCTATGACAACTTTATAAAACATATTGGACATCACACAGCACATTGGAGTAAGAGAGTGTGTTTTTTTTAACATTATATGTTACACTGTGTCTTGCACTTGTATGTATTTATTTTAATATTTCACAGTTATTGGCTTTTTTAATCTAATTGAATTAAAAGTTACATTTTAATTGAGTGTTTAATTTGTTCTAGTGCGCCACCCACAGTCCAATTCTTCCCTTCCCTTCAAAACTGATTTCATATGTTGGCAACAATATATGGTATGGCAGCACCCCCATAACTTTTGACCAGATTTAAGGTGGCATAACACAACATGGGGTTTTCTGTTCGCAATTGAATTACGATTCAACACTAGTGCAGTAGATTTCCCTTTTCCCTTCCCTTATACTTAGGACTTCACGTGTACAAGCGCCAATCAGCGGAAAAAGTTTTAATGAACAGCACTATAAAAGGATTTACAAACAAGCAGCCAGTACTCTGAGGAAGCATCTGATGATGTAATAAGAGGCGCAGAAATGCGTTATGGTCACTGTAGACACTGCTATACCAGCCACTGCCATGATCTATACCAGCGATTTTCAACCTTTTTTTTACTCGCGGCACACCGAACAATATTTTAAAATTTCCAAGGCACACCATCAGTTCCCCACAGTAAAACAAAAATCCACACATACATTGGCCTACACAGAAAAAAACAATCACATTGCTCCCCACATAAATCATGTTGCTCAACACATAAACCCTATTGCTCCCCACATAAATCAATTACATTGCTCCCCACAAAATCATGTTGCTTCCCACATGAATTATTCACATTGCTCCCCCCATAAATCCTTACTCTCCCCACATAAATCCTATTGTTACCCACAGGAGAAATAAAATAACAAATATTAGCCCCTACCGGTCAGCTGTCTTCCTCCCTGTCCCTCAGTGGCGGGGGTTGTTCATAGTGGAATACTGAGCAGCGGGCAGATGTGGATGTGGGTGGGCAAGGAAAGCTGTGTATGCAGACAGGAACTGGAAGATGTGTATGCAGGCGGGTGGGCTGGCTGGGTGGTGAGAAGCGGCGGCCGTGACCTATGATATCACACCGCCGCGTCTTCAAGGCATAGGTCACGGCCGGAGCATGACTAATCCTCTAAGAAGAGCCCGGGCCACCAGTTCACTCTGCAGGTGCAGGAAGCTGCACTGGCTCCGTGGCACACCTTGCAACTGGTAGTATGCCGCGGCACACTGGTTGAAAAAGCCTGCTCTATACAGTGTGACTACGGACCCTGTACTGCAGGATAGTTATAATACTCCTACTGTGTTGCAAACTCCGGACAACCAGTAGCTGGGAGGTGAGAGGAGTTTGATTGATCTACAGTATGGAACAGGACAGGAAGTAGCTACATATACTGAAGAAAAGTAGTGATGTGCACCGGAAATTTTTCGGGTTTTGTGTTTTGGTTTTGGATTCGGTTCCGCGGCCGTGTTTTGGATTCGGACGCGTTTTGGCAAAACCTCGCTGATAATTTTTTGTCGGATTCGGGTGTTTGTTTTTACAAAAAAACCTCAAAAACAGCTTAAATCATAGAATTTGGGGGTCATTTTGATCCCATAGTATTATTAACCTCAATAACCTCAATAACCTGTGTGACTAAGCTAAGCGACCCAAGTGGCCGACACAAACACCTAGCCCATCTAGGAGTGGCACTGCAGTGTCAGACAGGATGGCACTTCAAAAAAATAGTCCCCAAACAGCACATGATGCAAAGAAAAAAAGAGGCGCAATGAGGAATCTGTGTGACTAAGCTAAGCGACACAAGTGGCCGACACAAACAAATGGCCCATCTAGGAGTGGCACTGCAGTGTCAGACAGGATGTCACTTCAAAAAATAGTCCCCAAACAGCACATGATGCAAAGAAAAAAAGAGGCGCACCAAGGTCGCTGTGTGACTAAGCTAAGTAACACAAGTGGCCGACACAAACACCTGGCCCATCTAGGAGTGGCACTGCAGTGTCAGACAGGATGGCACTTCAAAAAAATAGTCCCCAAACAGCACATCACGCAAAGAAAAAAAGAGGCGCAATGAGGTAGCTGTGTGACTAAGCTAAGCGACACAAGTGGCCGACACAAACACCTGGCCCATCTAGGAGTGGCACTGCAGTGTCAGACAGGATGGCACTTCAAAAAAATAGTCCCCAAACAGCACATGATGCAAAGAAAAAAAGAGGCGCAATGAGGTAGCTGTGTGACTAAGCTAAGCGACACAAGTGGCCGACACAAACACATGGCCCATCTAGGAGTGGCACTGCAGTGTCAGACAGGATGTCACTTCAAAAAATAGTCCCCAAACAGCACATGATGCAAAGAAAAAAAGAGGCGCACCAAGGTCGCTGTGTGACTAAGCTAAGTAACACAAGTGGCCGACACAAACACCTGGCCCATCTAGGAGTGGCACTGCAGTGTCAGACAGGATGGCACTTCAAAAAAATAGTCCCCAAACAGCACATCACGCAAAGAAAAAAAGAGGCGCAATGAGGTAGCTGTGTGACTAAGCTAAGCGACACAAGTGGCCGACACAAACACCTGGCCCATCTAGGAGTGGCACTGCAGTGTCAGACAGGATGGCACTTCAAAAAAATAGTCCCCAAACAGCACATGATGCAAAGAAAAAAAGAGGCGCAATGAGGTAGCTGTGTGACTAAGCTAAGCGACACAAGTGGCCGACACAAACACATGGCCCATCTAGGAGTGGCACTGCAGTGTCAGACAGGATGTCACTTCAAAAAATAGTCCCCAAACAGCACATGATGCAAAGAAAATAAGAGGCGCACCAAGGTCGCTGTGTGACTAAGCTAAGTGACACAAGTGGCCAACACAAACACCTGGCCCATCTAGGAGTGGCACTGCAGTGTCAGACAGGATGGCACTTCAAAAAAATAGTTCCCAAACAGCACGTGATGCAAAGAAAAAAAGAGGCGCAATGAGGTAGCTGTGTGACTAAGCTAAGCGACCCAAGTGGCCGACACAAACACCTGGCCCATCTAGGAGTGGCACTGCAGTGTAAGGCAGGATGGCACTTCAAAAAAATTGTCCCCAAACAGCACATGATGCAAAGAAAAATGAAAGAAAAAAGAGGTGCAAGATGGAATTGTCCTTGGGCCCTCCCACCCACCCTTATGTTGTATAAACAGGACATGCACACTTTAACGAACCCATAATTTCAGCGACAGGGTCTGCCACACGACTGTGACTGAAATGACTGGTTGGTTTGGGCCCCACCAAAAAAGAAGCAATCAAACTCTCCTTGCACAAACTGGCTCTACAGAGGCAAGATGTCCACCTCATCATCATCCTCCGATTCCTCACCCCTTTCACTGTGTACATCCCCCGCCTCACAGATTATTAATTCGTCCCCACTGGAATCCACCATCTCAGATCCCTGTGTACTTTCCGGAGGCAATTGCTGGTGAATGTCTCCACGGCGGAATTGATTATAATTTATTTTGCTGAACATCATCTTCTCCACATTTTCTGGAAGTAACCTCGTACGCCGATTGCTGACAAGGTGAGCGGCTGCACTAAACACTCTTTCGGAGTACACACTGGAGGGAGGGCAACTTAGGTAGAATAAAGCCAGTTTGTGCAAGGGCCTCCAAATTGCCTCATTGTCCTGACAGTATACGTACGGACTGTCTGACGTGCCTACTTGGATGCGGTCACTCATATAATCCTCCACCATTCTTTCAATGGTGACAGAATCATATGCAGTGACAGTAGACGACATGTCAGTAATCGTTGGCAGGTCCTTCAGTCCGGACCAGATGTCAGCACTCGCTCCAGACTGCTCTGCATCACTGCCAGCGAGTGGGCTCGGAATTCTTAGCCTTTTCCTCGCACCCCCAGTTGCGGGAGAATGTCAAGGAGGAGCTGTTGACGGGTCACGTTCCGCTTGACTTGACAATTTTCTCACCAGCAGGGGGAATGACCTAACTCAGGCTGGCAGTGTCTGAACTGACTTCACGTGTGGCAAGTTCAAAGGGTTGCAGAACCTTGCACAACGTTGAAATCATTCTCCACTGCGCTTGAGTCAGGTGCATTCCCCCTCCTTTGCCTATATCGTGGGCAGATGTATAGGCTTGAATGGCCTTTTGCTGCTCCTCCATCCTCTGAAGCATATAGAGGGTTGAATTCCACCTCGTTACCACCTCTTGCTTCAGATGACGGCAGGGCAGGTTCAGGACTGTTTGCTGGTGCTCCAGTCTTCGGCATGCGGTGGCTGAATGCTGAAAGTGGCCCGCAATTCTTCGGGCCACCGACAGCATCTCTTGCATACCCCTGTCATTTTTTAAATAATTCTGCACCACCAAATTCAATGTATGTGCAAAACATGGGACGTGCTGGAATTTGCCCAGATGTAATGCACGCACAATATTGGTGGCGTTGTCCGATGTCACAAATCCCCAGGAGAGTCCAATTGGGGTAAGCCATTCTGCGCTGATGTTCCTCAGTTTCCGTAAGAGGTTGTCAGCTGTGTGCCTCTTATGGAAAGCGGTGACAAAAAGCATAGCCTGCCTAGGAACGAGATGGCATTTGCGAGATGCTGCTACTGGTGCTGCCGCTGCTGTTCTTGCTGCGGGAGGAAATTGACACTGAGGGAGTTGGTGGTGTGGTTTGCAGGAGCTTGGTTACAAGAGGAAGAAGGGATTTAGTGGTCAGTGGACTGCTTCCGCTGTCATCCAAAGTTTTTTAACTTGTCACTGACTTCTGATGAATGCGGACCAGGTGACGTATAAGGGAGGATGTTCCTAGGTGGTTAACGTCCTTACCCCTACTTATTACAGCTTGACAAAGGCAACACACGGCTTAACACCTGTTGTCCACATTTGTGTTGAAATAATTCCACACCGAAGAGGTGATTTTTTTGGTATTTTGACCAGGCATGTCAATGGCCATATTCGTCCCACGGACAACAGGTGTCTACCCGGGTGCCTGACTTAAACAAACCACCTCACCATCAGAATCCTCCTTGTCAATTTCCTCCCCAGCGCCAGCAACACCCATATCCTCATCCTGGTGTACTTCAACACTGACATCTTCAATTTGACTATCAGGAACTGGACTGCGGGTGCTCCTTCCAGCACTTGCAGGGGGCGTGCAAATGGTGGAAGGCGCAAGCTCTTCCCGTCCAGTGTTGGGAAGGTCAGGCATCGCAACCGACACAATTGGACTCTCCTTGGGGATTTGTGATTTAGAAGAACGCACAGTTCTTTGCTGTGCTTTTGCCAGCTTAAGTCTTTTCATTTTTCTAGCGAGACGATGAGTGCTTCCATCCTCATGTGAATCTGAACCACTAGCCATGGACATAGGCCAGGGCCTCAGCCGTTCCTTGCCACTCCGTGTCGTAAATGGCATATTGGCAAGTTTACGCTTCTCATCAGACGCTTTCAATTTTGATTTTTGGGTCATTTTACTGAACTTTTGTTTTTTGGATTTTACATGCTCTCTACTATGACATTGGGCATCGGCCTTGGCAGACGACGTTGATGGCATTTCATCGTCTTGGCCATGACTAGTGGCAGCAGCTTCAGCACAAGGTGGAAGTGGATCTTGATCTTTCCCTATTTTAACCTCCACATTTTTATTCTCCATTTTTTAATGTATGGAATTATATGCCAGTATCAATAGCAATGGCCTACTACTATATATACTGCGCACAACTGAAATGCACCACAGGTATGGATGGATAGTATACTTGACGACACAGAGGTAGGTAGAGCAGTGGCCTTCCGTACCGTACTGCTATATATACTGGTGGTCACTGTCAGCAAACTGCAAAACTAAATGCACCACAGGTATAGAATCTAGATGGATAGTATACTTGACGACACAGAGGTAGGTAGAGCAGTGGCCTTCCGTATCGTACTGCTATATATACTGGTGGTCACTGTCAGCAAACTGCAAAACTAAAATGCATCACAGGTATAGAATCTAGATGGATAGTATACTTGACGACACAGAGGTAGGTAGAGCAGTGGCCTTCCGTACCGTACTGCTATATATACTGGTGGTCACTGTCAGCAAACTGCAAAACTAAAATGCACCACAGGTATAGAATCTAGATGGATAGTATACTTGATGACACAGAGGTAGGTAGAGCAGTGGCCTTCCGTACCGTACTGCTATATATACTGGTGGTCACTGTCAGCAAACTGCAAAACTAAAATGCACCACAGATATAGAATCTAGATGGATAGTATACTTGACGACACAGAGGTAGGTAGAGCAGTGGCCTTCCGTACCGTACTGCTATATACACTGGTGGTCACTGTCAGCAAACTGCAAAACTAAAATGCACCACAGGTATATAATCTAGATGGATAGTATACTTGACGACACAGAGGTAGGTAGAGCAGTGGCCTTCCGTACCGTACTGCTATATATACTGGTGGTCACTGTCAGCAAACTGCAAAACTAAAATGCACCACAGGTATAGAATCTAGATGGATAGTATACTTGACGACACAGAGGTAGGTAGAGCAGTGGCCTTTCTGTACCGTACTGCTATGTATACTGGTGGTCACTGTCAGCAAACTGCAAAACTAAAATGCACCACAGGTATAGAATCTAGATGGATAGTATACTTGACGACACAGAGGTAGGTAGAGCAGTGGCCTTCCGTACCGTACTGCTATATATACTGGTGGTCACTGTCAGCAAACTGCAAAACTAAAATGCACCACAGGTATAGAATCTAAATGGATAGTATACTTGACGACACAGAGGTAGGTAGAGCAGTGGCCTTCCGTACCGTACTGCTATATATACTGGTGCTCACTGTCAGCAAAACTCTGCACTGTACTCCTCCTATATAATACTGCTGGTCCCCAGTCCCCACAATAAAGCAGTGTGAGCACAGATATATGCAGCACACTGAGCACAGATATGGAGTGTCTTTCAGGCAGACAACGTATACTGGTGGTCACTGGTCAGCAAAACTCTGCACTGTACTCCTCCTATATAATATACTGGTGGTCCCCAGTCCCCACAATAAAGCAGTGTGAGCACAGATATATGCAGCACACTGAGCACAGATATGGAGTGTTTTTCAGGCAGACAACGTATACTGGTGGTCACTGTCAGCAAAACTCTGCACTGTACTCCTCCTATATAATACAGCTGCTCCCAGTCCCCGCAATTAAGCAGTGTGAGCACAGATATATGCAGCACACTGAGCACAGACATGGAGTGTTTTTCAGGCAGACAACATATACTGGTGGTCACTGTCAGCAAAACTCTGCACTGTACTCCTCCTATATAATACAGCTGCTCCCCGGTCCCCACAATTAAGCAATAAGCACAAATATTTGCATCAACATTAATAAACGGAGAGGACGCCAGCCACGTCCTCTCCCTAACATTTCCAATGCCCGAGTGAAAATGGCGGCGACGCGCGGCTTCTTATATAGATTCCGAAACTCGCGAGAATCCGACAGCGGGATGATGACGTTTGGGCGCGCTCAGGTTAATTGAGCCACATGGGAGAATCCGAGTATGCCTCGGACCCGTGTAAAATGGGTGAAGTTCGGGGGGGTTCGGTTTCCGAGGAACCGAACCCGCTCATCACTAAAGAAAAGCAGTGCGAATATTATGTTACTGCAGAGGTTCCCAAACGCGGTCCTCAAGGCACCTCAACAGTCCAGGATTTAGGTATATCCATGGCTCTGCACAGATGGTTAAATCAAATTTACTGAGGTGCTAATTAAGTCACCTGTGGCCAAGCATGGATACATTTAAAATCTGGACCGTTGGGGTGCCTTGAGGACTGCGTTTTGGAACCTCTATGATAGCGACTGTATTTATTTACAATGAATTATAACTCTTCTGCATGTTGAATCTACTAACCAGCATTTTAAATGATCATTACATATTACTAACACAAACTTAACTTGAGACGGCCGCTACCTCTGCAGATAGTGTGATCAGGAAACCCACAAGTCCAGTGGATGTGGCAGTATATATTTATAGTTATACATACCCCATACTTGCCTACTCTCCCGGAATGGCCGGGAGGCTCCCGAAAATCGGGTGACCCTCCCGGCCCCACGGAAGAGCAGACAAGTCTCCCGGTTTTTAACTTACCCCCTGCCCGGCTGCCCACTTTGAGAGTAAAGTGGGCGGTCCGGACAGTAGATGACGCGATTCTTGTTGAATTGCGTCATCATAGTCACGCCCCCTGCTATAAAATGTCGGTTATAGCGGCATTACCGAGCGGGAGGCGTGGTTTAATGGTGTAACCCTGCCCTCGTTCTGCCTCTGTCCCTCCTCCACCCGCCCCGTTACGCCTCCTCCCCGCCCACTCCTCTCGTCATTTTCCTGCCCAGCAGAATGACATACCCTCCAACATTTTACTGTGGGTGAGCAGTAGGGTGCATGTGAGGGACATGCTGTAAGTGGGCAGTATTGGGTGTGTGGGACATGCTGTGGGTGTGGAGGATGGGACAGGTAATTAGTGGAGGCAGATAAGTACAGTCCTATATAAAAATAAGAAATTATCTATTCCAGGGCCGTAACTACGTGTGTGCCAAGTGGGCTTGGCACACAGCGCAGTTGCCCTGAGGGCGCACGGCCAGCGGCATGTAATGAGTCAAATTGACTCATTACATGCCGCCTCTGCTGTGTGCGCCGTGCTGGAGGGAGAAGAGACCAGCGCCGGGCAGCGGACAGGGAGGAGGAGGGAGGGGGAGCAGGGAGCCGCAGCAGCGCTATTTCATTGGTAGTAAGCGCCGCTGCAGCATCCCCCTCTCCTTCTGTATTGGCTGCCCGGCGCTGCTATGGATGCTGGGATGCGGTTCCTTCATCCCAGAATCCACAGCAGCGCCAGGCAGCCAATACGGAAGAAGAGGGAGATGCTGCAGCGGCGCTTACTACCAATGAAATAGCGCTGCTGCGGCTCCCTGCTCCCCCTCCCTTCTCCTCCTCCTCACCTCACTGCCTGCACCGAGAGGGAGATGCCAGCACGAGGAGCCTGTCAGCGGGGAGAAGGTAAGTATATCCCTCTCTCTCTTTCTCTCTCTCTCTCACACCGTCTGCCGCACTGTGTAAAAAGGGGGCCTGGCTGCCGCAATGTGTAAAAAGGGGGACTGGCTGCCGCAATGTGTAAAAAGGGGGACTGGCTGCCGCAATGTGTAAAAAGGGGGACTGTCTGCTGTAATGTGTAAAAAGGGGGACGCTGTCTGCTGTAATGTATAAAAGGGGCTCTACCTGGTGTAGTGGCGCTACTGTGCAGCGTAATTTGAATAATGTAGACTACTGTGCACCGTAGTATGAATTGCTATTATTTTGTGGACACGCCCCTTCCCCGTGAAGCCACGCCCCTATAAATTTCTCTCGCGTCTACGGCGTGCACTGCCCCTATCTTATATGGGGGGGAAGGGGGGGGGGGCGCGCCACTGTCGTTTCTTGCACACAGCGCTAAAATGCCTAGTTACGGCACTGATCTATTCAACAGGTACACAGCAGTCACATGACCTGTGATGTCAGGAGAAGCCCTAGTACAGTGAGGACTTCCTCCTCCACAGTGCCCCCGCCCACTCTCCTCCCCCTGCAGTCTTCCTCACCATCTCTTTTGTCCCCGCCCCGTCATCTCATGGGCTTTGAGTGACAGACAAAACTCCTCCCCTGTCACCGCCCAGTATACGCCCCCCTCCAAAGTGTTACCGCCCCCGTGTCTCCGTCCAGTCTCCTCCCCTCTGACTCTCCCGGCCGGAGCTGGTGACGTACCCTGGATGTAGCGGCGGGACGCGGGAGTGACGGTGACCGGCAGTAAGGTGAGCGCTGTGCCCGGTGTATCAGAGCCGCCTGTAGCCGCCATGCTTGGTGTGTGTGAGCTGCTTCCCGCACAGGGATGGGGGGTGAGTGAGCGGCGGGCGGGGGACGTGAGGCCTGTGTCTGTGCTGCAGCGTCATAATAAAGTGCACGTTATACCCCACAGGATGACATCACCGAGCTGAACTCACTGCCAGCCTGAGGGGTATAGTGACAGCAGCATCACCTCCAGCCTCAGCCTATAACGCACATGGACGTTATATATATATATATATATATATATATAACCTGTGTTTATACATGTTACTATTGAAGATCTGTTTATATGTCACATCCGTGTACATTGTGTATATACCTCATAGCTACCAGCATGTGAGTCTGTGTGCGCATTGCATGAAATTATATCCACAAGAATATACACTGCATAGAAATTGCTCACATTTTAGGGATTTGCCTCTGTGTAGATTCTTTATGTACTCACTCCTGTTACTATTTACCTCATGCAGTTGAATTTGTGCTGTATTATAACCACTCAGCCTCCAGGATTTTTCTCCCCAGGCATATGTTCTATATTTACCCTTACTGCAATTTACTTGATACAAGTTTTAGTTTTTAATCTGTGCACGTTCAGTATGTACTGACCGGGTATGGGACTGCATGTCGACAATTTAGGACATGGACAAAAGGTCGACATTGAAAAAGGTTGACGTGAGGTTTTTTTTTTTTGTCGTTTTCTTTGTAGAGTGAACGGGATTCACAATTCGTGCACCGCGTCCCCTCGCATGGCTCGCAAAGGTTCCTCGCTGCGCTCGGCACGGGTTACCTTTCCAAATTGTAGTCCATGTGGATCGTAAAGTATGAAAAAGTTAAAAAAATGAAGAAAAAAAAAGTGAAAAACTCGTGTTGACTTTTCCATGTCGACCTTTTGTCCATCGATCTACGGTGTGTCAACCTTTTTGGTGTCGACCTGGAGTCCAGATACCGTACTGACCACCACAGACACCTGTACTGCCTTATAGCTGTTCAACTGTGAGGGATCTGTTTCTGTGTGGATTCATTATGTGCTAAAGGTCTATGCAATTAATTCTATGCAACTGAATCTGTATTTCTCCGGTGGGGTCCACAGGTTATCCACAGGATTATAATGGGATATGATGGAGCGACAGCGGATTGGCACCAAACGATCACAAGCTTTCAGTCCTGCCAGGATGCAACGGGCCCGTCCATATATCCCCGCTCACTGGCTCAGCCAAATCAGTTTTTTGTTTAGTGCGGCAGGAGCCGGACCATGGTCAGAGGGCTGCTGTTCTTGGCAGCCTTAAGCTTTCTTTTTTAATTTTTTATAGTCTTACTATGGTTTTGAGCGATCTTTCTTAACAGCGTGTTATACGCATATTGGAAAGAGTCACTCCAACAACTCTCAGCTGGGTCGCAACAACGCTTACCCATGTGTACAGTGCTGTCTCGACGGGCGTCTGTGTCGGATATACTCGCAGGTCCAGCAGATGTTACCAGGCTGTGGCCGGAGCACGGGGAGAAGGTAAGGCATCGGTTCCATGTAGTCGGGGAATACGGTCACAGCCGCACTGTATTGGGTGCTCCAGCGCTAGGCCTCAGAGATCATAAAGCACCAGGATTAGTATGAGGCTGCGATCCCTAGGGTTGATGTCAGCAGTGGGGAGTTAGACGCTCTCCTGGTCGCCCCTCCCCCCAGTTCATGACCAGTTTCCGCGAGTGTCCCGCCATGAACTGTTGCCTCACTTCCGTCTCAGACGCTTCCACGAGGGGTCTCGGTCGCAGCATAGGTCGCTGCATCTGTGTTCACTAAACGCTACCGCGAGGAGACCCGTTCGCAGGCGTCTCTATGACCGGAGCGGCAGTGTACACTAGTAGCATCTGGATCCACTCAGCGTTTGCTAACGTATTAATCGATCTTGGAAGTGAGATAAGTCTCCCTGTATCCCACTCTACTGAGTACGGGTTATACAGCACTAAATTTCTATCTACTTTGTCAGTATGAATAGTTAAATGACTAATATATAACATGTGACTGCAGTGTGCGCAAATACGCGCTATAGCGCGTATTTTACCCGATAATTGACAGTGGTGACTCAAAAAAAAAAAAAATGCAGGGTCCCACAGGACGCGCTCTGACCAATCAGCAGCGCTGTCCTGTGCTGTCCGTCACTTTAACTTTCCAATGGCAGAGAAAGGGGAGGAAACCATGGAGAGCGTGATCTCCCGCCTTCTCCTCTCTGCTCTGTACGGGACCCGGCCAGAACATCCAGCCCGCTGTGTGTGGCTGAGGGCTGTCATCTCCGGCCGGGCATGAAGCTCTGCCACATCGGAAGAAGCCGTTCGCAGGGATCAAGACCGGGGAAGATGCAGCGGCAGGTGGCTGGGGGCACTGGCGCACGTAGGGGAAATGGGGTTGTGTGTTCTGAGTACCTACCCCCCGCAAGTCTAATCCATGCTGCTGCTGCACCGATAGTTTATTTCTTCAGATGCAGCCGCAGGGAGGCACTCGGGGCTTTAGAATCAGGGATCGCGGCAGGGGGGTAGCCATGGAGTTTTAGGAAAGCTGCTGCAGAGCAAACTGTAGCTTTTTACAGCGCAGCAGCTGACTGACTGCACTCCTCTCCTCAGCTCCGGACACAGGGTGAGAGTACGGGGCCAGTGAGTGAAGCTTGGTCTGCGGTGGTGGCTGCAACTTGTAAGTGCTCTACCTGGCGCAATGTGTATAACGTGCTGTACCCGGCGCAATGTGTATAACGTGCTGTACCCGGCGCAATGTGTATAACGTGCTGTACCCGGCGCAATGTGTGTAACGTGCTGTACCCGGCGCAATGTGTATAACGTGCTGTACCCGGCGCAAAATGTATAACGTGCTGTACTCGGTGCAAAGTGTGTAACGTGCTCTACCTGTGTGGTGTAATGTGAATTGGTACTGTTATGTAGCCATGCTCTTTCCCCATGAAGCCACACCCCTAAATTTTTGGTGCGCACCTTCGTCCTTCATTTCAAGTATGGCGTGGGGGAGCACCAATTTACTATCTCCCAAACGGCACTGAAATGTCTAGTTACAGCTCTGGTGCAGAGTGTCCTGTATGCTACACATCCCAGCAGCATTGTCACCCCCTCCTCCCCCTCGCAATACTTTTGTAGCGTCGAAATCAAGTCTGTTTTTATATTTGAATAATTAATAAGATTAATATGAACCTT
This sequence comes from Pseudophryne corroboree, assembly GCF_028390025.1. Classification (NCBI taxonomy): domain Eukaryota; kingdom Metazoa; phylum Chordata; class Amphibia; order Anura; family Myobatrachidae; genus Pseudophryne; species Pseudophryne corroboree. Next base: position 67,661,874 of record NC_086449.1, on the reverse strand, counting down.
CATTCCGATGGGACCCAGAAAAGGACAGGTAGGACCCCAATTTTTAAAAGGGAGGGGTCCGTGGGACCCACTTTTTTGGGGGCTCAGCGCGATCACTGTGACTGACTGCTAGTGTGATTGCTGACTTTATATATGTTTGTCAGTTGCTTCTTCTGGTCCTCAATGCTGGTGCATGGGTAGGGTCAGATTGATATCATTTTAGAATGTTAAAGTGATTACAGTCAAAAATTGTACAGTACACTGTTAAAGTGCTTTATCATGTCTAAGCGGCAAAAGTGACGAGGGTACACTCCTAGTAACACCAACACACATACCATGTTTGTCTTGCAAAACTGTATTTCTCATATGTCCTAGAGGATGCTGGGGATGCTTCAAGAACCATGGGGTATAGACGGGATCCGCAGGAGACATGGGCACACTATAAGACTTTGGGTGTGAACTGGCTCCTCCCTCTATGCCCCTCCTCCAGACTCCAGTTAGATTCCATGCCCAGTGAGACTGGATGCACGCTGAGGAGCTCTCCAGAGTTTCTCAGAAAAATACTTTTGTTAGGTTTATTATTTTCAGGGGGACCTGCTGGCAACAGGCTCCCTGCATCGTGGGACTGAGGGGAGAGAAGCAGACCTATTTCTCTGAGTTCAAAGGCTCTGCTTCTTAGATTACTGGATACCATTAGCTCCAGAGGGTTCGAACACTTGGTGCGCCTAGCTGCTTGTTCCCGGAGCCGCGCCGTCACCCCCTCACAGAGCCAGAAGACAGAAGCCGGGTGAGTATGAGAAGATCAGAAGACTTCAGTGTCGGCAGAAGACGGCGTTTGAGGTACCGCTCAGCGGTAGCGCTGTGCGCCATGCTCCCACACATAAAACGGCACTGCAGGGCACAGGGGGGGCGCCCTGGGCTGCATGGGAACCTCAAACAGCACTGGCATGAGTAAAAACTAGTTAAGGGACCCCCGCCAGTATAATTATAAATTTAAGCGGGACTGAAGCGCGCCATGTAGTGGGTGGCGCTTAGCCCACACAGCTCTGACCGGCGCCATTTTCTCTTCACAGATGCTGCAGAGACGCTGGCCCTGACCTCCACACTGTGGTACAAGTAACAGGGTGCAAAACAGAGGGGGGGCACAAGTGATTTGGTGCTAATTGAGATATATGCGCTAACAGGTCTGGGCAGTCTGTTTACTCGCTTCAGTACCGGGATAGGCGCTGGGTTGTGAGCTGGCAGAACTCCCTCTGTGTCTCTCTTACAGGCTTTGTTGTGGGTCTGTCTCCTATAGCTCCAGTGTGGTTGTGGGTGTCGGTACGTGTGTGTCGACATGGCTGAGTGCTCTTCCCAGGAGGAGGCTGGAGTGGGGACAGAAAATACTGTGAGAGTGACCGTGTCGGCACCGCCGACGGATGATTGGGTAAATATGTTGAGTGTTTTAAATGCAAATGTGACTCGGTTGACTAAAGGTGGGTACACACTAGTAGATATATCTGCAGATCAATTGATCTGCAGATATATCTATGTACGGATCGGGCAGTGTGCTGTGCATACACACTGCCAGATCCGTCGGGGGACTGACGTCATGAACTGGGCGGGCGTGTACACACGCCCGCCCAGTTCACCTGTCAATCACCGCCGGCCGCCGCAGCATGTGTACGGGCGGTCGGCTGACCGCCCCGTACACACACAGCGACGCGCCAATATATCGTTAGATATATTGGCTGTCGGCTGTGCTGCACGGCCGACGCGATACGTCTGTGAGCGACGGAGTTCACAGACGTATCGCCCGTACACACTGGGCGACGGTCCTTAAGAGATTTGATAAATCTGAGTCTAAGAACCAGACATGGAGGAAATCCATGGAGGATGCGTTGTCACAAGCCCAGACCCCTTCAGGGTTACAGCAACGTGCATTTACCCAGATAGCTGATACAGATACCGACACGGACTCTGATTCCAGTGTCCACTATAGTGATGCCAGAATAAATCCAAAACTGGCTAAGAGCATTCAGTACATGATTGTGGCGATTAAAAGAAGTGTTGCATATAACAGAGGACCCTGCTGTTCCTGATACAAGGGTCTGTATGTTTAAAGGAAAGAAACCTGAGGTAACGTTTCCTCCCTCTCATGAACTGAACGTGCTTTTTGAAAAGGCTTGGGAAAATCCTTACAAGAAGATACAGGTTCCCAAAAGAATTCCAGTGGCATATCCGTTTCCATTTGGGGACATTGAAAGGTGGGAGTCAACCCCCACGGTAGACAAATCTTTATCGTGTCTATCCAAAAAGGTGGCGCTTCCGTCTCTTGACACGGCAGCCCTAAAAGATCCTGCGGATAGTAAGCAGGAAAATACACTAAAATCCATTTATGTCACTACAGGGTCGCTACTCAGGCCTGCCGTTGCTTTGGCATGGGTGAGTAGCGCTATTGAAAAGTGGGCAGATAACTTATCATCTGAGGTAGATACCCTAGACAAGGATAGCGTGCTTTTGACTCTGGGTCATATCAGGGATGCTGCATCATATTTAAAAGAAGCTGTAAAAGATATTGGCCTTTTGGGATCAAGGGCCAATGCCATGGCAGTCTCAGCAAGGAGAGCATTGTGGATTCATCAATGGAATGCTGACGCTGACTCTAAGAAGGCGATGGAGTCTCTAGCATGTAACGGTAGGGTCTTGTTTGGTGACGGCCTCACTGACCTGGTGTCTATGGCTACCGCGTGTAAGTCTTCATTTTTACCTTATGTTCCTGCACAGCAGAAGAAAATGCCTCACTATCAGATGCAGTCCTTTCGGCCCAATAAATTCAAAAAAGTACAAGGGTCCTCCTTCCTTGCTGCGAGGGGAAGAGGAAGGGGAAAAAGGTCACAGGCTGTGGCAAGTTCCCAAGAGCAGAAATCCTCTCCGGCTTCTGCCAAATCCACCGCATGAAGCTGGGGCTCCTCTGCGGGAGTCCGCATCGGTGGGGGCACGTCTCCAACTCTTTAATCAGGTCTGGGTGCACTCGGACCTGGATCCTTGGATAGTAGAAATAGTAACCCAAGGATACAGGTTAGAGTTTCAAGACGTGCCCCCTCACCGATTTTTCAAATCGGCCTTGCCATCTTCTCTTCTAGAAAGAGAGGTAGTAAGCGCTGCGATACTAAAGTTGTGTCAAAATCAAGTAATTGTCACAGTGCCCCCGTCACAACAGGGGGAAGGCTTTTATTCGAGCCTGTTCATGGTCCCGAAGCCGGATGGCTCAGTCAGACAGACTCTGAACCTAAAATCCCTCAATTTCTTTCTAAAAAAATTCAAATTCAAGATGGAATCTCTTCGAGCAGTGATCTCCAGTCTGGAGGAGGGGGATATATCCTCCACATCAGGCTTACCTGAGATTTGCTGTTCAGGATTGTCATTACCAATTTCAGACGTTGCGTTTGGTCTGTCCATGGCTCCGTGGATTATCCCGTACTTGGACGATCTCATAAAGGCGAGATCCAAGGAGCAATTGCTGAAAAATGTTGCCCTTTCACTGACGATTCTGCAACAACATGGTTGGTTCCTAAATTTGCCAAAATCACTGATGGATCCGACGACACGACTGTCGTTCCTGGGTATGATTCTGGATACAGAATTGCAGAGAGTTTTTCTTCCAGTGGAAAAAGCTCTGGAAATACAGAACATGGTAAAACAGATTCTGAAACCAGCAAAGGTGTCAGTTCTTCAATGCACTCGGTTGCTGGGGAAGATGGTAGCGGCCTACAAGGCCATTCCGTATGGCAGGTTCCATGCCAAGGTGTTTCAGTGGGACCTGTTGGACAAGTGGTCCGGGTCTCACCTGGACATGCACCGGAAAATAATTCTATCTCCCAGGACCAGAATCTCCCTTCTGTGGTGGCTTCACAGTTCTCACCTTCTAAAGGGACGCAGGTTCGGGATTCAGGATTGGATCCTGGTGACCACAGATGCAAGCCTCCGAGGCTGGGGAGCAGTCACACAGGGAAAAAACTTTCAGGGAAAATGGTCACGCCAGGAAGCTTGTCTACACACAAACATTTTGGAATTAAGGGCCATTTACAACGGCATCCTGCAAGCAGAACATCTTCTTCGAGGTCTGCCTGTCTTGATTCAGTCAGACAACGCGACAGTAGTGGCGTACATAAACCGCCAAGGCGGAACAAGGAGCAGAGCGGCGATGGCCGAGGCCACAAAGATTCTTCGCTGGGCGGAAAGACATGCCAGCGCTCTGTCAGCAGTCTTCATTCAAGGAGTGGACAACTGGGAAGCAGACTTCCTCAGCAGACACGATCTCCACCCAGGAGAGTGGGGTCTTCATCGAGAGGTCTTTGCAGAAGTGACAAGTCGCTGGGGAGTTCCTCAAGTAGACATGATGGCGTCCCGCCTCAACAAGAAACTTCAGAGATATTGTTCCAGGTCAAGGGACCCTCAAGCGATAGCGGTGGACACCCTAGTGACACCGTGGGTGTTTCCGTCGGTATATGTGTTCCCTCCACTTCCACTCATTCCAAAAGTGATAAAAATTATAAGAAGAACAAGGGTTCAGGCGATCCCCATTGTTCCGGATTGGCCAATAAGTGCCTGGTATCCAGATCTTTAGGAGTTGCTCATAGAAGATCCCTGGCCTCTTCCTCTTCGGGAGGACCTGTTGCAACAGGGGCCGTACGTGTATCAAGACTTATCGTGGCTGCGTTTGATGGCGTGGCGTTTGAATGCCAAATGCTAGCCCGAAAGGGTATTCCCAGTGAAGTCATTCCCACACTTCTTCAGGCTAGAAAAGAAGTAACGGCAAAGCATTACCACCGTATTTGGAGAAAATATGTGTCTTGGTGTGAATCCAAGAAGGCTCCTACGGAAGAATTTCACCTTGGGCGTTTGCTTCATTTTCTACAAGCAGGTGTGGATGCGTGCCTAAAGTTAGGCTCTATTAACGTACAGATTTCGGCCTTGTCGATCTTTTTTTCAGAAAGAATTGTCCTCCCTTCCAGAAGTTCAGACCTTCGTAAAAGGCGTGCTACACATCCAACCTCCATTTGTGCCTCCTGTGGTACCATGGGATCTTAATGTGGTGTTGCAGTTCCTGCAATCGCATTCGTTTGAACCTTTGCGCAAGGTTGAGTTAAAATTCCTTACTTGGAAAGTAGTCATGTTGTTGGCGTTGTCGTCCGCAAGGCGAGTGTCTGAGTTGGCGGCTTTGTCTCACAAAAGCCCCTATTTGATTTTCCATGCTGATAGAGCGGAGTTGAGAACTCATCAGCAATTTCTACCAAAAGTGGTTTCATCATTTCACGTGAACCAGCCTATTGTGGTGCCAGTGGCTACTGATGCCTTGGCGGATTCAAAGTCTCTTGATGTGGTCAGAGCTTTGAAGATCTATGTCGCCAGAACGGCTCAGATTAGGAAAACAGGGGCACTGTTTGTCCTGTGGGCTACCCAACAAGATTGGGGCTCCTGCTTCTAAGCAGACTATTGCGCGCTGGATTTGTAATACGATTCAGCAGGCTCATTCTACAGCAGGATTGCCGTTACCGAAATCGGTAAAAGCCCATTCTACCAGGAAGGTGGGCTTATCCTGGGCGGCTGCCCGGAGAGTCTCGGCGTTACAGCTTTGCCAAGCTGCTACTTGGTCGGGATCAAACACCTTTGCAAAGTTTTACAAGTTTGATATCCTGGCTGAGGAGGACCTCTTGTTTGGTCAATCGATGCTGCAGAGTCATCCGCACTCTCCCGCCCGTTCTAGAGCTTTGGTATAAACCCCATGGTTCTTGAAGCATCCCCAGCATCCTCTAGGACGTATGAGAAAATAGGATATTAATACCTACCAGTAAATCCTTTTCTCTTAGTCCATAGAGGATGCTGGGCGCCCGTCCCAGTGCGGGCTGTATCTGCAGTTTGGTTATAGTTACGCTGATGTTGCGTTGAGTTCAGTCAATCTGTATCTGTTGTTGGTCATGTCATTGCATGCGTTGTTTGTTGAATGCCATGTTGTACAGCGTGTTGGAGGTGTGAGCTGGTATGTAACTCACCTTAGTTTAAATTAATTAAATAAATCCTTTTCCTCGAAATGTCCATCTCCCTGGGCACAGTTCCTATAACGAGTCTGGAGGAGGGGCATAGAGGGAGGAGCCAGTTCACACCCATTCAATGTCTTATAGTGTGCCCATGTCTCCTGCGGATCTGGTCTATACCCCATGGTTCTTGAAGAATTCCCAGCATCCTTTATGGACTAAGAGAAAAGGATTTACCGGTAGGTATTAAAATCCTATTTATCCTCTCAGGATCTGGCACAGGATGGTTTATGTGCAGATTGTTTTGCGTTTCTGCAGATTACAAGGCAGATCCCTGTTCAACGTCAGGTACAGACAGATCCACCTTGGGTGATGTTTGCACAGACATTGTCTAGTATAACTGAACGGGTAATTCCTACAGCTTCGCTAATAGGAATAGGGTACACTAATAACCCATACATGCAGCTCCCTACCTACGGTATACCATTTCCCTCATCAGCTTCTCTAAAGAGACAAGCTGATAAACCAAGTGTAAGTAAACCGTCAACTTCACAGGTTACACGGGATGATTCATCGGATGATGAAAGCTCTATATACTCTACTTTGGCATACGAAGAACAAGTAGAAGGTCTAAGCTCAGTGGATAAAGCTGAGTTAATTAGAGCAATAAAAGTCATTCTATCCTTAGAGGATTCAGCAGATCCTGTGTTAAAAGCCAAGGAACCTGTATTTAAACGGCCCAAAGTAGATAAAACTGAGTTTCCAGGGTCAGACCAACTAACAGAAATCATGGAGGAGGCTTGGGCTACACCCAGTAAAAAATATAGAATTCCCAAAAAATGGGATTCAAATTATCCTTTTCCAGCTGGGGACTGTTTAAAATGGGAAATGGCTCCCAAAGTAGATACACATGTCATTCGATTAGTGCGAAAATCTATATTGCCTTTGCCATCAACGTCATTGGATGATGTCACGGATAGAAGAGTGGATGGTTTTCTGAAAACCATATTTTCTCTGTCTGGGGCAGTCATAAGGCCAGCTATGGCTTCAGCTTGGATGGCAAAAGCAGTTGCCTGGATAGAGGTACTGGAAGACGGTCTTTCAGCACCTTCAAGGGAGCAAGAATCCTATATAGCTCATATAAAACAGGCTGCAATATTTTTGGAAGAAGCAACATTAGATATGGGCCCTATCGCCTCCAGGGCATCAGCTTCAACAATAGCTGCTCGCAGATAAGTTTGGTTACGTACATGGAAAGCTGATTCAGAATCTAAGAAGGTTCTGGAATCTTTGCCTTTTACGGGAAGTATTCTGTTTGGTAAATAATTCACAGATATTCTGGAGTCAGAAGCAGACTCCAAAAAGGTAAAATTTCCTTCCACATATAACTCCAAACGTAGGGGTCCTACTTTTCGGCCCTTTGGGTCACAAGGAAAAGCAAAAAGTGATTGTGAGCAGCCCCAATATAATAAATTTGGTAAGGCGAAAAAAAGCAATTGGCTACCAGAACGCCAGCATCCAAACCAGAGAATAAGCCATCAGCCTGATGGTGTGGGCCTCCACCTGAGGGACGCTATGTTAGGGGGCCGACTTCTTCAGTTTGCACAGATATGGCAGCAGTCTACAACAGATCCCTGGGTGCAAGAAGTGGTATCTCTAGGTTATGTTTTTCCTCTTCTGTTCTTCTACAACAGCCCATCTCGGGTAGAGATTAAGGCCAGGGCTTTAGAAGAAGCGGTTCAGAAATTGCTTCTGTCAGGAGTAATCATTCCAGTACCTCCTGCACAACAGGGACGGGGTTTTTACTCCAACCTGTTTTTGGTTCAGAAGCCAAATGGGTTATTCTGGCCAATTCTCAATCTCAAAATGCTGAACAAATACATTTGGGTCCCACGTTTTCACATGGAGACATTACACTCCATAGTTTTGGCCATGGAACCAGGGGATTATATGGTATCCCTGGATATTCAGAATGCTTACCTACATGTTCCTATAGCACTGTCCCATCAGTGCTATCTCAGGTTTGCTATCCTCCAGCAGCATTTTCAGTTCCAGGCATTACTGTTTGGGTTAGCAACGGCACCCAGAGTATTTACCAAAATCATGGTGGTTATGGCAGCTTATCTTTGCAAGCAGGGGATAAGAGTTTTTCCATACCTCGATGACCTGTTAATTCTGGCACAATCGCAGGAATTGTTCTTGGACCATCTCCAACAGACAATAACATGTCTGCAGAGGCACGGATGGCTCATAAATTGGGCAAAATCATCTCTAGTTCCGTCACAACGGATGACTCACTTGCGGGCTGTACTGGATTCAAGTATGCAGAAAATACTTTTACCTCCGGACAAGATAGCCAAGGTACAGTCAAGGACTCAGAAGTTGTTACATAGTCAAACAATATCCATCCACGCAGCGATGCGACTGATGGGTTTGATGGTGTCAACAATCGCCATGGTGGAGTATGCACAATTCCACTCAAGACCTCTGAGCGTCTGATTCTGGCCAGATGGAATGGAATACATCAGACAATAAAGAAACAAGACTATGGTACTTTCACACAATGTAAGAAAGTCATTAGCCTGGTGGCTATAAACATCCCATCTAGACAAAGGGAGACCCTTTTGGATATCAGATTGGGAGATCCTGACAACAGATGCCAGTCTTCAGGGCTGGGGAGCAGCGTCCGGAAGATTATGGTTCCAGGGACAATGGACCACAGAAGAAAGTCGCCTGCCAATAAATCTGTTAGAACTTCGGGCCATATACATGGCACTGATTCAGGCAAAGGACACTCTTCAGATCCGCTCGGACAATGTAACGGCGGTAGCATACCTCAACCATTAGGGAGGAACGCGCAGTCAAACAGCAATGAAGGAGGTAAGTCACATACTAAAATGGGCAGAACTCCATCTTCCAGCATTGTCCGCAGTATTCGTTCCGGGAGTCCTAAACTGGGAAGCGGACATTCTCAGTTGACACGCCATTCAGGCAAGCAAATGGGCTCTAAACCCAGAAGTCTTTCAGACTCTGGTAGATATGTGGGGTTTGCCAGAGAGAGATCTCACGGCGTCCCGTCTGAACAACAAAGTACCCATATACGGGTCAAGAACAAAGGATCCGGGAGCGATCTTTGTGGACGCTCTGTCAGTGAAATGGGACTCTCATCTGGCATATTTGTTTCCTCCGATCATCCTGTTATCCAGGGTGGTGAGGAAGATAAAAGAAGCAAAAGGTGCCGTGATTCTAATAGCTCTGGCTTGGCCCAGAAGGCATTGGTACACAGATCTGCAGAGAATGTCGATGGATGCTCCACTTCTGCTTCCCCAACATCCAGATCTACTAATGCAGGGTCCTTGTTATCACAGGCATCTGGATCGACTATCGTTGACGGCGTGGCACTTGAAACCTCTATCCCGAAGTCAAGAGGATTCTCACAACAGGTAATTCAAACAATGCTCAGAGCAAGGAAACCCTCCTCAGCTCGCATTTATCATCGAATATGGCAGGCCTATATTCATTGGTGCAGTGAAAGAAATATGGACCCGAAATCTTTCCAAATTTCTAGGGTCTTAGATTTCCTTCAGGAAGGAATGGATAAAGGTTTGAAAGTGGCTTCCTTGAGAGTACAAGTATCAGCATTGACTGTGTGGTTCCAAAAGAAAATTGCCAATTTACAGGATGTGCGTACTTTCTTCGAGGGAATGCTGCGCATTCAACCCCCTTTTGTTCCTCCTACAGTGCCTTGGGACTTAAATTTAGTCCTCAAAGCCTTTCAAGTTGCTCCATTTGAACCACTTAATAAAGTGGATCTTAAATGGTTGACAACTAAAGTTCTCTTTCTACTGACTATGGCATCGGCTAGAAGAGTGTCAGATTTAGGAGCGCTGTCATGTCGTTCTCCTTTTCTAATTTTTTTTTATCCAGATAAAGCAGTTCTTAGAACTAGGTCTGGGTATCTTCCTAAGGTGGTGTCTAAATTCCACCTTAATGAAGAACTTGTAGTCCCGGCTTTTCAGGTATCGGGACTGTCTGCGGGAGATGCGTCGCTGGATGTAGTCCAGGCATTAAGGATCTACGGGGATCATAGATCCAGTGCCATCAGAAAGACAGATCCTCTCTTGTGAAATCCGTAGAGAATGAAGAGAGAATGACCTGCTACTAAACAGATGCTGGCAAGATGGCTTCGAATGACGATTTCAGAAGCATATTCTCGTGCTGATCTCCCTGTTCTGGCTAATGTCTCTGCTCACTCTACTAGTAAGGTAGGTCCTTCATGGGCAGCACAAAATGGTGCTTCAGCAGAACAGATATGTAAGGCAGCCACATGGTCTTCCATTAACACATTCATTAGACATTATGCCTTGGATACTTTTGCCTCTCATGACGCTAAATTTGGGCGCAAGGTTCTCCTGTCCAATCAGTAGCGTCCCCACCACTAAATTGCTTTGAGAAATCCCATTGTTATCCTGTGGATAACCTGTGGACCCTGCCGGAGAAATATACATTATGGTAAGAACTTACCGTTGATAACGGTATTTCGCCTAAGTTCACAGGTTCCACAGGGATCCCACCCTGACGCACCTGATTTGAGGATCTTTCTACTCACTGAACCTCTTCCTTCTTGTACGGAAGGGTGTGCATGTGTGTTCTTCTTGCCTAATTAGGGCTTTATATGATGCTCTTGCCTAAATGCTTTGGAATACAACTGATTTGCCTGAGCCAGTGGGTGGGGATATATGGATAGGCCCGTTGCATCCTGGGAGGACTGAAAGCTTGTGATCGTTTGGTGCCAATCCGCTGTCGCTCCATCATATCCCATTGTTATAACCTGTAGAGAAATACCGTTATCAACAGTAAGTTCTTACCATAACGTATATATCATCCTCATGTGCTGCAGGGATTTGTCTCTGCAGACTCTTTAGGGGGAATTCAAATGTTTGAGAATTCGGTTGGGTGTCTGTTTTTTCATGTCTATTAGATTGGAAAAAAACAGACACTCAACTGACTTTTCAAACAATTGAATCTCTCCCATTATGTACTCCCTTTGTTTGCAATTTAACCTGCACATGAACTGACACACTAACTGGAATGCACGAGTACTTTATTTGTCCATTACTACTGCTGTGCATAACACACACACACACACACACACACACACACACACACACACAACACACACACACACACACACACACGTATGAGTTGTACATGTTGGAGGTCAGTGGCTCTTGCTGACAGAGTGTGAAGGGACACAAAAAGGGGGTTATATCTGTAAGGTGCACACTTAAGTGAAAAAAATCATGATTTTTTTTCTCTTACCTCCTAGGGGATACTGGGAATCCATTAGTTCCATGGGGTATAGACTGGTCCACAAGGAGCCATGGGCACTTTAAGAGATTAATAGTGTGCGCTGGCTCCTCCATCTATGTCCCTCCTACCAGACTCTGTTTAGAAAATGTGCCCGGAGGAGCCGGTCACATTTCTGGAAGCTCCTGAAGAGTTTTCTGCATTTGTTTTATATATTTGTTATTTTCAGGCAGGACTGGATGGCACCAGCCTGCCTGCTTCGTCGGACTTAGGGGGGGAACGGGCCAACCTCTTGAAGGGTTAATGGGTCCCGTTCCTCACTGACAGGACACTAGCTCCTGAGGGAACTATTCGCAAGCCCAACCACGGCGAGCGTACATTCCCGCAGCATGCCGCCACCCCTAACAGAGCCAGAAGACTGAAGAGTGGTGAGTACTAAGCCGGCGTCCCGGTTAGCCGGTTGCCGGCCTTTATGGTGACATGAGGGTACGGAGACGCACGGCTTCTACATGGGATGGCTGGGTCTCCAGACTCATTAGACATTGCAGATGAACAGCTTCTGAGGGGACAAACTGAGTCTCAGTACACTATATGTGTACACAGTACCCAGACTGGCATTACAGACTTAAAAGGGGACTGACTCCATTTTAGGCACAAAATCACCTCAGCCACTATGAGTGGATTCAGCAGCTCAACAGCGCCATTTTCCCTCTGCAGTGGATACAGACGCTGACTGACGGGGACATGCAGCTCTCCGGAGAGACTCCAGATTACCTCAACGGTACCAAGGGTCATAGCAGGGGAGGAGCGATTATTAGTGTACTGAGTCCCTAATCTAGGTACTTAGTCTGTGACCCGGCTAAGCTTGGCATTAGCGGTAAGGGTGCTGTGTGCTGGCTCCATACTATCTCTGTCTCTCCCTGGAAGAGCTCTTTGTGGGTTAATTGTGCATTTAACTTTTTCCTGTGTGTGTGTGCTGTCACAGTTGCAATATGTCAGGCAGAGAGTGTGTTTCATGTAAAACACAGTGTTCCTCTTCTCACGGGGTTCACTACTGTGTACTCGGTGTAGTGTACCGTCCCATGCAAGCGGGGCAGAGCCAGCATGGCTGGACTCCATTAAGGGAATGATTTCCAATATTTCTACTAAATTGTCCCGCAATGAGAATAAGACAGTCTATGGATGAGTTTATGAAGAGACTGAGTACCCAAACCAACGTCTCAGTCCCCTGCCATTTGTCCGCAAAAACGTACTTTGGCCCATATCCTGCAGTCTCACTCTGATGATGAAGGGTCAGACATGGAGGAGGGGGAGGTTGACTCAGAGGAGGGGGAGGCTACTCTGTCACAAGGAATAGATTCACTCATAGAGGATATCAGAGACGTTCTGCAGATCCCTGATAAGGTGACAGAGGAGAGTGAGGAATCTTATTTTAATGTAAAAAACAAATCCTGTTTGAAGAACCGTGGTTTAATCCTGATAGCAACCTTTTAGGGATTTGGAATTTCCTATCACCGATAGTGGATGCATCAGTGTCCAGGCTGCCACGAAAAATAGTATTCCCTGTCCCAGGTGCAGCCTTCCTGAATGACACGGCTGATTGTAGAATTGAGACCGCACTCAAATCCTTGTATACAGCTGCTGGGATAGCCCAGAGACCCACTATAGCATGTGGGTGGATTACTAAAACCATTGTCAAAATGGTTGTGTAACATAATTGAGGGGTTACATACCTTATCTCAGGGGGAGATTATTTTTGCTCCTGCAACATACACAGGACTCTGCAAACTTTATGGTGGAAGCTATAAAAGAAATAGGCTTGCTTAATGCACGCACTACTGCTATGGCAGTGTCAGGCTTATGGCTATGCCAGTGGACTGCTCCAGGAAAGGCGTGAAAGGCCTACCCTTCACAGGAGAGGCCTTATTTGTAGATGAACTAGACAAATGGATCTCCAAAGCTACTGCGGGTAAGTCCACATATCTTCCTTCTGCAGCTCCCCCAGCCAGGAAGGCTTACTCGGGTTCCAATTTACAGTCCTTTTGGACGGCCAAGTGTAGCGGCAAAACCAGAGGTACTTCTACAGCCACCAGGGGTGCTAGAGGTAAACCACACAAACCAGCAACTGCCGGTTCTCAGAAACAGATCTCAAGCTCTGCTTCCTCACAACCTTCAGAATGACGGTGGGCCGCGATGCATGGAAGATAGGTGGGTGGCAGCCCGGCTAAAATTCTAAAGTCACATCTGGACAAGTTCGTACCAGGATTCCTGGGTCATAGATCTTATTTACCAGGGCTACAGACTGGAGTTCCAGAAGCTCCCACCTCCCAGATTCTTCAAATCAGGCTTACCATTTTCTCAAGAGGCAAGTAATACTTTACAGGACGCCATTCAAAAACTGATACAGACTCAGGTCATTGTTCCAGTTCCACGTCATCTGCAAAACAAGGGGTATTATTCCTTCTTGTTTGTAGTACCAAAACTGGACGGTTCGGTAAGACCAATTTTGAACCTCAAGTCGTTGAACCCGTACTTACGAGTGTTCAAATTTAAGATAGAGTCTTTGAGATTGGTGATTTCAGGTCTGGAGGAGGGGGAATTCCTAGTGTCTCTGGATATCAAGGATGCGTACTTTCACATTCCGATCTGGCTGCCTCATCAGCCTTATCTACTGTTTGCATTGCAGGACTGTCACTACAAGTTCTAGGCCCTGCTGTTTGGTCTCTCCATGGCACCGAGAGTGTTCACTAAAGTGATGGCAGAGATGATGTTTCTACTCCGCAAACAGGGAGTGAACATAATTCCGTACCTGGACGATCTTCTGATAAAGGCACCGTCCAGGGAGTGGTTGTTGGACAGCATTGGCCTTTCAACCAGACTACTCCTGGTTCACAGGTGGATTCTGAACTTACCAAAATCTCACCTGGATCCAACGCAGAGGCTTCCTTTCCTCAGAATTATTCTCGACACTGAATTTCAGAGAGTGTTCCTTCCCTTGGAAAAGGCAATGGTAATCCAGTCGATGGTTCAGGCTGTCCTGAAGCCAACCCGGATCTCGGTGCATCTGTGCATTCGCCTTCTGGGGAAAATGGTGGCCTCTTACGAAGCAATTCAGTACAGAAGGTTTCATGCAAGGCCCTTCGAGCTCGATCTGTTGGACAAATGGTCTGGATCGCATATTCACATGCACCAGAGGATCTGTCTTTTGCAAAAAACCAGGATCTCTCTTCTGTGGTGGCTTCAGACTTCTCACCTAGTCGAGGGTCGACAGTTCGGGATTCAGAATTGGATTCTGCTAACCACAGACGCAAGCCTTAGAGGTTGGGGAGCAGTCACCCAGGAGGTGCAGTTTCAGGGAAGATGGTCAAGTCAGGAAGTCGTCCTTCCAATCAACATCCTGGAACTTAGGGCTATATACAACATCTCTTCTTCAGAATCAGGCCTCATCTCTTCTTCAGAATCAGGCCATTCATGTCCAGTCAGGCAATGTGACAGCAGTGCAACAAAAACAGACTTAACTCTAGTTCATATGTGCGCCCCAATAAAACAAAATGTTAATTGATAGAAAGATGTACTCCCCTGGTTTAGCACTCCTCTTCACAATTTCTTTTCCCTCCAAATGCGGCGTATGTGACATAAAAGAAGGGAGAAAAAATGCAAAAAAACCTTTGTGTAGTATTGTTTGAGTATAAATACACATTCAAGGTAATAAACAATTGCCACACCAGTGATATGTAAATTTGAGTCGGGGTATTAAACCCCTAAACCAAACCACTCACAATCGTGAGGAGAAGAGGCATAAATGATTATACATTAGTGGAACACAGTCACCATGAATCTCAGGGGATGCCCCCTTCAGCAAAGAACTCACAAAAGAATATATTATTTAAGGCGTAGTATATATTCCATCCTCATAACTTCATCATATAGAGAAAATGAGAGACGGGGGATATCCCCTTCACCAAAAAACTCACAATCTGAGCCTTGTGTAAAAGCAAAGCAGGTGGGTCTTTATTTTCTTTAAAATTCACAGCCAACTTCCACGGTAAGTCCTCAATGTAAAGCGAGAGAATATACCAGTGTTGGATATTAAACACTTTATTCAATTTCCATTAAAAAACTTAAGAGGGCATACCCGGTTTAGAGAGATTTCCAGGAATATGGTAATGTGTGCATGAAAAACGGGGCCCCGTTTCAGCAGTCCTAGAGTTCCCTCCTTGCCAGGTAACGTCCCTCTTGTTAACACAGGTGCCCCCACCAACGCGTTTCAATCCTCCACGGATCTTTGTCAAGGTGTATGGGGTAACCTGAAAAGTGTGCAATTTATACCTAGTAAATGAATAATACAGTGCAGGTGTACATAATTGATGATTCCAACCCTCCCTCTGTGTATCCATAAACCCTAGTCTCCATAGGGTACAATCTTCTAAATAGTTCATGGTCCCGGCTCGATCCATGCCCATCCTAATATGGCCGCTTGGTCACTTCCGTCCGGTTCCAAGATGGCGTCCGCCCCACTTCCGTCGGCGGCATGATGTACGATCCTCCGTGTCCTCCTATGTGTTACTCGGCGTTGTTTCGGCGGGTGACGTCAGTTCCGCTCTCACCGGAAGTGCGTCCCGCGATCTATATTGACCTATATTTTTAAATATAAAACCTTGTTACCCTTGGGTCTTAACAGTGATTTTGAGCTCCAATGGTTTTTATAAATAAGTTTTATCATGCCATTTTTATAAAAGATTAATCTTTTAGAATATGCAGGAAGTTTTCACTATAGGTATGGTTTTTTAATGTTTATTTTAAATCGCACATTATTCTTAAAAATGTTACATGGAAGTTCTATTTCTTTGCACCTAAGGCACTTTAAAGTCTGTGGCTAGCCCGGTCACCATGGTAACCTTTATAAGGAGTGGAAAATGTAGACCATGTGGAACTAAAGATTTGGGGACGAGAGAGATAGAAGATCGCGGGACGCACTTCCGGTGAGAGCGGAACTGACGTCACCCGCCGAAACAACGCTGAGTAACACATAGGAGGACACGGAGGATCGTACATCATGCCGCCGACGGAAGTGGGGCGGACGCCATCTTGGAACCGGACTGAAGTGACCAAGCGGCCATATTAGGATGGGCATGGATCGAGCCGGGACCATGAACTATTTAGAAGATTGTACGCTATGGAGACTAGGGTTTATGGATACACAGAGGGAGGGTTGGAATCATCAATTATGCACACCTGCACTGTATTATTCATTTACTAGGTATAAATTGCACACTTTTCAGGTTACCCCATACACCTTGACAAAGATCCGTGGAGGATTGAAACGCGTTGGTGGGGGCACCTGTGTTAACAAGAGGGACGTTACCTGGCAAGGAGGGAACTCTAGGACTGCTGAAACGGGGCCCCGTTTTTCATGCACACATTACCATATTCCTGGAAATCTCTCTAAACCGGGTATGCCCTCTTAAGTTTTTTAAAGGAAATTGAATAAAGTGTTTTTTAATATCCAACACTGGTATATTCTCTCGCTTTACATTGAGGACTTACCGTGGAAGTTGGCTGTGAATTTTAAAGAAAATAAAGACCCACTTGCTTTGCTTTTACACAAGGCTCAGATTGTGAGTTTTTTGGTGAAGGGGATATCCCCCGTCTCTCATTTTCTCTATATGATGAAGTTATGAGGATGGAATATATACTACGCCTTAAATAATATATTCTTTTGTGAGTTCTTTGCTGAAGGGGGCATCCCCTGAGATTCATGGTGACGGTGTTCCACTAATGTATAATCATTTATGCCTCTTCTTCTCCTCACGATTGTGAGTGGTTTGGTTTAGGGGTTTAATACCCCGACTCAAATTTACATATCATCACTGGTGTGGCAATTGTTTATTACCTTGAATGTGTATTTATACTCAAACAATACTACACAAAGGTTTTTTTGCATTTTTTTCTCCCTTCTTTTATGTCACATACGCCGCATTTGGAGGGAAAAGAAATTGTGAAGAGGAGTGCTAAACCAGGGGAGTACATCTTTCTATCAATTAACATTTTGTTTTATTGGGGCGCACATATGAACTAGAGTTAAGTCTGTTTTTGTTGCATTGGTTTGGGGGATTTTGGGTGTAATCCCATTTTCTCTAGTACATTAGAGCTGCCCATTTGTGCGCAAGGAAAACAGTACCCATTTTCCCTTTCAATGTGACAGCAGTGACGTACATAAACCGACCTGGCGGCACAAAAAGCAGAGCCGCAGTGTCAGAGGTGTCAAGAATTCTCTGCGCCAAAAAACCTGCCGTGGCATTTTCGGCGGTCTTCATTCCGGGAGTAGACAACTGGGAAGCACACTTCCTCCGCAGACACGACCTGCACCCGGGTGAGTGGAGCCTTCACCCGGAGGTGTTCAATTGGTTGACACGTCGGTGGAGATATCCACAGATCGACAAGGTGGCCTTTCGTCTCATCAAGAAGCTCAAGCGGTATTGTTCCAGGTCGAGAGACCCACAGGCAGTGTCGGTGGACGCTCTGACGACTCCATGGGTCTACCAGATGGTGTACGTGTTTCCTCCACTTCCTCTGATCCCAAGAAATCTAAAAAGAATAAAAAGGGAAAAGGTTCAAGCAATCTTCATTGCTCCGGACTGGCCACGAAGGGCCTGGTATGCGGATCTTCTCAAGCTGCTGCTGTAAGATCCGTGGCCTCTGCCTCTTCGAGAGGATCTTCTGCAACAGGGTCCGTTCGTCTATCAAGACTTACCGTGGCTACGTTTAACGGTATGGAAGTTGAGGAGGTAACGTCTAAATATTACCACCGTATTTGGAAGAAATACGTGTTTTGGTGTGAGAGCAGACAATATTTTGTGGTGGAATTTAATCTGGGACGTTTCCTGCTTTTTCTGCAGTCGGATGTGGATGTGGGCCTACGTCTAGGCTCTATAAAAGTCCAGATTTCAGCCTTGTCCGTTTTCTTTCGGAAACAATTGGCTTCTCTCCCTGAGGTCCAGACGTTCTTGAAAGGTGTTTTGCACATCCAACCTCCCTTTGTGCCTCCTACAGCACCTTGGAATCTCAATTTGGTGTTGTAGTTCCTCCAATCAGACTGGTTTGAACCATTACAGGAGGTTGACGTAAAATACCTTACGTGGAAGACCATCACACTGTTGGCCTTGGCTTCGGCAAGACGTGTGTCGGAGTTAGGGGCATGTCTCGCAAGAGCCCCTACTAATTTTCCATGAGGACAGAGCTGAACTCAGAACTCGTCAGCAATTTCTTTCAAAGGTGGTGTCTGCGTTTCACATCAACCAACCTATTGTGGTTCTGGTTGTTACGGACACCTCTGCTACTTCAAAGTCTTTGGATGCTGTGAGGGCTTTGAAGGTGTATGTCAAGAGAACAGCTTGTCACAGGAAATCGGACTCGCTGTTCATTCTCTATGATCCCAATAAAATTGGGTGTCCTGCTTCAAAGCAGACGATTGCACACTGGATCAGGATCTCTATCCAGCATGCTTATTCCACGGCAGGCTTGCCGGTTCCAAAATCTGTACAGGCACACTCTATTATTATTCTTATTATTATTATTATTATTATCCATTATTTATATGGCGCCACAAGGGTTCCGCAGCGCCCAATTACAGAGTACATGAACAAATAATCAAACAGGAAAACAGCAACACAAGGCCCATACACATTAGACGATGTCGCTCTGTGAGCGACATCGTCTAACGTTTCCCCCTCCCAGGCCGGCCGGTCAGCGGCCGCCTGTACGCACTGAGCGATATGACCGCTCATATCGCTCAGTGACGTCACGCCCCCGCCAGCCCTACATGAAGGTCGTGGATGACAGTCCACATCCTTCATGCATGCCCTACCGACAGCGACGATCGTTGCCGACCCGCGGGGCCGCGCATAGGTCGTCGCTGGCGGCATACACACTTGACGATAAAATAAGCGACGTCGCTCAAGGAGGGGGAAAATGAGAGACGTCGCTCATTTTATCGTTAAGTGTGTATGGACCTTTACAGTTGATAACAGTATAGGACAAGTACAGGGTAAATAAACATAATTACATCAGCAGATGACACTGGAATAAGTATCGGGTAGCAGAAGACTGCTGGATTTGGTGCAGTTGAAGATTATTAAAGTAAGAAAAAGGATAAGCACATGAGGGAAGAGAGCCCGTTAGAAGTTTTGTAGAGAGGTGGACAGTCTGAGGAGGAGATGTAGGAAATTGGTGCAGCACGTGAAAAATCTTGGAGGTAGGAGTGGGAGGAAGTAATTCGTAGGCAGGAGAGACGGCGTGCATTAGCAGAGCGAAGAGGACGGGTGGGAGTGTAAAGGGAGATTAGGTCAGAGATGTAGATGGGAGAGGAGTGGGTCAGGGCTTTGTAAGCGATTGTGAGAAGCTTGAAATGGATTCTGAAAGGGAAGGGGAGCCAGTGAAGGTCTAGTAAGAGAGGAGAGGTGGACGTAGTGCGTTTGGTGAGGAAAATGAGCCGGGCAGCAGCATTGAGGATAGATTGGAGTGGAGAGGTATTTGTCAGGAATGCCAGTCAGGAGGAGATTACAGTAATCCAGTCTGGAGATGACCAGTGAGTGGTTAAGAGTCTTAGTAGCATCCTAGGTCAGAAAGGGTCTGATCCTGGAAATAATTTTTAGATGAAAACGGCAGGTTTGTGAGAGGTGCTGAATGTGTGGTTTGAAGGAGAGGGAGGAGTCAAGGATTACTCCAAGACAGCGCACTTGGGGGCTAGAGGAGATAGTAGTGCCATCAATAGATAATGAGATTGTAGGAGGTGAGGTTATGTGGGAGGGAGGGAAGATGATCAGCTCGGTCTTAGACATGGTAAGGTTAAGAAAGTGCTGGGTCATCCAGGAAGAGGTAGCGGAGAGACAGAGGTGGGTTCTTCTTGAGCAGCTGCCTGGGGTGTCTCGGCTTTACAGCTCTGCCAAGCAGCTACTTGGTTAGCGTTTGCTAAGTTCTACAAGTTCGATACTTTGGCCTCTGAGGACCTTCAGTTTGGTCAATCAGTTCTGCAGGAACCTCTGCACTCTCCCATCCGGTTTGGGAGCTTTGGTACTTACCCATGGTACTAAATGGATTCCCAGTATCCCCTAGGACAGGCCTGGCCAACCTGTGGCTCTCCAGATGTTGTGAAACTACACATCCCAGCATGCCTTGCCACAGTTTTAACATTCCCTAATAGCAAAACTGTGGCAAAGCATGATGGGACTTGTAGTTTTACAACCGCTGGAGAGCCACAGATTGGCCAGGCCTGCCCTAGGACGTAAGAGAAAATAGGATTTTAATTACCTTCCGGTAAATCCTTTTCTCATAGTCCGCAGGGGATACTAAGCGCCCGCCCGGTGCTTCGTTCTTCCTGCACGATTACTTGGTTCAGTAATGTTGTTTGGTTCAGCTGTTGCTGTTCCAGGTTTCAAGTTTGGTTAGCATGGCTTTCCTCTGGTTCTGTGTGTGCTGGTTCGTAATCTCACCACTTTCTTTATCCTTCTCTCAAAGTATATCCGTCTCCTCGGGCGCAGTTTCCTAGACGGAGTCTGGTAGGAGGGGCATAGAGGGAGGAGCCAGCACACACTATCAAATTCTTAAAGTGCCCATGGCTCCTAGTGGACCCATCTATACCCCATAGTACAAAATGGATTCCCAGTATCCCTTACGGACTACGAGATAAGGAATTAAAGGTAGGTAATTAAAATCCTATTTTTGTATATTAAATCTTTGTTTTCAAAAGCTCTCTGCACTACATTCTTTGTTTTTATTCATCATCCTGTACCTTTTCTACCTGGCAAGTGCATTTGGAACGCGAGACACTTTTTAGGTTCAAGTCAGTGGAGAGGAGAATTGTTTCCTTACTACATGATTTACCTTAAAGGGATATATTACACTGTGTTGTGCCTTACATGAATTAACCCTATCCGTTTGGAAATCAGAAGACCACTTACATTATTTAGTCACTATTAGATATTCTCATTACATAGTGATACACATGGTGTTACTTAGTATCAGATTATCGTTAAGATACATATTTGTCTTACGTCCTAGAGGATGCTGGGGACTCCGTAAGGACCATGGGGTATAGACGGGCTCCGCAGGAGACATGGGCACTACAAAGAACTTTAGAATGGGTGTGCACTGGCTCCTCCCTCTATGCCCCTCCTCCAGACCTCAGTTAGATCCTGTGCCCAGAGGAGACTGGGTGCATTACAGGGGAGCTCTCCTGAGTTTCTCTGAAAAAGAATTTTGTTAGGTTTTTTATTTTCAGGGAGCACTGCTGGCAACAGGCTCCCTGCATCGTGGGACTGAGGAGAGAGAAGTAGACCTACTTAAATGATAGGCTCTGCTTCTTAGGCTACTGGACACCATTAGCTCCAGAGGGAGTCGGAGCGCAGATCTCCCCTCGCCGTTTGTCCCAGAGCCGCGCCGCCGTCCTCACAGAGCTGGAAGATAGAAGCCGGGTGAGTATAAGAAGAAAGAAGACTTCAAAGGCGGCAGAAGACTTCAGATCTTCTCTGAGGTAACGCGCAGTGGTAACGCTGCGCGCCATTGCTCCCACACACAACACACACGGCAGGCACTGATGGGCGCAGGGGGGGGGGCGCCCTGGGCAGCAATATTAAACCTCTAGGACTGGCTAAGATGCATATATAGGCTGCGGAGGCTGTATATATTATAATCCCCCGCCAGTATTAAAAAATTGAGCGGGACCGAAGCCTGCCACTGAGGGGGCGGAGCTTGATCCCACAGCACTAACCAGCGCCATTTTCTCCACAGCACACTGCAGAGAAGCTGGCTCCCCGGACTCTCCCCTGCTGAACACGGTGACACAGGGCAAAAAGAGGGGGGAGGGGGCACTTGTAAGGCGCAGTGAGTGTATATATGCTTATAATTATATAAAAGCGCAGTTTATCTGGGAATTTTGTTTCCAGTGTCAGTTGGCGCTGAGTGTGTGCTGGCATACTCTCTCTCTGTCTCTCCAAAGGGCCTTATTGGGGAACTGTCTCCATATAAATATATCCCTGTGTGTGTGTGTGTGGGGGGTGTCGGTACGCGTGTGTCGGCATGTCTGAAGCGGAAGGCTCATCTAAGGAGGAGGTGGAGCAGATGATTGTGTTGTCTCCGTCGGCAACGCTGACACCTGATTGGTTGGACATGTGGAATGTTTTAAATGCAAATGTGACTTTATTACATAAAAGAATGGACAAAGCAGAGTCCAGGGAAAAAGCAGGGAGTCAATCCATGGCTTTGACTGTGTCACAGGGCCCTTCAGGGTCTCAAAAACGTCCCCTATCCCAAATAGCAGACACTGATACCGACACGGATTCTGACTCCAGTGTCGACTACGATTATGCGAGGTTACACCCAAGGGTGGCCAAAAGTATTCATTATATGATTATTGCAAGAAAAGATGTTTTGCATATCACAGATGACCCCTCTGTCCCTGACACGAGGGTACACATGTTTAAGTAAAAGAAACCTGAGGTAACCTTTCCCCCATCTCATGAGCTGAACGCGTTATTTGAAAAAGCTTGGGAAACTCCAGACAAAAAACTGCAGATTCCCAAGAGGATTCTTATGGCGTATCCTTTCCCTGCACAGGACAGGGTACGGTGGGAATCCTCGCCCAGGGTGGACAAGGCTTTAACACGCTTGTCCAAGAAGGTGGCGCTACCGTCTCCAGACACGGCAGCCCTCAAGGATCCTGCTGATCGCAGACAGGAAACTACCTTAAAATCTATTTATACATATACGAGTGCTTTACTCAGACCGGCAATAGCATCGGCTTGGGTTTGTAGCGCAGTAGCAGCTTGGACAGATACCTTGTCAGCTGACATTGATACCCTAGATAGGGATACCATTTTATTGACCTTAGGTCACATTAAAGACGCAGTCTTATATATGAGAGACGCTCAGAGAGACGTTGGGCTGCTGGATTCGAGAGCCAACGCCATGGCGATTTCGGCTAGGCGAGCCCTGTGGACCCACCAATGGACGGGTGATGCCGACTCAAAGAGGCATATGGAGGTTTTACCTTACAAGGGTGAGGTTTTATTTGGGGAAGGTCTCGCGAACTTGGTTTCCACAGCTACCGCGGGTAAATCTACTTTTTTGCCTTATGTACCCCCCACAGCAAAAGAAAACTCCACAATATCAGATGCAGTCCTTTCGGTCGCATAAGTCCAGAAGAGGGCGGGGCTCTTCCTTTCCTCGCCAGAGGTAAGGGTAGAGGGAAAAGAATGCCTGCTACGGCTAGTTCCCAGGAGTAGAAGTCCTCCCCGGCTTCTACTAAATCCACCGCATGACGCTGGGGCTCCACTGAGGGAGTCCGCACCGGTGGGGGCACGTCTTCGACTCTTCAGCCAGGTGTGGGTTCTGTCAGACGTGGATCCTTAGGCAATGGAAATTGTATCCCAAGGCTACAAACTGGAATTCGAAGAGATGCCTCCTTGCCGATTTTTCAAGTCGGCTTTGCCAGGTTCTCCCCCAGAGAGGGAAATAGTTTTAGCTGCAATTCAAAAGCTGTGTCAACAGCAAGTGATTATCAAGGTTCCCCTAGTCCAACAGGGGAAAGGGTACTTTTCAACCCTGTTTGTGGTCCCGAAACCGGATGGCTCTGTCAGACCCATTCTGAATCTAAAATCCCTAAACCTGTACTTGAAAAAGTTCAAATTCAAGTTGGAATTGCTCCGGGCAGTGATCTCCAGCCTGGAAGGGGGGGATTTTATGGTGTCACTAGACATAAAGGATGCATACCTTCATGTCCCCATATATCCTCATCAGGCGTACCTGAAATTCGCTGTACAGGACTGTCATTACCAGTTTCCTACGTTGCCGTTTGGGCTTTCCACGGCCCCGAGGATTTTCACCAATGTAATGGCGGAAATGATGGTGCTCCTGCGCAGGCAGGGAATCCCTATTATCCCATACTTGGACGATCTCCTGATAAAAGCGAGATTGAGAGATCAATTGCTGAACAGCGTGTCGCTCTCCCTGAGAGTGCTGCAGCAGCACGGTTGGATTCTAAATCTACCAAAGTCACAATTGATTCCAACGACTCGGCTAACATTCTTAGGCATGATTCTGGTCACGGAACAGAAGAGGGTTTTTCTCCCAATGGAAAAAGCCCAGGAACTCCAGAACATGGTCAGAGACCTGCTAAAACCAAAAAGAGTGTCCGTTCATCAATGCACTCGAGTTCTGGGAAAAATGGTGGCGGCCTATGAGGCCATCCTCTTTGGCAGGTTCCATGCGAGGACATTTCAGTGGGACCTTCTTGACAAGTGGCCCGGGTCCCATCTACAGATACATCAGAAAATAAGCCTGTCCCCCAGGGCCAGGGTGTCTCGCCTGTGGTGGCAGCAGAGTGCTCACCTTCTAGAGGGTCACAGGTTTGGTATTCAAGACTGGGTTCTAGTGACCACGGACGCGAGCCTCCGAGGATGGGGAGCAGTCACACGAGGAAGAAATTTTCAGGGACTATGGTCAAGCCAGGAGGCTTGTCTACACATCAACGTACTGGAATTGGGGGCCATATACAACGGCCTACGACAAGCGGAGAATCTTCTTCGCGACCTACCCGTTCTGATTCAATCAGACAACGTCACAGCCGTGGCTCATGTAAACCGCCAAAGCGGGACAAGGAGCAGAGTGGCAATGGCGGAAGCCACCAGGATTCTTCGCTGGGCGGAAAATCACGTAAGCGCTCTGTCAGCAGTCTTTATTCCGGGAGTGGACAACTGGGAAGCAGACTTCCTCAGCAGACACGATCTCCATCCAGGAGATTGGGTCTTCATCAAGAAGGTTTTGCAGAGATAACAAGTCTTTGGGGACTTCCTCAAATAGACATGAGGGCGTCACGCCTCAACAAGAAGCTTTGGAGGTATTGTGCCAGGTCAAGGGACCCTCAGGCAGTAGCAGTAGACGCTCTGGTAACACCATGGGTGTTTCAGTTGGTCTATGTGTTCCCTCCTCTTCCTCTCATCTCAAAAATATTGAGAATTATAAGACAAAAAAGAGTGCAGACAATACTCATTGTTCCAGATTTGCCGCGAAGAGCCTGGTATTCAGATCTTCAGGAGATGCTCACAGAAGATCCATGGCCTCTTCCTCTCAGAGAGGACCTGTTGCAGCAGGGGCCCTGCGTATTCCAAGACTTACCGCGGTTACGTTTGACAGCATGGCGGTTGAACACCGAGTCCAAGCTGGGAAAGGTATTCCGGAGAAAGTCATACCTACTCTGATAAAGGCTAGGAAGGAGGTGACGGCGAAACATTATCACTGTATCTGGAGGAAGTATGTATCTTGGTGTGAAGCCAAGAATTCTCCTACGGAAGATTTCCATCTGGGCCGTTTTCTCCACTTTCTACAGACAGGAGTGGATATGGGCCTTAAGTTAGGCTCCATTAAGGTACAGATTTTGGCCCTGTCTATTTTCTTTCAGAAGGAATTGGCTTCTCTCCCAGAAGTCCAGACTTTTGTAAAGGGAGTGCTGCACATCCAGCCTCCTTTTGTGCCCCCAGTGGCACCATGGGACCTTAATGTGGTGTTACGGTTCCTGAAGTCTCACTGGTTTGAACCTCTTCAAACGGTTGAATTAAAATTTCTCACTTGGAAGGTGGTCATGTTGTTGGCCTTGGCATCTGCAAGGCGGGTGTCAGAATTGGAGGCCTTGTCTCACAAGAGTCCCTATTTGATTTTCCATGTGGATAGAGCAGAGTTGAGGACTCGTCCTCAATTTTTGCCTAAGGTGGTTTCTTCATTTCATATGAACCAACCTATTGTGGTGCCTGTGGCTACGGGTGACTTGGAGGACTCCAAGTCCCTGGATGTAGTCAGGGCCTTAAAAATGTATGTAGCCAGGACGGCTCGGGTTAGGAAAACAGAAGCACTGTTTTGTCCTGTATGCAGCCAACAAAGTTGGCGCTCCTGCTTCAAAGCAGACTATTGCTCGCTGGATCTGTAACACGATTCAGCAGGCTCATTCTACGGCTGGATTGCCGTTACCAAATTCTGTAAAGGCCCATTCCACTAGGAAGGTGGGCTCTTCTTGGGCGGCTGCCCGAGGTGTCTCGGCTTTACAGCTTTGCCGAGCAGCTACTTGGTCGGGTTCAAACACTTTTGCAAAGTTCTATAAGTTTGATACCCTGGCTGATGAGGACCTCGCGTTTGCTCAATCGGTGCTGCAGAGTCATCCGCACTCTCCCGCCCGTTCTGGAGCTTTGGTATAATCCCCATGGTCCTTACGGAGTCCCCAGCATCCTCTAGGACGTAAGAGAAAATAAGATTTTAAACCTACCGGTAAATCTTTTTCTCCTAGTCCATAGAGGATGCTGGGCGCCCGTCCCAGTGCACACATATTTCTGCAAGACTTGTATATAGTTATTGCTTACTTAAGGGTTATGTTACAGTTGAGATCAGTCTTGGGCTGATGCTGTTTTGGTTAACTGGTTGCGTATATTCCATGTTATACGGTGTGGATGGTGTGGGCTGGTATGAATCTTGCCCTTAGATAAACAAAAATCCTTTCCTCGTACTGTCCGTCTCCTCTGGGCACAGTTTCTCTAACTGAGGTCTGGAGGAGGTGCATAGAGGGAGGAGCCAGTGCACACCCATTCTAAAGTTCTTTGTAGTGCCCATGTCTCCTGCGGAGCCCGTCTATACGCCATGGTCCTTACGGAGTCCCCAGCATCCTCTACGGACTAGGAGAAAAAGATTTACTGGTAGGTTTAAAATCTTATTTTTTTAACGTGGTATCTAGAGATCACTTGTATTTTAGTGCATTTTTTCTTGTTTCTATTGTATTCTGAGTATGCATTGGATGATTACTCTTTGCCACAGCCATTCCTTACATCTGCTAGACCAACTTTCTTAGTTGGCAATTTGTTCATCCAAGGACCTGGAGTAGTACTGGGGCACCCACTTGAGGGCACAGGTTGTCCACATGACATGAGCTTGACTCAGATGGATGTGGTAGGTCGTTCTTCGGGCTTTGCTTATAGACCCCCCTAGCCATCTTCCTTTAAGATTACACCTTCTAGGGTGATTGCATTACCCTGGTTTGAGTCACTTGGCATTGATAGTATGGTTAGAGCATGAATGCCCACAAAGACTAGGATCTATCACTCTGTATGGAAGACTTGCATTATCAGATGTGAGCACAGGGGAGTCTCTGAACCCGAGATCAGAGTTCTGCACTTTTTTTTTTGTAAATGTTGACTTCGATGAGGGGCTTCGACTATCTATCAAAAAGCATCAAATCACAGCCCTTTTTGTCCTCTTTCAACCAAAACTGGCCTATATTTTGGGGTTTCAGTCCTTTTCCCAGGGGTTTGTTCATTTGCTACCACCATATGTTCTCCTTTTCCCCTTTAGGACTTAAATTTGGTTTTAGAGACTCCAGACGGTTTGTGTCTGCATTCCATTTAAATCAGGAAGTTTTCCTGCCGGTGTTTCAGCAGTACAGTTCATTGAGTCCATTTCATCTCCTGTCTGAAGTTCGAGTCTTACTAATCTACATGGATCATACTGTGTCCATTAGTAAAATGGATTTTGTCCGTATTCTGCATGATACTTAGAAATGTGGTTGGCCAGCAACCAAACGGAAGTAATATGACTTACCACTTCTATTCACAAAGGCATATGTGTCTGCTCAGAAGCTTGTGCCAGAACACATCCAGGCTTATTCTACTCATGCTATGAGTGCTGGGTGCCTCACCTGAACAGCTATGCAAAACAGCGATTTGGTCCTCTCTACACATAATTAAAAAAAATAAAGTAATGGCCACCCATCTGAGCAATTCAGTTGCCTCTCTAATCAGGTGCCCATTACTGTTGACACGCCCAAAAGCACCCGACTAAAGTCCTTGCAGGGCCACAAACAGGGCACCTTTTGCACATTTCTGCTTACTACTTTGAGGCTGCTGGAAAAAATGTCACTGGCAGCATGTGAGCCCATATGGTCTTAATCTAGTGGTGGGATGCCCAAACAACAATTGAATGGTGTCGGGTGTTTCTAATTCTGGCACGTTACCACCGTTTACCGGCTTATCTTTGGAGATCCCAGTGTAAACCGTCAGACCCTTCATTGGATGTGGGATAAATCAGCATTTTTACATACTGACTGCTAAATTTGTTTCTCATGGTCCATCTGTGCAAACTGTTTTCCCTCCCTTGTGTATTGTCTTCCACTTGTTCCTGTTCTCTTCTTCAGTTTGCATGTGGTATTGTCTCCATTAGGGCTTTTCGAGTGCAAAATAAATAAATGGTGTACTGAAGATTGAACTGTATAGATATTGTATCTGTTGTAGGAAGATAGTTCTCTGTACTGCACATCTGACTGGATATGGGGACCCAACAATTTGGAAATATACATAAATCCAAAAACAATACTCAGTTACTCTGTCATATTAGTTATGGTATATAAATATACATCAAGTTCCTTATACAATATAACATTTCTACAAAAAAAAAAAAATAGGTTTGTGCCAGGCTTCAGGCTTTTAAATGTTAACATACTGTATTTTTTTTCAGGTGAATTGTGAAAGGGAAATTGTTCTCTGATCAAGCCAACTAAATACTTAATTTCTTGTTATGCCTCTGGAGGGTTCACAAAAGCTATTTTTATTTGGAGCATAGGAGAAACCTATTATAACGAAGTTGTTACTCATTGAAGTAATGAAGAACAAAAGAGAGAAAACACTTCAGTGCTCAGAGTGTGACTTACGCTTTGCAGCTAAAACACATCTTCTCATACATCAGAGGATTCACACAGGAGAGAAACCATATCTGTGCTCTGAGTGTGACCTACGCTTTACACATAAATCACAGTTACTCGTACATCAGAGGAATCACACAGGAGTGCACCCATTTAAATGTTCTGAGTGTAGCAAGTGTTTTTCCCGGAAGTTCAGTCTTGTTACTCATCAGATGGTTCACACAGGAGAGAAACCATTTAAATGCTCTGAATGCAGCAAGTGTTACAACAGAAAGGCACTACTTGTTATACATCAGAGGACTCACACAGGAGAGAAGCCATTTAAATGCTCTGAATGCGGCAAGTGTTATACCAAGAAGAGAGCGCTTGTTGTACATCAGAGAAATCACACAGGAGAGAATCTATACAAATGTTCTGAATGCAGCAAGTGTTTTTCCTATAAGTCACATTTTTTTAGTCATCAGAGGTGTCACACAGGAGAGAGACCATTTAAATGCACTGAATGCAGCAAGTGTTACACTGAGAAGCAACAACTTGTTGTACATCAGAAGATTCACACAGGAGAGAAACCATTTACATGCTATGAATGCAGCAAGTGTTTTTCCCAGAAGGCACGGCTTGATAGACATCATATGACTCACACAGGAGAGAAACCATTTACATGCTCTGAATGCAACAACTGTTTTTCCCAGAAGACACAGCTTGTTAGTCATCAGAGGAGTCACACAAGAGAAAAACCATATAAATGTTGTGAATGCAGCAAGTGTTTTTCAGTGAGGTCAAATCTTATTAGACATCAGAGGAGTCACACAGGAGAGCAGCCTTTTAAATGTTCGGAGTGCGGCAAGTGTTATACCCATAGGTCAAATCTAGTTAGACATCAGCGGTGTCACACAGAAGAGAAACCATTTACATGTACTGAATGCAGCAAGTGTTTTGCCAAGAAAAGAAAACTTATTACTCACATGAGGAGTCACTCTGAGGCTTTGAATGTGGCACGTGTTTCATAAGTTGTTATATCATGTCAATGGGCTTGATTCTGAGATGGAAGCATGACATGAGAAAGCAGGTAACTTTTCACTTGGACAACCCATGTTGCACTGCAAGGTGTGCAAAAATACATTTATTATTTTTGCCAGGGTGCAAAGCTACTATTTTTTTCCCCTGTACTTTATCCGCTGAATTGGCCCCAATACTCCCTAGAGAAATGTGATTTTATTCTTACTGAGACAAGTATTTTATAGAAACTCAAACTCTTTATTAAAGGCAGTAGATCAATGACAATAGGACTTTTGGGCATTTTCCCCTTGGGATGGTCTCTGTTAAGAACTAGAGCTGCAGCATAACAGACAATGGAGACGGGGCTGCCATTACTGAGCTCTGTAATATACAGCTGATATACACATGCAGGTGCTGGGATTAGTAGAGGAAAGAACTTTCTGTCCAATAGACCGCTCCAGCAGCTCCTCGTAGTACTGGGATTCCTTCTATGACAGGCAATGTGGGAGAACTGGATATTTCTACAGGATCATTGGGGCAGTTGTATTAACCTAGAGAAGGCATAAGGAAGTGATATAAGCACTGATAAGTGCAAGGTGATAAATGCACCAGCCAATCAGCTCCTAACTGTTACTTTACATATTGGAGCTGATTGGCTGGTGCATTTATCACCTCGCACTTATCACTGCTTTATCACTTCCTTATATCCTTTCCTGGTTAATAAATTTGCCCCAATGTATCCTGTTCTGTCTCACCCTACAGGTTATAGATCAGGGCTGGCCAAACCGGTCCTCGAGATCTACCAACAGTTCATGTTTTCCAGGCCTCCTTGAGATCTGTAGAATTGTCAGGAATGAATGCAGCACATCTTAATTAGTAATTACTACACCTGTGCACCAGCTAGGAGGTCTGGAAAATGTGAACTGTTGGTAGATCTCGAGGACTGGTTTGGCCAGCTCTGTTATAGATACTAAACCAGTTTTTAAAGCCACCAATTCTCAGTGTGTGAGCGCTCGAAATTAACCACATACAGAATTTTATTTTATTTTTTTAATGAGTAAATTAGGTGAAAACGTATTTAACCTTATCCAAAATTATTTTAGTTAAAATGAAAATGAACTTTTGATATTTGTAGAAGTGTTTTTCCCAAACTGTTTCAGTAACTGAAGAGGAACTAGATTATATTTATTATAAGCCCTCTATTTCCACTTCTGTTTATGTATGTTTTTGCGCCCTGCTGTTCAGATACAGAATTAGAAGTGGCTATAGCTCATTTTATATAAAAACAATTCCCCTTTAGCTAATGTACCAGCTACAGTTGCTCAATTGAGGAAATGCAAGAAGGGCCTACAGCAGTGGTTACCAACCTTTTTGAATTACGGCGCCCTAGACCATCAAAAATGTATCCAGGCACCCCTTGGCCAAATAAAGAACAGTGAAATATGACCATTTTTAGCGCTCCTGAACAGATAATAGGTGACAGCCTCCAAAGACAAAAATAATACCACCGTTCTTTACAAATACAGATTTCCAAAAAGAAGAATGTCAAAGGGAGTGGCGCTCCTTTTCCGTTTTTTATGTTCCTCAAAAGAAAAATTTAAAGAAACAAATCATAGCGTAGTATGTTTCTTATATAAAATTCCACCGTGTGTAAGAGAATTCCAGTAATTGTGATGTAGAAAGTTAGAGGATGCCCATCCACAGACTAGTTACAAGGAGAAAGCGCCTTCCCACTGGGTTTATGAGGTTACCTGATAATTTACCCAAAAATTAAATGAGGTAGCAACAGCTTAAGATAGTTTTTAATTATCAGGTAACCTCATAAACCCAGGAGGAAGGCGCTTTCTCCTTGTAACTAGTCTGTGGATGGGCATCCTCTAATTTTCTACATCACAGTTACTGGAATTCTCTTACACACACAATTTTATATAAGAAACATGCTATAACTACGCTATGATTTGTTTCTTTCATTTTTTCTTTTGAGGAACATAAAGAATGGAAAGGAGCTCTACTCCCTTTGACATTCTTCTTTTTGGAAACCCCTAGGTCAAATGTTTCTTATTGAGGAAGTCAAAAACAAATATTAAATTCAATAAATTGTGTTTATACAGTTGTGCTCATAAGTTTACATACCCTAGCAGAATTTGTGATTTTCTGGCCATTTGTCAGAGAATATGAATGATAACTCACAAACTTTTCTTTCTCTCATGGTTAGTGGTTGGGTGAAGCAATTTATTGTCAAACAACTATGTTTACTCTTTTTAAATCATAATGACAACAGAAACTACCCAAATGACCCTGATCAAAAGTTTACATACCCCAGTTCTTAATACCATGTATTGCCCCCTTTAACATCAATGACAGCTTGAAGTCTTTTGTGGTAGTTGTGGATGAGGCTCTTTATTTTCTCAGATGGTAAAGCTGCCCATTCTTCTTGGAAAAAAGCCTCTAGTTCCTGTAAATTCTTGGGCTGTCTTGCATGAACTGCACGTTTGAGATGTCCCCAGAGTGGCTCAATGATATTGAGGTCAGGAGACTTGAGATGGCCACTCCAGAACCTTCACTTTATTCTGCTGTAGCCAATGACAGGTCGACTTGGCCTTGTGTTTTGGATCATTGTCATGTTGGAATGTCCAAGTACGTCACATGCGCAGCTTCCAGGCTGATGAGTGCAAATTTTCCTCCAGTATTTTCTGATAACATGCTGCATTCATCTTGCCATCAATTTTTACCAAGTTTCCAGTGCCTTTGTAGCTCACACATCCCCAAAACTTCAGCGATCCACCTCCATGTTTCACAGTAGGAATGGTGTACCTTTCATCATAAGCCTTGTTGACTCCTCTCCAAATGTAACGTTTATGGTTGTGGCCAAAAAGTAAAATTTTGGTCTCATCACTCCAAATAACTTTGTTCCAGAAGTTTTGAGGCTTGTCTCTGTGCTGTTTGGAGTATTGTAAGCGGGATGCTTTGTGGCTTTTGGCGACTCGACCATGCAGCCCATTTTTCTTCAAATGCCTCCTTATTGTCTTGAAACAACCACACCACTTTTTTTCAGAGAGTCCCATATTTCAGCAAAAGTTATTTGTGGATTTTTCTTTGCATCCCAAACAATTTTCCTGGCAGTTGTGGCTGAAATTTTTGTTGGTCTACCTGACCGTGATTTGGTTTTCACAGAATCCCTCATTTTCCACTTCTTAATTAGTTTGAACACTGCTGATTGGCATTCTCAATTGCTTGGATATCTTTTTATATCCCTTTCCTGTTTTATACAGTTCAATTACCTTTTCCTGCAGATCCTTTGACAATTCTTTTGCTTTCCCCATGACTCAGAATCCAGACACGTCAGTGCAGCACTGGATGAAAGATACAAGGGTCTTTCAGGAGTCCAGAAACTCACTGACCTTTTATACACACACACTGATTACAAGCAAACAGATCACAGGTGAGGATGGTTACCTTTAGTAGCCATTCAAACCCGTTTGTGCCAACTTGTGTGCATGTTATCAGGCCAAAATCTCCAGGGTATGTAAACTTTTGATCAGGGTCATTTGGGTAGTTTCTGTTGTCATTTTGATTTAAAAAGAGTAAACACAGTTGTTTGACAATAAATGGCATCACCCAACCACTAACCATGAATGAAAGAAAAGTTTGTGAGTTATCATTCATATTCTCTGACAAATGGCCAGAAAATCACAAATTCTGCTAGATTATGTAAACTTATGAGCACAACTGTATGTCATCCTTGGGGTCAGTTATGTGTTAAGGGACTAGATGTGCTTCTATTTGTCTACATATATCATGATTGTTTGCCACTAGCACTGGTTTTGCCTGTTTTATTGACCATAAATAATTTGATTTGACCCTGGACCGCCAACCCAAGGCACCCCTGCAAGTACTTCAAGACACAGTTTGGGAACTACTGGCCTACATTTTTTTTTTTACATGGATTCAGAAATCCATTTTTACTGTACGTTAAGTGCAAAAATCCTGTTTACTTCATTATCTACTGGTGACAATCCCGGTGCATTCCTCAAAAGTTTGAGTCTCTTGAAGATGCATGGAGCACCTGACACCCAAAATTCACCTCTTTCGAGACAAAAGTGTTGAAATTGTAAAAGTTAACAAAAGTATGCATCAAAGACCAGGTGTCATCTTGAAACAGCTGAGCAAGAGAAGCCCCTTGATGCGCTGCCCAAGAGGAACCCATAGAATGTGTGCAAAGAGCTGAAATCCTAGACATCAAATCCTGTTTGGTATAAATGAAAGCCTGACAAGTAACAGTACTTGGGCAACTTGCCAGCTTCTCTTTTTTAATTTCACCAACTCCATTTGTGTGCACCATCAACATATACAAGGAAAGAGTCATAGGGGTTAGTGTACTAAGCAGTGATAAGAGTGGAGAAGTGAGCCAGTGGAGAAGTTGCACCTGGCACCAATCAGTATTGACGTAACCGTTATAACTTGTATATTATAAAATTATACAGAGCAGCTGATTGGTTGACATGGGCAACTTCTCGACTAGCTCACTTCTCCACTCTTATCACTGCTCAGTATATCTACCCCAGAGAAACATAAACCCTAAGAACTCTAATGACATTCAGGTAATGAGTAGGGCACTAGTCTTCCTCTTGAGAAGCTTCAACCACTAGTGGACATATACAATTAGATTTTAGAACATAAAAAATAATCTAACCTGCATTATTTTTCACACAGGTCCATAATTTTTGATACTCAATTTGGTATGATTTTTAAAAATTTCTAGAGCAGTGGTTCTCAAACTCTGTCCTCAGGACCCCACACGGTGCCTGTTTTGCAGGTAACCCAGCAAGTGCACAGATGTATTAATTACTGACACATTTTAAAAGGTCCACAGGTGGAGCTAATTATTTCACTTGTGATTCCATGAGGAGACCTGCAGAACATGCACTGTGAGGGGTCCTGAGGACCGAGTTTGAGAACCTGTGTTCTAGAGCATACCATGTTTTTTTCCCACAGCCACAGAGCATGACCAATTTTGTATATAGGCCCTGATTCAGTGCAGTTAGTCAAACAAAAAAAAGGACACTAATGGTCAAAAGCATGCAGCACTGCAGGTGGGGCTGATGTAATGTGCAGAGATTTGGGTGGGGTATGTTCAAACTGAAATCTAAATTGCAGGGTAAAAAAAGAATGCATAAAACTAGAGCCTTAAGAGGAGCCTTTTTTTTTTTTTACATGTCAAGTAATCAAAAATATTTTTAATTAGGTTAACAGGATAACCATGGTGTCCAATCCCGGGTTTGTGATTGTCAGGATCACGGGATTCTAGGGCAAAAATGTTGAGATTTGAATCTCAGGATTGAAGCCTCCAATCCTGGGATTCGTGGGATTAAGCGGTGCGTGTGTAAATCTTATTTTTTGTTTTGGATGTGCAGCGCCACTTTGCACTAGCAATCTCAGCTTCAGATGCTGCCCTGGCTACCCATTCAGCTGTGTGCAGCATGATCTGGCTGACATCACGCCGCACACAGCCGACAACGTACAGCGGCTGAGCCAGGCAGCATCTGAAGCTGTACAGAGCACTAGTGCTCACCGGTGCTACCCAAAACAATAAATACTTACACACGCGCTGCTTAATAACTCCCTCCCTGTAAATATTTTTTTTCTATTATTTAAAATGTCAATTATTAAAGTGGAACACAATCCCAAATCCCGTGATGGAAAAAATGTGCCAGGATTGCCCAGCCTAATGAAAATACTTAATGTTGAGCTGATCATTTTTACTTACTAGTGAAATAATTTAGATTTTGGGAATGTATTAATTATAGATACACCCTTCATTTAAATGCCACATGTGTAAAATTCCTTTGCGTTACCAAAAGACTAGAGTTTCAAGACTTTTTACCCCCCTCCCAACTCTACTGATTGGCAATATTCATCTTGTCTTTGAGAAATATCCCTTTAGTTTTAATATTTATAATTGTTAAAATACAAGGACAGGTGCTAGAAAATTTATTTTATTTTGAATTATTTTACTAACATTAATGAACATGTTGCATATGAATTAAAATGACATGGCAGTTTAACATATTTATAGTGACAATGTGACATTTTATAAAAAAACATAAAACACTGTTTCCTTATTAACAATGACTATTAATAAACATTTATAATGTGCTATAACACACACACACAAACAAATTGGTCATACGATACCATTTCCAAGCAATACAACTGGGTGGTATGGCCTAGTCCAGGGACATTCAATATGCAGTTCTATAATAGATGTTGAAATTCAAAAATGGAAGATCTACCGTTCAACCTGTCTTCCCACAAATTGTTGTGCTTTAAACTACTATATAATTACAATTTGAAGTCTGACTCTATATTATACTTAAGCATCCATATCCCTAACTTCCTGTTCAAGACCACAGAGTTTAATTATAATCCTCTCTAATCTCAAATTGACTCTCTGTGGAAGGGTTGGATGCATTTGTAGGTTTTATAGCTGGGTAAGTTGGCTGCCTTTTTAAATGTCATTTTTTCCAAAACTGTATATTTTTCACTCGGTACCCTATTTAGTTCCTCTGTCAGTCATTAGCCATACATTCTACGATACTTAAATATATTTGGAAGCGGGAAACCTCCTAGAATAGCATATGGCAAACTGACTAGAGCACGTAAATTAGGCGGACTGGATGTTCCCGATTTAAGAAGATACCAACTAGCTTGTTTAGTGGCACAAACGAGCGACTCGTCTTTACCTGGAGGTTTGAAACATTGTGTAGACTTTGAGAAACATTTACTCTTGTTTCCCCTCAACAGATTTAATGTGGATCCTGGCTCAGCAGAGACCGCTACCACACACAATACTTCTCCAGCTACAGTAGATTCACTCAAAGCTTGGGATGCAGTATTAGTTTCATCTAAGTCTATCTCTCTGCCATGCCATCTTTTATTCTTACAAGCTCTTTCAGGTTTTATTTTAGATTTAAATCTCCCCTGGTAGGCTTGCGGCATTGCTTCCATTGCTGATTTGGTGGTTGGCACAATGATTACCCCTTTTAACTCGCTACAAAAGCAATTTAACCTACCCTCTAATGAACTATTCTTATATAGCCGTGTTGTTCACTGGTTGGCCAATACGATACGAACTTCGGGCCCAATACTCTTCCCCCCTATTGATATACTGGCAAAAGTTTTGAAAGGTAATGCTAGGAGCTCTATTCGATTTTGGTACACTGTGGCTCATGGTTAGTCATTAGAAACTAAGATGACTTCACAATTAAAATGGGAAGCTGATTTGAATTGCTCATTCACCCATCAATGGGAATCAATTTACCTCCTCAAATGATGTGTCTAAATGTAATAATCATATTGAAATACACTTTAAGCTATTACATGTTGGAGAAATTGTGCAGGACTTGGGGATACTTTTCATATCTTCTGGTCCTGTCCTAAGCTCTGCCAACTCTGGAAGGATGTTTTTGATCTTGCTTCTAATCTTTTACATGTTGCTGTCTCACCTTCACCATCACTGGCTCTGCTTCATGTTTATCCAGCTTACTACAGATCGCTATGTACTGGGGAATATTTTTATTGCTACTAGAGCTGCAGTAGCACAGCAATGGAAAAGTCCTTCCCCTCCCTCCTTCACTAAAATCATACGCAAAATCCATCATGCTTTCCAGATGGAAACTTTGAGATTAACCTCTTTGGTCAACTCCCCATTAGCTGAATGGCTTGCCAGGCAGCAATACTCAACATCAACTGAAGGAGCTAACTTATTCTCTGACATGGTGTGAGTTTTTGATTGTCAATAGATTTACAATGATTATCTTTCTTCGTAAAAGCTTTTATTTTTTATGATGTTACCGAGTGCTTGTGGCCCATATAACGTATAAAGTATTGTATTATGTTATACTCAGCGATAATTATATGTATGGTTACATTTTGGTAATAAGTAATTGGACTCCTTTCATCTTTGTTTTTTTTTTTGTATGCCCCTCCGTTCCCTTTTCTCTGTATCCCCCTCCCTCCTTTCTGTGGTTAACGGAATTAAACTTTCAATTAAAACTATGTATGATATAAAAAAATAGATGTTGAACTTTACATCAAAGCATACCCTGCCACACTTTATACATTTAACATTAATATTTGTCATACGAGTTAAAAAAGTGAACCAATACTTTTTACATTGCTATCACCACATTGCATTGCAACATACTGCATATTGATGTATTAAAAACCTAGTTAACCTCATTTTTTAAGACTTGAACATTTTGGGCAATAGAATTTTTTGTTTGTTTTTACACATTTGTCAGTCTTGTTAGGCCAACACATGTGAAACTATATCAATTCTTACAATTATCACACTACAATGTCTTCATTTGGCTGATGTATATTACAGAGGCAATGTGTTGTCATTTCTATTTTTTTAAGAACAATGTTTTTTTCCTTTTTTCAGTGTTACATGAGGGAACATGGACATATTTTTCTCATCAATACATTGTATAAAGTGTGCTTTCATTTTAGTTTGCACAAAACGTACCCAATTTATTTGCAATTAATTTGCTAGGGGGACAGCATTTGCCATTGCAAATGCACCACAATCACAGACTGGTTTGTTTTTGGCAGCACACCAAATGAATGGGAAGCACATTATATTCTCAACTAAACTGGAGCATACAACATTAAAATTAGTTTTTTCAGAGTTTCATCAATCATTGCTGGTACTAAAGAATCATAAATAGTCACTGATTTATTTGAGCATTGAGAAACAACCCAGTGGTTGCCAATATGATGATGAGGGTATCCAACAGAATTCTTTTAAAATTAGAAACTGACAAATGTTTATTATTTTGTCATCTAGCCAGTCCTCTCCAGCTACTGCTTCTCTATCACCATCGTTTAGTTTTATTCCATTTATAATGGTCCATGTTGTGTCTGAATCACTTGTAATATTTTCAACAAGTACTTCTACAGAATGCCGTCAATATCTGCCTTTGTACCCACCCTTTGTGAAGCTGCATTTTTTGGTTTCCCTTATTTTCTTTTAGGTAGCTGCTGTATGTTTTCCCAGCTATTTTCTTTTTTTTATTTCTTCCATCAGTGGTAGTCCTTCTATGTGCATGCATACCTACTCTATTAATTTGAGTTAATGTGTCCATTCCATATTATTTTTTTATTTTCACCTTTCAAATTAAAATAAATCGGCAATAAAGACTGACAGGACAATGTGCCCCAATCTGACCCTCACGGGTCAAGTGCCATAGCCAGCAGGAAGTGTTTCTTTTATGTAAGCCAACCAATGTCCACAGAGTCCAAATGCTCTAATGCCGAGGACTGAAGAGCTCACAGTGACTAAGACAAAGTCCACTGATCCGATGAATAAATGCCATTCATGGAGAACACCTTAACTCAAAGAGCCATACGTCAGGCATTAGAAAAATCTATGAAAGGAAATAAATGTTGGAAATCTTCATTTTTTAAGAAGAGTGGCTGTTGTCTAAAAGACTTGCCTGCATAAAGGACCAGACCCTGGGTTAATATTGTATTCAAAACACCAAGTGAATAAAATCTTTAAAATCTGCGACCAAAATGTTTGCAGATTAGTTCTTACAGGCCTATACCATATTGATAGTGGGTACACACTTAATGATGTGTACCCACAATAAAGATGATAATGTAGTTCTACTTCTCGTACAATATAGATCAGTTCACAGTGAAGTGAACTATATAGTTCAATGGTAACTATATGTGACGTCATTCTCCTATTCTGGTGAACAGGCAGCCCAACTATATAGACAGATTGGACTGCCTGTTCAGATAACCATCAACGATAACGACCCGTAGGAACACGCCTTGTAATCATTATAGTCCGTACGCACTGAACGATATAGCCGACTATATCGTTATGTTTGTATGCACCATAAAAATGACCAACCTGGAGAACCCTTTAGCACACAAGATACGTCTAAAGCCACCCTATGAAAGGTCCAGATCTGGAAGCAATCACGGGCCCTGAGACAAAAGATCTAAATGCAAAATAATATTCAGCAAGCATTGATAGAACTGCTTAATAATTTTACCATGGCCAATAGGTGTCAACCAGGCTTGCCGTGCCACCCTCCAACTTGTGGATGAGCTACGTAGTCCACAAGATCGGAGCTAAGACATACAAGAGGTACAAACCTTACTGCCAATGTGTTCACCTGTTATGCCCCAAGGTTCCTGGTATGGCAATAGCTATTACATGGGCAGAATTGCCATAAATGTCCATTAATTCCCACTAAACTAAGATTGCAAAGGCTCCCATTCGTCTAGATGTATGCCCTGGCTTTTGAGGAAGTACACTTCCAAATTATTAACTCCACAAATGAAGAGTAGTGACAGCTGACACTCCTCAGATGAGAAAGCGACTCCACTTCTTTATGTCACCGTGACTGCAAGAGTCTCCCTTATGTTTTATTTACATTAAACCAGTCGCATCTTCATATTTACCTAGACCATAATATGCTGGAGAGGCTCCTGACCCAGGCAAGTTGTGACTCTAACTTGGATACTAGAAAGTCTATTAGCCACCTCTGAAGTGTTTACCAAAGCTTTTATTTAACAGGTTTCTGCCCTAGACCCCGCAAAAACTTGCATTTGTGGTGAAGAGAAATGCCTGGACCACAAGAGGTAGAGGCAAACCTCACGAAAGAGTCTGAATGCTTGTGTATTAAGCTAGCGTATGTACTTTTCTCACCGATACAGTATCCAACATCTGAAGAGGCCAGGAGTTTAAGTGGGCATACTTTTCCATGTCTAAATTGAAGACAAGCAAGCCCAAGATTTGTATGCAAATGCATTGACACTTAAAGCTGATTTAAGAACTTGCAAATCCTTCCCTGCAGCTCCATAATCTGAACAGGTTGGAGTAAGGCCCACTGAACCATGTAATCGATCACATCCCTACATGTTACATCTCATGTGATGGATTAAAGAAGAATTTTTCCCATCGACGATCCCTCCATGGGAGATTATGACATGTTCCACGACAATGTCAAGAGACTGAGCAGGGATCAGAAGGCTATATAGAGAAGGTAGATCCCCGATACTCTGGACTTGTAAATGAGTTATAAATTTAATGAAAATCTGATGGCCCATGAAAGACCAAATAGCAATTACCAACATTGGAAATGTTCCTCCCACAATGAGAGTGGTAGGAAACACGTGGAGGCAGATAGGAACATGAAAATAGGCAACCTCAAAATTAAATGAGGCACTGAAATCCCCCACATTCAGTGCCAATGCCATAATTCCATGCAGAAGTTTTGTACTCAAAATAAGACTGAGCTTTTTAATTTTGAGCATTGGCCAGAAAGAATTGTCTACTTCTGTACCAATAATAGGTTGGCATAAAAGCCTTTGCCTATTTGAGAGATGGGCTCAATTAATTTTGTTTTTAAAGCACTATGCTGTAAGGTATACCTATATGATACAATGGGAGCCAGCTTAGCCTCTTTAGGAGATACTATTTGAGTGATCAGCACATTGTGTTGCCAGTTTGTTAGATAACTGCAAAATTCCCTTTGAGAGAAGTATCCCAAGCCGTTTCTAATTGTGAATGGCCAAGTGATCCTCTGGTTATGAATATGCAAAAGACGGGACATAGACAATTGTTTTCAGTAGCCTGTGGATAAAGTACAGT
Organism: Pseudophryne corroboree; assembly: GCF_028390025.1. Taxonomy (NCBI): domain Eukaryota; kingdom Metazoa; phylum Chordata; class Amphibia; order Anura; family Myobatrachidae; genus Pseudophryne; species Pseudophryne corroboree. The sequence continues at coordinate 67,620,167 of NC_086449.1, read as the reverse complement.
GGTACAAATTCAGCAGTTATACAGCACTCAAGCACCCTCATACCCTGGCCGTCGGCACATGGTGTCGGTGGATTAGCAGCGCTTGCGTCCTATAGGACAAATAGAACTGCCCACTCAAAAAATTATAAATGATTGTTCAAATCTTTGAATGAATGAGTATTTAACCAGGGACTGGGAGAATAAGCTTAACTATTTGATTCCCGGATTGCTCCTGTGTTGTATAAGGCATTTATAAGGTTTTTAAGGCATTTTTCACATGTGGCATGCAGAAAAAATAATTTGTGGATTATTTGATAAAACTCAAAATGGGTGTTAGAGGAATAGCAATTACAGCACTGTGAGGGGTCCTGAGGACCGAGTTTGAGAACCTGTGTTCTAGAGCATAGCATGTTTTTTTTCCACAGCCACAGAGCATGACCAATTTTGTATATAGGCCCTGATTCAGTGTAGTTAGTCAAACAAAAAAGGACACTAATGGGCAAAAGCATGCAGCACTGCAGGTGGGGCTGATGTAATGGGCAAAGATTTGGGTGGGGTATGTTCAAACTGAAATCTAAATTGCAGGGTAAAAAAATAATGCATAAAACTAGAGCTTTAAGAGGAGCTTCTTTTTTTTTTTTTTACATGTCAAGTAATCAAAAATATTTTTAATTAGGTTAACAGGATAACCATGGTGTCCAATCCCGGGTTTGTGATCGTCAGGATCACGGGATTCTAGGGCAAAAATGTTGAGATTTGAATCTCAGGATTGAAGCCTCCAATCCTGGGATTCGTGGGATTAAGCGGTGCGTGTGTAAATCTTATTTTTTATTTTGGATGTGCAGTGCCACTGAGCACTAGCGATCTCAGCTTCAGATGCTGCCCTGGCTACCCATTCAGCTGTGTGCAGCATGATCTGGCTGACATCACGCCGCACATAGCCGACAACGTACAGCGGCTGAGCCAGGCAGCGTCTGAAGCTGTACAGAGCACTAGTGCTCACCGGTGCTACCCGGCCAAAGCAATAAATACTTACACACGCACTGCTTAATAACTGACCACCCAGCGGCTCTCCCTCCCTGTAAATATTTTTTTCTATTATTTAAAATGTAAATTATTAAAGTGGAACACAATCCCAAATCCCGTGATGGAAAAAATGTGCTAGGATTGCCCAGCCTAATGAAAATACTTAATGTTGAGCTGATCATTTTTACTTACTAGTGAAATAGTTTAGATTTTGGGAATGTATTAATTATAGATACACCCTTCATTTAAATGCCACATGTGTCAAATTCCTTTGCGTTAGCAAAAGACTAGAGTTTCACCACTTTTTACCCCCCTCCCAACTCCACTGATTGGCAATATTCATCTTGTCTTTGAGAAATATCCCTTTAGTTTTAATATTTATAATTGATAAAATACAAGGACAAGTGCTAGAAAATGTATTTTATTTTGAATTAATTTTACTAACATTAATGAACATGTTGAATATGAATTAAAATGACATGGCAGTTTAACATATTTATAGTGACAATGTGACATTTTATAAAAAAACATAAAACACTGTTTCCTTATTAACAATGACTATTAATAAACATTTATAATGTGCTATAACACACACACAAACAAATTGGTCATACGATACAATTTCCAAGCAATACAACTGGGTGGTATGGCCTAGTCCAGGGACATTCAATATGCAGTTCTTTAATAGATGTTGAAATTCAAAAATGGAAGACCTACCGTTCAACCTGTCTTCCCACAAATTGTTGTGCTTTAAACTACTATATAATTACAATTTGAAGTCTGACTCTATATTATACTTAAGCATCCATATCCCTAACTTTCTGTTCAAGACCACAGAGCTTAATTACAATCCTCTCTAATTTCAAATTGACTCTTTGTGGAAGGGTTGGATGCGTTTGTAGGTTTCATAGCTGGGTAAGTTGGCTGCCTTTAAAATGTCATTTTTTCCAAAACTGTATATTTTTCACTCGGTACCCTATTTAGTTCCTCAGTCAGTAATTAGCCATACATTCTACGATACTTAAATATATTTGGAAGCGGGAAACCTCCTAGAATAGCATATGGCAAACTGACTAGAGCACGGAAATTAGGCGGACTGGATGTTCCCGATTTAAGAAGATACCAACTAGCTTGTTTAGTAGCACAAACGAGCGACTCGTCTTTACCTGAAGGTTTGAAACATTGTGTAGACTTTGAGAAACACATTTACTCTTGTCTCCCCTCAACAGATTTAATGTGGATCCCGGCTCAGCAAAGACCGCTTCCACACACAATACTTCTCCAGCTACAGTAGATTCACTCAAAGCTTGGGATGCAGTATTAGTTTCATCTAAGTCTATCTCTCTGCCATGCCATCTTTTATTCTTACAAGCTCTTTCAGGTTTTATTTTAGATATAAATCTCCCCTGGTAGGCTTGCGGCATTGCTTCTATTGCTGATTTGGTGGATGGCACAATGATTACCCCTTTTAACTCGCTACAAAGGCAATGTAACCTACCCTCTAAAGAACTATTCTTATATAGCCGTGTTGTTCACTGGTTGACCAATACGATACGAACTTCGGGCCCAATACTCTTCCCCCCTATTGATATACTGGCAAAAGTTTTGAAAGGTAATGCTAGGAGCTCTATTAGATTTTGGTACACTGCGGCTCATGGTTAGTCATTAGAAACTAAGATGACTTCACAATTAAAATGGGAAGCTGATTTGAATTGCTCATTCACCCATCAATGGGAATCAATTTACCTCCTCAAATGATGTGTCTAAATGTAATAATAATATTGAAATACACTTTAAGCTATTACATGTTGGAGAAATTGTGCAGGACTTGGGGATAATTTTCATATCTTCTGGTCCTAAGCTCTGCCAACTCTGGAAGGATGTTTTTGATCTTGCTTCTAATCTTTTACATGTTTCTGTCTCCCCTTCACCATCACTGGCTCTGCTTCATGTTTATCCAGCTTACTACAGATCGCTATGTAACATAGTAACATAGTATCTGAGGTTGAAAAAAAGACAATTGTCCATCGAGTTCAACCTATTTGTGGTGTCCTATGCATGATGATTTGACTAAAATTTCTGACTGATGCTGCTGTCAGCCATTGCATTTTATCCCTATTTATAGTAACTATAATGCATGACTATGCACCATACCCCTGGATATCCTTATCCAATAGGAATTTATCTAACCCATTCTTAAAGGTGTTGACGGATTCCGCCATTACAACTCCCTCGGGCAGGGAATTCCAAACACGTATTGTCCTTACCGTGAAAAAGCCTTTATGCCGTATTGTGCGGAATCTCCTCTCCTCTAACCTGAGCGAGTGTCCACGAGTCCTCTGTGTTGATCTAACCAAAAACAGGTCCCGCGCAAGTTCTGTGTATTGTCCCCTTATATATTTGTAGATGTTGATCATATCCCCTCTTAGTCTCCTCTTTTCCAATGTAAACATGCCTAGTCTTTCAAGCCTTTCCTTGTATTCCATCGTCTCCATGCCCTTAATTAGTTTGGTCGCCCTCCTCTGTACCTTTTCAAGCTCCAGGATATCCTTTTTGTAGTACGGTGCCCAAAATTGTACACAGTATTCAAGGTGTGGCTTCACTAGTGATTTATATAATGGGAGTATAATACTCTCGTCCCTAGCATCAATACCCCGTTTTATGCATGCTAATATCTTATTAGCCTTCTTTGCTGCAGTCCTACTTTGGGTACTACTGCTTAGCTTGCTATCTATGAGGACACCTAAGTCCTTTTCCAGTACAGAATCCCCTAATTTTACCCCATTTAGTAGGTAGGTGTAATTTTTCTTGTTACCACAGTGCATTACCTTACACTTGTCTGTGTTGAAGCGCATTCTCCATTTGGCTGCCCATGCTTCTAATTTAACTAAGTCGTTCTGAAGAGACTCGGCATCCTCCTCTGTATTTATAGCCTTACACAATTTGGTATCATCTGCAAAAATTGACACCATGCTCTCTAGACCTTCTGTTAGGTCGTTAATGAAAATATTGAACAATAGCGGTCCTAATACTGAGCCTTGCGGCACACCACTTAGCACTTCAGTCCAAGTTGAAAAAGATCCATTAACCACAACGCGCTGCTTCCTATTATCTAACCAGTTTTTGACCCAAGTGCATATTGTGCTTCCTAGCCCTGATTCTTGTAGCTTGTAGATAAGTCTCATGTGTGGTACAGTATCGAACGCTTTGGCAAAGTCTAAAAAGATTACATCCACGTCTTTACCCTGATCTAGGTTTGCGCTTACTGTTTCATAAAAGCCAAGTAAGTTGGTTTGACAGGCTCTGTCCTTCATAAACCCATGTTGATTCCTTTTAATGACCTTATTGGTTTCAAGGAACTTCTGAATACTATCTCTTAGAATACCTTCCAATACTTTCCCCACTATAGATGTAAGACTAACTGGTCTATAATTACCTGGTTCAGCTTTACTTCCCTTTTTGAATATAGGCACTACTTCCGCTATACGCCAGTCTTTGGGAACCATACCTGTTATAACTGAATCCTCAAAGATCAAAGATAGCGGTTTTGCCAGTTCAGAGTGAAGCTCCATTAGAACCCTTGGATGAATACCATCGGGCCCTGGTGATTTATTAATCTTTAAATGTTTTAATCGGTCACAGACTACTTCCTCGCTTAAATAAGTACCTATCAGTGTGATATTCTCATTATTGAGATTGTGTGTCAGTCCCTGAATTGGGTCCTCTCTAGTGAATACTGTTGAAAAAAACTAATTTAGTGTGTCCGCTATGTCATTATCATTTTTGCTTAAGACTCCCAACTTGTCTTTTAAAGGGCCTATACTCTCCTTTTTTAATCTCTTGCTATTAATGTATTTAAAGATTTTTTTGGGATTCGCTTTGCTTTCCTTTGCTACTAGTTTTTCAGTTTCTACTTTAGCCGCTCTTATTTCCTTTTTGCAATTTTTGTTACATTCCTTATAGTGCTGAAATGACTCTGCTTCCCCGTCAGATTTGTATTTTTTAAATGCTCGCCTTTTCTTGCCCATAAATTCCTTAATCTTTTTGTTAAGCCACATCGGTTTATGATTTTTATTCCCTTTTTTGCTACGCATAGGAATATATTTGAGTGTATTTTTAGCTAGCAGGAATTTTAGTACCTCCCATTTCTCCGTAGTATTTTTTCCTAAAAACAAACCTTCCCATTCAATATCCCTGAAAAATACCCTCATCTTTTCAAAATTTGCTTTGCTAAAGTTTAAAGTCCTAGTTAAGCCAGTATAGGGCTGTTTGTAGAAACTGATATTGAATGTGACCATATTGTGGTCGCTGTTTCCTATGGGTTCCCCTACTATAATACCCGATACCAAATCCTGATTGTTTGTTAATACCAGGTCTAAGATTGCATTGTACCTAGTTGGTTCCTCAATTAGTTGGACTAAGTAGTTATCATTTAGTGTGTTTAAAAACATATTGCCCCTAGCAGTATCACATGAATCGTTTTTCCAGTTTATCTCTGGATAGTTAAAATCTCCCATCACTACTATGTCTCCTACTCCTGCTGCTCTTTCAATTTGCTTTAGTAACAAGTCATCATCAGATGCGTTGATACCAGGCGGACTATAGCATACACCCAATACTAACTTTTTTATTCCTTTTTCCCCGCATGCAATTTCTACCCATAATTTCTCAACAGTGTCTACAGTCCCCTCCTGAATATCTTCCCATATATTAGGTTTTAAAAACGGCTTTACGTACAGACACACCCCTCCACCCTTTTTATTTAGTCTGTCTCTCCTAAACAGTGTATAGCCCTCTAGATTGACTGTCCAATCATGAGATTCATCCCACCAAGTTTCAGTAATGCCTATAATATCATACTGTTTGCTTGCTGCAAGTATTTCTAGTTCACCCTTTTTACCAGTAATGCTTCTGGCGTTTACATACATACAACTAAGATAAGTATTTTCCCTTGCGTTAGGGACATCTTTCACCTTATGTGGTAAGGATGACCTGTAATCGTCATTGGTTAGTGCTTTGGTAAAATCCCTTTTAGTACCCATGTTGGTAACCTTACCGCCTGCTCTTACCCTCCCCCCAACTTCTCCCCCATTTAGTTTACTACCGCCATCCCCACTATTCTCACTGCATGACCCGTAGTTTCTAGCTAAACCCTCCCCCCAGGCTCCTAGTTTAAAATCTCTTCTAATCATCCTTCCCCCCAGCACCGCTGCCCCCTCCTCAGTCAGGTGCAATCCGTCACGACAAAAGAGATGGCGCCTGACTGAGAAGTCCGCCCAGTGTTCCAGGAACACAAACCCCTCTTTCCTGCACCAATCCCTAAGCCACACATTTACCTCCCTAATCTCCCTCTGCCTCCCTGGACTAGCGCGTGGCACGGGTAATAATTCCGAGAATATTACCTTAGATGTCCTTGCCTTCAGTTTCTTTCCTTAGTCCCTATAGTCTTACTTAAGGACATCCCACCTTCCGCTAACTTTGTCATTGGTGCCAACGGGTCTTTGCCAGCCCCTCCCAACAATCTATCTACCCGGTCCGCGATGTGCCGTACCCGAGCACCCGGGAGACAACAGACTGTACGGCGATCACGGTCCCGGTAGCAGATTGCCCTATCTGCCTTCCTGATGATAGAATCCCCTACCACCACCATTTGACTAGGTACCTCTCTATCTTTTATCCCAACTGCGCCAGAGGGACCGCACCTCTGGATGCTAGAGGGAGCAGTCTCCTCCGGCACCGTCATTTCTTCACTTTCATCCTCCGATTCCTCGTCCAATCGGGCAAATTTGTTCGGGTTTGATAGTTCGGAGATGTCGTGCCTCCCCCTCTTTTTCTTCCTTCTAACTGTGACCCAACTGGCTACCTGATCATCATCCTCTTCTACCAGTGACCCCTCCCGCAACTCCTCCACCGTTCTGTCTAAACTACGCTCGAGATTGTGAATCTCCCTCAGTCGCGTAACGGTTTGCTCTAGATCAGTTACCTGGGCTTCCAGGGCAACCGTTCGCACACACCTCGTGCAGATGTATTCACACTGGGCCGGTAGCTCCAGGTGTGCATACATCTTGCACGACATGCACTGAGTGAGGTCCTCAATCACAGCCCCTCCCATATTGTTTGCAAGGTCTAACTCCCTGTTACACGGCACCTATACTCTACTTAGCAGTTGCAGTTGTTCCAGCTCACTGCTCCTCCTTTTCACTCGGCTTCCAGCTCCTGCTAAGAAAAAAAAAAATGCCCCTCACACTGGGGCATATTTTTTATTGCTACTAGAGCTGCAGTAGCACAGCAATGGAAAAGTCCTTCCCCTCCCTCCTTCACTAAAATCATACGCAAAATCCATCATGCTTTCCAGATGGAAACTTTGAGATTAACCTCTTTGGTCAACTCCCCATTAGCTGAATGGCTAGCCAGGCAGCAATACTCAACATCAACTGAAGGAGTTAACTTATTCTCTGACGTGGTGTGAGTTTTTGATTGTCAATAGATTTACAATGATTATCTTTCTTCGTAAAGGCTTTTATTTTTTATGATGTTACTGAGTGCTTGTGGCCCATATAACGTATAAAGTATTGTATTATGTTATACTCAGCGATAATTATATGTATGGTTATATTTTGGTAATATGTAATTGGACTCCTTTCATCTTTGTTTTTTTTTTGTATGCCCCTCCGTTCCCTTTTCTCTGTATCCCCCTCCCTCCTTTCTGTGGTTAACGGAATTAAACTTTCAATTAAAACTATGTATGATATAAAAAAATTAGATGTTGAACTTTACATCAAAGCATACCCTGCCACACTTTATACATTTAACATTAAAATTTGTCATACGAGTTAAAAAAGTGAACCAATACTTTTTACACTGCTATCACCACATTGCATTGCAACATACTGCATATTGATGTATTAAAAACCTAGTTAACCTCATTTTTTAAGACTTGAACATTTTGGGCAATAGAATTTTTTGTTTGTTTTTACACATTTGTCACTCTTTTGTTAGGCCAACACGTGAAACTATATCAATTCATACAATTATCACACTACAATGTCTTCATTTGGCTGATGTATATTACAGAGGCAATGTGTTGTCATTTCTATTTTTTTAAGAACAAAGTTTTTTCCTTTTTTCAGTGTTACATGAGGGAACATGGACATATTTTTCTCATCAATACATTGTATAAAGTGTGCTTTCATTTTAGTTTGCACAAAACGTACCCAATTTATTTGCAATTAATTTGCTAGGGGGACAGCATTTGCCATTGCAAATGCACCACAATCACAGACTGGTTTGTTTTTGGCAGCACACCAAATGAATGGGAAGCACATTATATTCTCAACTAAACTGGAGCATACAACATTAAAATTAGTTTTTTCAGAGTTTCATCAATCATTGCTGGTACTAAAGAATCATAAATAGTCACTGATTTATTTGAGCATTGAGAAACAACCCAGTGGTTGCCAATATGATGATGAGGGTATCCAACAGAATTCTTTTAAAATTAGAAACTGACAAATGTTTATTATTTTGTCATCTAGCCAGTCCTCTCCAGCTACTGCTTCTCTATCACCATCGTTTAGTTTTATTCCATTTATAATGGTCCATGTTGTGTCTGAATCGCTTGTAATATTTTCAACAAGTACTTCTACAGAATGCCGTCATCTTTCAACATATCTGCCTTTGTACCCACCCTTTGTGAAGCTGCATTTTTTGTTTTCCCTTATTTTCTTTTAGGTAGCTGCTGTATGTTTTCCCAGCTATTTTCTTTTTTCTTTTTTTTATTTCTTCCATCAGTGGTAGTCCTTCTATGTGCATGTGTTTTTGCATTTCTTCAACGAACTCACTAAGTTTAGTTTCCAAAACTAAAATATATATTTTTTTCTCTTATAAGATAGACTATTCCACATTTTAAGGTCTGTACGAAATTTCTAATTAGTCTTTTTCTATTCGAAATTCTTCTTGGTGGGAAATCCGAATGTTCAAAATATTTAAATATAGGCATTAATTTATTCATGGAACCTGCAGACAGTTCTTCACTTGCAACACCACTATCTAGCTCAGATTCATTCCCACCCCTCGATAAATTAAAAAATGCAGCACATGTGCTTACATGGGAAGAGTAATTTTCTCCAATTTAAACAAGTACATTCAGGGTATTCACCACCCAGATTAACAGTGTAAAACTGTTCTGTATCAGACTCACTAATCACCTTGAAAATACTTTCCTCTTTATTTATACATGTCACATTTAGTTCTTCAAGGTTGCTCTCCAATCTCTTTAACATGTGGCTTACAAAATAACCTGGTCTATTCTTTAAAATGTTTTGAATATTTTCATCATATTTTTTGTAGTATTCAGAACACTGTAGATTGAGTTGGAGATACCTATATTAATAAAAGATTTAAAACATTTTTTTTCATAGCTTTAAAAACATTTAAACATTGTCATATTAATATTACCTGATTAATTATATATAGATTTATATTGCTCTTTTTACATGAACAAGAAACTTGCCATATAACTAATGTAATACATTGATTGATTAATAATTAGTAAAATAAATTTCAAGTATCTTTCTAATTATCGGAATGTTCTGCCCTATAGACACGCATACCTACTCTATTAATTTGAGTTAATGTGTCCATTCCATATTATTTTTTTATTTTCACCTTTCAAATTAAAATAAATCGGCAATGAAGACTGACAGGACAATGTGCCCCAATCTGACCCTCACGGGTCAAGTGCCATAGCCAGCAGGAAGTGTTTCTTTTATGTAAGCCTACCAATGTCCACAGAGTCCAAATGCTCTAATGCCGAGGACTGAAGAGCTCACAGTAACTAAAACAAAGTCCACTGATCCGAGGAATAAACGCCATTCATGGAGAACACCTTAACTCAAAGAGCCATACGTCAGGCATTAGAAAAATCTATGAAAGGAAATACATTTTGGAAATCTTCAATTTTTAAGAAGAGTGGCTGTTGTCTAAAAGACTTGCCTGCATAAAGGACCAGACCCTGGGTTAATATTGTATTCAAAACACCAAGTGAATAAAATCTTTAAAATCTGCGACCAAAATGTTTGCAGATTAGTTCTTACAGGCCTATACCATATTGATAGTGGGTACACACTTAATGATGTATACCCACAATAAAGATAACAATGTAGTTCTAGTTCTCGTACAATATAGATCAGTTCACAGTGAAGTGAACTATATAGTTCAATGGTAACTATATGTGACGTCATTCTCCTATTCTGGTGAACAGGCAGCCCAACTATATAGACAGATTGGACTGCCTGTTCAGATAACCATCAACGATAACGACCCATGGGAACACGCCTTGTTATCATTATAGTCCGTACGCACTGAACGATATAGCCGACTATATCGTTATGTTTGTATGCACCATAAAAATAACCAACCTGGAGAACCCTTTAGCACACAAGATACGTCTTAAGCCACCCTATGAAAGGTCCAGATCTGGAAGCAATCACGGGCCCTGAGACAAAAGATCTAAATGCAAAATAATATTCAGCAAGCATTGATAGAACTGCTTAATAATTTTACCATGGCCAATAGGTGTCAACCAGGCTTGCCGTGCCACCCTCCAACTTGTGGATGTGCTACGTAGTCCACAAGATCGGAGCTAAGACATACAAGAGGTACAAACCTTACTGCCAATGTGTTCACCTGTTATGCCCCAAGGTTCCTGGTATGGCAATAGCTATTACATGGGCAGAATTGCCATAAATGTCCATTAATTCCCACTAAACTAAGATTGCAAAGGCTCCCATTCGTCTAGATGTATGCCCTGGCTTTTGAGGAAGTACACTTCCAAATTATTAACTCCACAAATGAAGAGTAGTGACAGCTGCCACTCCTCAGATGAGAAAGCGACTCCACTTCTTTGTCACCATGACTGCAAGAGTCTCCCTTATGTTTTATTTACATTAAACCAGTCGCATCTTCATATTTACCTAGACCATAATATGCTGGAGAGGCTCCTGACCCAGGCAAGTTGTGACTATAACTTGGATACTAGAAAGTCTATTAGCCACCTCTGAAGTGTTTACCAAAGCTTTTATTTAACAGGTTTCTGCCCTAGACCCCGCAAAAACTTGCATTTGTGGTGAAGAGTATCCTGCACATAATCACAATGAGGTACGGCCCATGTCTAAGAGAAATGCCTGGACCACAAGAGGTAGAGGCAAACCTCACGGAAGAGTCTGAATGCTTGTGTATTAAGCTAGCGTATGTACTTTTCTCACCGATACAGTATCCAACATCTGAAGAGGCCAGGAGTTTAAGTGGGCATACTTTTCCATGTCTAAATTGAAGACAAGCAAGCCCAAGATTTGTATGCAAATGCATTGACACTTAAATCAGCTTTAAGAACTAGCAAATCCTTCCCTGCAGCTCCATAATCTGAACAGGTTGGAGTAAGGCCCACTGACCCATGTAATCGATCACATCCCTACATGTTACATCTCATGTGATGGATTAAAGAAGAATTTTTCCCATCGACGATCCCTCCATGGGAGATTATGACATGTTCCACGACCATGTCAAGAGACTGGGCAGGGATCAGAAGGCTGTATAGAGAAGGTAGATCTCCGATACCCTGGACTTGTAAATGAGTTATAAATTTAATGAAAATCTGATGGCCCATGAAAGACCAAATAGCAATTACCAACATTGGAAATGTTCCTCCCACAATGAGAGTGGTAGGAAACACGTGGAGGCAGATAGGAACATGCAAATAGGCAACCTCAAAATTCAATGAGGCACTGAAATCCCCCACATTCAGTGCCAATGCCATAATTCCATGCAGAAGTTTTGTACTCAAAATAAGACTGAGCTTTTTAATTTTGAGCATTGGCCAGAAAGAATTGTCTACTTCTGTACCAATAATAGGTTGGCATAAAAGCCTTTGCCTATTTGAGAGATGGGCTCAATTCATTTTGTTTTTAAAGCACTATGCTGTAAGGTATACCTATATGATACAATGGGAGCCAGCTTAGCCTCTTAAGGAGATACTATTTGAGTGATCAGCACATTGTGTTGCCAGTTTGTTAGATAACTGCAAAATTCCCTTTGAGAGAAGTATCCCAAGCCGTTTCTAATTGTGAATGGCCAAGTGATCCTCTGGTTATGAATATGCAAAAGACGGGACATAGACAATTGTTTTCAGGAGCCTGTGGATAAAGTACAGTGGTACAAATTCAGCAGTTATACAGCACTCAAGCACCCTCATACCCTGGCCGTCGGCACATGGTGTCGGTGGATTAGCAGCGCTTGCGTCCTATAGGACAAATAGAACTGCCCACTCAAAAAATAATAAATGATTGTTCAAATCTTTGAATGAATGAGTATTTAACCAGGGACTGGGAGAATAAGCTTAACTATTTGATTCCCGGATTGCTCCTGTGTATACACAAGGTTTTTAAGGCATTTTTCACATGTGGCATGCAGAAAAAATAATTTGTGGATTATTTGATAAAACTCAAAATGGGTGTTAGAGGAATAGCAATTACAGCACTGTGAGGGGTCCTGAGGACCGAGTTTGAGAACCTGTGTTCTAGAGCATAGCATGTTTTTTTTCCACAGCCACAGAGCATGACCAATTTTGTATATAGGCCCTGATTCAGTGTAGTTAGTCAAACAAAAAAGGACACTAATGGGCAAAAGCATGCAGCACTGCAGGTGGGGCTGATGTAATGGGCAAAGATTTGGGTGGGGTATGTTCAAACTGAAATCTAAATTGCAGGGTAAAAAAATAATGCATAAAACTAGAGCTTTAAGAGGAGCTTCTTTTTTTTTTTTTTTACATTTCAAGTAATCAAAAATACTTTTTTTAATTGGGTTAACAGGATAACCATGGTGTCCAATCCCGGGTTTGTGATCGTCAGGATCACGGGATTCTAGGGCAAAAATGTTGAGATTTGAATCTCAGGATTGAAGCCTCCAATCCTGGGATTCGTGGGATTAAGCGGTGCGTGTGTAAATCTTATTTTTTGTTTTGGATGTGCAGTGCCACTGAGCACTAGCGATCTCAGCTTCAGATGCTGCCCTGGCTACCCATTCAGCTGTGTGCAGCATGATCTGGCTGACATCACGCCGCACATAGCCGACAACGTACAGCGGCTGAGCCAGGCAGCGTCTGAAGCTGTACAGAGCACTAGTGCTCACCGGTGCTACCCGGCCAAAGCAATAAATACTTACACACGCACTGCTTAATAACTGACCACCCAGCGGCTCTCCCTCCCTGTAAATATTTTTTTCTATTATTTAAAATGTAAATTATTAAAGTGGAACACAATCCCAAATCCCGTGATGGAAAAAATGTGCCAGGATTGCCCAGCCTAATGAAAATACTTAATGTTGAGCTGATCATTTTTACTTACTAGTGAAATAGTTTAGATTTTGGGAATGTATTAATTATAGATACACCCTTCATTTAAATGCCACATGTGTCAAATTCCTTTGCGTTACCAAAAGACTAGAGTTTCACCACTTTTTACCCCCCTCCCAACTCCACTGATTGGCAATATTCATCTTGTCTTTGAGAAATATCCCTTTAGTTTTAATATTTATAATTGATAAAATACAAGGACAAGTGCTAGAAAATGTATTTTATTTTGAATTAATTTTACTAACATTAATGAACATGTTGCATATGAATTAAAATGACATGGCAGTTTAACATATTTATAGTGACAATGTGACATTTTATAAAAAAACATAAAACACTGTTTCCTTATTAACAATGACTATTAATAAACATTTATAATGTGCTATAACACACACACAAACAAATTGGTCATACAATACCATTTCCAAGCAATACAACTGGGTGGTATGGCCTAGTCCAGGGACATTCAATATGCAGTTCTTTAATAGATGTTGAAATTCAAAAATGGAAGACCTACCGTTCAACCTGTCTTCCCACAAATTGTTGTGCTTTAAACTACTATATAATTACAATTTGAAGTCTGACTCTATATTATACTTAAGCATCCATATCCCTAACTTTCTGTTCAAGACCACAGAGCTTAATTACAATCCTCTCTAATCTCAAATTGACTCTTTGTGGAAGGGTTGGATGCGTTTGTAGGTTTCATAGCTGGGTAAGTTGGCTGCCTTTAAAATGTCATTTTTTCCAAAACTGTATATTTTTCACTCGGTACCCTATTTAGTTCCTCAGTCAGTAATTAGCCATACATTCTACGATACTTAAATATATTTGGAAGCGGGAAACCTCCTAGAATAGCATATGGCAAACTGACTAGAGCACGGAAATTAGGCGGACTGGATGTTCCCGATTTAAGAAGATACCAACTAGCTTGTTTAGTGGCACAAACGAGCGACTCGTCTTTACCTGAAGGTTTGAAACATTGTGTAGACTTTGAGAAACACATTTACTCTTGTCTCCCCTCAACAGATTTAATGTGGATCCCGGCTCAGCAAAGACCGCTTCCACACACAATACTTCTCCAGCTACAGTAGATTCACTCAAAGCTTGGGATGCAGTATTAGTTTCATCTAAGTCTATCTCTCTGCCATGCCATCTTTTATTCTTACAAGCTCTTTCAGGTTTTATTTTAGATATAAATCTCCCCTGGTAGGCTTGCGGCATTGCTTCCATTGCTGATTTGGTGGATGGCACAATGATTACCCCTTTTAACTCGCTACAAAGGCAATGTAACCTACCCTCTAAAGAACTATTCTTATATAGCCGTGTTGTTCACTGGTTGACCAATACGATACGAACTTCGGGCCCAATACTCTTCCCCCCTATTGATATACTGGCAAAAGTTTTGAAAGGTAATGCTAGGAGCTCTATTAGATTTTGGTACACTGTGGCTCATGGTTAGTCATTAGAAACTAAGATGACTTCACAATTAAAATGGGAAGCTGATTTGAATTGCTCATTCACCCATCAATGGGAATCAATTTACCTCCTCAAATGATGTGTCTAAATGTAATAATAATATTGAAATACACTTTAAGCTATTACATGTTGGAGAAATTGTGCAGGACTTGGGGATAATTTTCATATCTTCTGGTCCTAAGCTCTGCCAACTCTGGAAGGATGTTTTTGATCTTGCTTCTAATCTTTTACATGTTTCTGTCTCCCCTTCACCATCACTGGCTCTGCTTCATGTTTATCCAGCTTACTACAGATCGCTATGTAACATAGTAACATAGTATCTGAGGTTGAAAAAAAGACAATTGTCCATCGAGTTCAACCTATTTGTGGTGTCCTATGCATGATGATTTGACTAAAATTTCTGACTGATGCTGCTGTCAGCCATTGCATTTTATCCCTATTTATAGTAACTATAATGCTTGACTATGCACCATACCCCTGGATATCCTTATCCAATAGGAATTTATCTAACCCATTCTTAAAGGTGTTGACAGATTCCGCCATTACAACTCCCTCGGGCAGGGAATTCCAAACACGTATTGTCCTTACCGTGAAAAAGCCTTTACGCCGTATTGTGCGGAATCTCCTCTCCTCTAACCTGAGCGAGTGTCCACGAGTCCTCTGTGTTGATCTAACCAAAAACAGGTCCCGCGCAAGTTCTGTGTATTGTCCCCTTATATATTTGTAGATCTTAGTCTCCGCTTTTCCAATGTAAACATGCCTAGTCTTTCAAGCCTTTCCTTGTATTCCATCGTCTCCATGCCCTTAATTAGTTTGGTCGCCCTCCTCTGTACCTTTTCAAGCTCCAGGATATCCTTTTTGTAGTACGGTGCCCAGAATTGTACACAGTATTCAAGGTGTGGCCTCACTAGTGATTTATATAATGGGATTATAATACTCTCGTCCCTAGCATCAATACCCCGTTTTATGCATGCTAATATCTTATTAGCCTTCTTTGCTGCAGTCCTACTTTGGGTACTACTGCTTAGCTTGCTATCTATGAGGACACCTAAGTCCTTTTCCAGTACAGAATCCCCTAATTTTACCCCATTTAGTAGGTAGGTGTAATTTTTGTTCTTGTTACCACAGTGCATTACCTTACACTTGTCTGTGTTGAAGCGCATTCTCCATTTGGCTGCCCATGCTTCTAATTTAACTAAGTCGTTCTGAAGAGACTCGGCATCCTCCTCTGTATTTATAGCCTTACACAATTTGGTATCTGCAAAAATTGACACCATGCTCTCTAGACCTTCTGTTAGGTCGTTAATGAAAATATTGAACAATAGCGGTCCTAATACTGAGCCTTGCGGCACACCACTTAGCACTTCAGTCCAAGTTGAAAAAGATCCATTAACCACAACGCGCTGCTTCCTATTATCTAACCAGTGCATATTGTGCTTCCTAGCCCTGATTCTTGTAGCTTGTAGATAAGTCTCATGTGTGGTACAGTATCGAACGCTTTGGCAAAGTCTAAAAAGATTACATCCACGTCTTTACCCTGATCTAGGTTTGCGCTTACTGTTTCATAAAAGCCAAGTAAGTTGGTTTGACAGGATCTGTCCTTCATAAACCCATGTTGATTCCTTTTAATGACCTTATTGGTTTCAAGGAACTTCTGAATACTTTCTCTTAGAATACCTTCCAATACTTTCCCCACTATAGATGTAAGACTAACTGGTCTATAATTACCTGGTTCAGCTTTACTTCCCTTTTTGAATATAGGCACTACTTCCGCTATACGCCAGTCTTTGGGAACCATACCTGATATAACTGAATCCTCAAAGATAGCGGTTTTGCCAGTTCAGAGTGAAGCTCCATTAGAACCCTTGGATGAATACCATCGGGCCCTGGTGATTTATTAATCTTTAAATGTTTTAATCGGTCACAGACTACTTCCTCGCTTAAATAAGTACCTATCAGTGTGATATTCTCATTATTGAGATTGTGTGTCAGTCCCTGAATTGGGTCCTCTCTAGTGAATACTGTTGAAAAAAACTCATTTAGTGTGTCCGCTATGTCATTATCATTTTTGCTTAAGACTCCCAACTTGTCTTTTAAAGGGCCTATACTCTCCTTTTTTAATCTCTTGCTATTAATGTATTTAAAGATTTTTTTGGGATTCGCTTTGCTTTCCTTTGCTACTAGTTTTTCAGTTTCTACTTTAGCCGCTCTTATTTCCTTTTTGCAATTTTTGTTACATTCCTTATAGTGCTGAAATGACTCTGCTTCCCCGTCAGATTTGTATTTTTTAAATGCTCGCCTTTTCTTGCCCATAAATTCCTTAATCTTTTTGTTAAGCCACATCGGTTTATGATTTTTATTCCCTTTTTTGCTACTCATAGGAATATATTTGAGTGTATTTTTAGCTAGCAGGAATTTTAGTACTTCCCATTTCTCCGTAGTATTTTTTCCTAAAAACAAACCTTCCCATTCAATATCCCTGAAAAATACCCTCATCTTTTCAAAATTTGCTTTGCTAAAGTTTAAAGTCCTAGTTGAGCCAGTATAGGGCTGTTTGTAGAAACTGATATTGAATGTGACCATATTGTGGTCGCTGTTTCCTATGGGTTCCCCTACTATAATACCCGATACCAAATCCTGATTGTTTGTTAATACCAGGTCTAAGATTGCATTGTACCTAGTTGGTTCCTCAATTAGTTGGACTAAGTAGTTATCATTTAGTGTGTTTAAAAACATATTGCCCCTAGCAGTATCACATGAATCGTTTTTCCAGTTTATCTCTGGATAGTTAAAATCTCCCATCACTACTATGTCTCCTACTCCTGCTGCTCTTTCAATTTGCTTTAGTAACAAGTCATCATCAGATGCGTTGATACCAGGCGGACTATAGCATACACCCAATACTAACTTTTTTATTCCTTTTTCCCCGCATGCAATTTCTACCCATAATGTCTCAACAGTGTCTACAGTCCCCTCCTGAATATCTTCCCATATATTAGGTTTTAAAAACGGCTTTACGTACAGACACACCCCTCCACCCTTTTTATTTAGTCTGTCTCTCCTAAACAGTGTATAGCCCTCTAGATTGACTGTCCAATCATGAGATTCATCCCACCAAGTTTCAGTAATGCCTATAATATCATACTGTTTGCTTGCTGCAAGTATTTCTAGTTCACCCTTTTTACCAGTAATGCTTCTGGCGTTTACATACATACAACTAAGATAAGTATTTTCCCTTGCGTTAGGGACATCTTTCACCTTATGTGGCAAGGATGACCTGTAATCGTCATTGGTTAGTGCTTTGGTAAAATCCCTTTTAGTACCCATGTTAGTAACCTTACCGCCTGCTCTTACCCTCCCCCCAACTTCTCCCCCATTTCGTTTACTACCGCCATCCCCACTATTCTCACTGCATGACCCGTAGTTTCTAGCTAAACCCTCCCCCCAGGCTCCTAGTTTAAAATCTCTTCTAATCATCCTTCCCCCCCAGCACCGCTGCCCCCTCCTCAGTCAGGTGCAATCCGTCACGACAAAAGAGATGGCGCCTGACTGAGAAGTCCGCCCAGTGTTCCAGGAACACAAACCCCTCTTTCCTGCACCAATCCCTAAGCCACACATTTACCTCCCTAATCTCCCTCTGCCTCCCTGGACTAGCGCGTGGCACGGGTAATAATTCCGAGAATATTACCTTAGATGTCCTTGCCTTCAGTTTCTTTCCTAAGTCCCTATAGTCTTTCTTAAGGACATCCCACCTTCCGCTAACTTT
The DNA here is from genome assembly GCF_028390025.1 of Pseudophryne corroboree. NCBI lineage: Eukaryota > Metazoa > Chordata > Amphibia > Anura > Myobatrachidae > Pseudophryne > Pseudophryne corroboree. The sequence continues at coordinate 67,601,508 of NC_086449.1, read as the reverse complement.
GTCATTGGTGCCAACGTGCACCAAGACCGCTGGGTCTTTGCCAGCCCCTTCCAACAATCTATCTACCCGGTCCGCGATGTGCCGTACCTGAGCACCCGGGAGACAACAGACTGTACGGCGATCACGGTCCCGGTAGCAGATTGCCCTATCTGCCTTCCTGATGATAGAATCCCCTACCACCACCATTTGACTAGGTACCTCTCTATCTTTTATCCCAACTGCGCCAGAGGGACCGCACCTCTGGATGCTAGAGGGAGCAGTCTCCTCCTGCACCGTCATTTCTTCACTTTCATCCTCGATTCCTCGTCCAATCGGGCAAATTTGTTCGGGTTTGATAGTTCGGAGATGTCGTGCCTCCCCCTCTTTTTCTTCCTTCTAACTGTGACCCAACTGGCTACCTGATCATCATCCTCTTCTACCAGTGACCCCTCCCGCAACTCCTCCACCGTTCTGTCTAAACTACGCTCGAGATTGTGAATCTCCCTCAGTCGCGTAACGGTTTGCTCTAGATCAGTTACCTGGGCTTCCAGGGCAACCGTTCGCACACACCTCGTGCAGATGTATTCACACTGGGCCGGTAGCTCCAGGTGTGCATACATCTTGCACGACATGCACTGAGTGAGGTCCTCAATCACAGCCCCTCCCATATTGTTTGCAAGGTCTAACTCCCTGTTACACTCAAAGAAAAAGCGGCAAAAATAAAAAATAGAAGACAAGCAATCTCACTTATACAATAATTAAGCTGGCTTATACTTATCTATCTTTGTGCGGTTCTTGGTCCTTCACTTTTATGCAGCCGTAGTACTCTCTCCTGCGGCACCTATACTCCACTTAGCAGTTGCAGTTGTTCCAGCTCACTGCTCCTCCTTTTCACTCGGCTTCCAGCTCCTGCTAAGAAAAAAAAAAATGCCCCTCACACTGGGGCATATTTTTTATTGCTACTAGAGCTGCAGTAGCACAGCAATGGAAAAGTCCTTCCCCTCCCTCCTTCACTAAAATCATACGCAAAATCCATCATGCTTTCCAGATGGAAACTTTGAGATTAACCTCTTTGGTCAACTCCCCATTAGCTGAATGGCTAGCCAGGCAGCAATACTCAACATCAACTGAAGGAGTTAACTTATTCTCTGACGTGGTGTGAGTTTTTAATTGTCAATAGATTTACAATGATTATCTTTCTTCGTAAAGGCTTTTATTTTTTATGATGTTACTGAGTGCTTGTGGCCCATATAACGTATAAAGTATTGTATTATGATATACTCAGCGATAATTATATGTATGGTTATATTTTGGTAATATGTAATTGGACTCCTTTCATCTTTGTTTTTTTTTTGTATGCCCCTCCGTTCCCTTTTCTCTGTATCCCCCTCCCTCCTTTCTGTGGTTAACGGAATTAAACTTTCAATTAAAACTATGTATGATATAAAAAAATTAGATGTTGAACTTTACATCAAAGCATACCCTGCCACACTTTATACATTTAACATTAAAATTTGTCATACGAGTTAAAAAAGTGAACCAATACTTTTTACACTGCTATCACCACATTGCATTGCAACATACTGCATATTGATGTATTAAAAACCTAGTTAACCTCATTTTTTAAGACTTGAACATTTTGGGCAATAGAATTTTTTGTTTGTTTTTACACATTTGTCACTCTTTTGTTAGGCCAACACGTGAAACTATATCAATTCATACAATTATCACACTACAATGTCTTCATTTGGCTGATGTATATTACAGAGGCAATGTGTTGTCATTTCTATTTTTTTAAGAACAAAGTTTTTTCCTTTTTTCAGTGTTACATGAGGGAACATGGACATATTTTTCTCATCAATACATTGTATAAAGTGTGCTTTCATTTTAGTTTGCACAAAACGTACCCAATTTATTTGCAATTAATTTGCTAGGGGGACAGCATTTGCCATTGCAAATGCACCACAATCACAGACTGGTTTGTTTTTGGCAGCACACCAAATGAATGGGAAGCACATTATATTCTCAACTAAACTGGAGCATACAACATTAAAATTAGTTTTTTCAGAGTTTCATCAATCATTGCTGGTACTAAAGAATCATAAATAGTCACTGATTTATTTGAGCATTGAGAAACAACCCAGTGGTTGCCAATATGATGATGAGGGTATCCAACAGAATTCTTTTAAAATTAGAAACTGACAAATGTTTATTATTTTGTCATCTAGCCAGTCCTCTCCAGCTACTGCTTCTCTATCACCATCGTTTAGTTTTATTCCATTTATAATGGTCCATGTTGTGTCTGAATCACTTGTAATATTTTCAACAAGTACTTCTACAGAATGCCGTCATCTTTCAACATATCTGCCTTTGTACCCACCCTTTGTGAAGCTGCATTTTTTGTTTTCCCTTATTTTCTTTTAGGTAGCTGCTGTATGTTTTCTCAGCTATTTTCTTTTTTTTATTTCTTCCATCAGTGGTAGTCCTTCTATGTGCATGTGTTTTTGCATTTCTTCAACGAACTCACTAAGTTTAGTTTCCAAAACTAAAATATATATTTTTTTCTCTTATAAGATAGACTATTCCACATTTTAAGGTCTGTACGAAATTTCTAATTAGTCTTTTTCTATTCGAAATTCTTCTTGGTGGGAAATCCGAATGTTCAAAATATTTAAATATAGGCATCAATTTATTCATGGAACCTGCAGACAGTTCTTCACTTGCAACACCACTATCTAGCTCAGATTCATTCCCACCCCTCGATAAATTAAAAAATGCAGCACATGTGCTTACATGGGAAGAGTAATTTTCTCCAATCTAAACAAGTACATTCAGGGTATTCACCACCCAGATTAACAGTGTAAAACTGTTCTGTATCAGACTCACTAATCACCTTGAAAATACCTTCCTCTTTATTTATACATGTCACATTTAGTTCTTCAAGGTTGCTCCCCAATCTCTTTAACATGTGGCTTACAAAATAACCTGGTCTATTCTTTAAAATGTTTTGAATATTTTCATCATATTTTTTGTAGTATTCAGAACACTGTAGATTGAGTTGGAGATACCTATATTAATAAAAGATTTAAAACATTTTTTTTTCATAGCTTTAAAAACATTTAAACATTGTCATATTAATATTACCTGATTAATTATATATAGATTTATATTGCTCTTTTTACATGAACAAGAAACTTGCCATATAACTAATGTAATACATTGATTGATTGATAATTAGTAAAATAAATTTCAAGTATCTTTCTAATTATCGGAATGTTCTGCCCTATAGACACGCATACCTACTCTATTAATTTGAGTTAATGTGTCCATTCCATATTATTTTTTTATTTTCACCTTTCAAATTAAAATAAATCGGCAATGGAGACTGACAGGACAATGTGCCCCAATCTGACCCTCACGGGTCAAGTGCCATAGCCAGCAGGAAGTGTTTCTTTTATGTAAGCCAACCAATGTCCACAGAGTCCAAATGCTCTAATGCCGAGGACTGAAGAGCTCACAGTAACTTAAGACAAAGTCCACTGATCCGAGGAATAAACGCCATTCATGGAGAACACCTTAACTCAAAGAGCCATACGTCAGGCATTAGAAAAATCTATGAATGGAAATAAATTTTGGAAATCTTCATTTTTTAAGAAGAGTGGCTGTTGTCTAAAAGACTTGCCTGCATAAAGGACCAGACCCTGGGTTAATATTGTATTCAAAACACCAAGTGAATAAAATCTTTAAAATCTGCGACCAAAATGTTTGCAGATTAGTTCTTACAGGCCTATACCATATTGATAGTGGGTACACACTTAATGATGTATACCCACAATAAAGATAACAATGTAGTTCTAGTTCTCGTACAATATAGATCAGTTCACAGTGAAGTGAACTATATAGTTCAATGGTAACTATATGTGACGTCATTCTCCTATTCTGGTGAACAGGCAGCCCAACTATATAGACAGATTGGACTGCCTGTTCAGATAACCATCAACGATAACGACCCATGGGAACACGCCTTGTTATCATTATAGTCCGTACGCACTGAACGATATAGCCGACTATATCGTTATGTTTGTATGCACCATAAAAATGACCAACCTGGAGAACCCTTTAGCACACAAGATACGTCTTAAGCCACCCTATGAAAGGTCCAGATCTGGAAGCAATCACGGGCCCTGAGACAAAAGATCTAAATGCAAAATAATATTCAGCAAGCATTGATAGAACTGCTTAATAATTTTACCATGGCCAATAGGTGTCAACCAGGCTTGCCGTGCCACCCTCCAACTTGTGGATGTGCTACGTAGTCCACAAGATCGGAGCTAAGACATACAAGAGGTACAAACCTTACTGCCAAGGTGTTCACCTGTTATGCCCCAAGGTTCCTGGTATGGCAATAGCTATTACATGGGCAGAATTGCCATAAATGTCAATTAATTCCCACTAAACTAAGATTGCAAAGGCTCCCATTCGTCTAGATGTATGCCCTGGCTTTTGAGGAAGTACACTTCCAAATTATTAACTCCACAAATGAAGAGTAGTGACAGCTGACACTCCTCAGATGAGAAAGCGACTCCACTTCTTTGTCACCGTGACTGCAAGAGTCTCCCTTATGTTTTATTTACATTAAACCAGTCGCATCTTCATATTTACCTAGACCATAATATGCTGGAGAGGCTCCTGACCCAGGCAAGTTGTGACTATAACTTGGATACTAGAAAGTCTATTAGCCACCTCTGAAGTGTTTACCAAAGCTTTTATTTAACAGGTTTCTGCCCTAGACCCCGCAAAAACTTGCATTTGTGGTGAAGAGTATCCTGCACATAATAACAATGAGGTACGGCCCATGTCTAAGAGAAATGCCTGGACCACAAGAGGTAGAGGCAAACCTCACGGAAGAGTCTGAATGCTTGTGTATTAAGCTAGCGTATGTACTTTTCTCACCGATACAGTATCCAACATCTGAAGAGGCCAGGAGTTTAAGTGGGCATACTTTTCCATGTCTAAATTGAAGACAAGCAAGCCCAAGATTTGTATGCAAATGCATTGACACTTAAATCAGCTTTAAGAACTAGCAAATCCTTCCCTGCAGCTCCATAATCTGAACAGGTTGGAGTAAGGCCCACTGAACCATGTAATCGATCACATCCCTACATGTTACATCTCATGTGATGGATTAAAGAAGAATTTTTCCCATCGACGATCCCTCCATGGGAGATTATGACATGTTCCACGACAATGTCAAGAGACTGGGCAGGGATCAGAAGGCTGTATAGAGAAGGTAGATCCCCGATACCCTGGACTTGTAAATGAGTTATAAATTTAATGAAAATCTGATGGCCCATGAAAGACCAAATAGCAATTACCAACATTGGAAATGTTCCTCCCACAATGAGAGTGGTAGGAAACACGTGGAGGCAGATAGGAACATGCAAATAGGCAACCTCAAAATTAAATGAGGCACTGAAATCCCCCACATTCAGTGCCAATGCCATATATAATATCTTCCCATATATTAGGTTTTAAAAACGGCTTTACGTACAGACACACCCCTCCACCCTTTTTATTTAGTCTGTCTCTCCTAAACAGTGTATAGCCCTCTAGATTGACTGTCCAATCATGAGATTCATCCCACCAAGTTTCAGTAATGCCTATAATATCATACTGTTTGCTTGCTGCAAGTATTTCTAGTTCACCCATTTACCAGTAATGCTTCTGGCGTTTACATACATACAACTAAGATAAGTATTTTCCCTTGCGTTAGGGACATCTTTCACCTTATGTGGCAAGGATGACCTGTAATCGTCATTGGTTAGTGCTTTGGTAAAATCCCTTTTAGTACCCATGTTAGTAACCTTACCGCCTGCTCTTACCCTCCCCCCAACTTCTCCCCCATTTCGTTTACTACCGCCATCCTCACTATTCTCACTGCATGACCCGTAGTTTCTAGCTAAACCCTCCCCCCAGGCTCCTAGTTTAAAATCTCCTCCAACCTTCTAATCATCCTTCCCCCCAGCACCGCTGCCCCCTCTCAGTCAGGTGCAATCCGTCACGACAAAAGAGATGGCGCCTGACTGAGAAGTCCGCCCAGTGTTCCAGGAACACAAACCCCTCTTTCCTGCACCAATCCCTAAGCCACACATTTACCTCCCTAATCTCCCTCTGCCTCCCTGGACTAGCGCGTGGCACGGGTAATAATTCCGAGAATATTACCTTAGATGTCCTTGCCTTCAGTTTCTTTCCTAAGTCCCTATAGTCTTTCTTAAGGACATCCCACCTTCCGCTAACTTTGTCATTGGTGCCAACGTGCACCAAGACCGCTGGGTCTTTGCCAGCCCCTCCCAACAATCTATCTACCCGGTCCGCGATGTGCCGTACCCGAGCACCCGGGAGACAACAGACTGTACGGCGATCACGGTCCCGGTAGCAGATTGCCCTATCTGCCTTCCTGATGATAGAATCCCCTACCACCACCATTTGACTAGGTACCTCTCTATCTTTTATCCCAACTGCGCCAGAGGGACCGCACCTCTGGATGCTAGAGGGAGCAGTCTCCTCCGGCACCGTCATTTCTTCACTATCATCCTCCGATTCCTCGTCCAATCGGGCAAATTTGTTCGAGTTTGATAGTTCGGAGATGTCGTGCCTCCCCCTCTTTTTCTTCCTTCTAACTGTGACCCAACTGGCTACCTGATCATCATCCTCTTCTACCAGTGACCCCTCCCGCAACTCCTCCACCGTTCTGTCTAAACTACGCTCGAGATTGTGAATCTCCCTCAGTCGCGTAACGGTTTGCTCTAGATCAGTTACCTGGGCTTCCAGGGCAACCGTTCGCACACACCTCGTGCAGATGTATTCACACTGGGCCGGTAGCTCCAGGTGTGCATACATCTTGCACGACATGCACTGAGTGAGGTCCTCAATCACAGCCCCTCCCATATTGTTTGCAAGGTCTAACTCCCTGTTACACTCAAAGAAAAAGCGGCAAAAATAAAAAATAGAAGACAAGCAATCTCACTTATACAATAATTAAGCTGGCTTATACTTATCTATATTTGTGCGGTTCTTGGTCCTTCACTTTTATGCAGCCGTAGTACTCTCTCCTGCGGCACCTATACTCCACTTAGCAGTTGCAGTTGTTCCAGCTCACTGCTCCTCCTTTTCACTCGGCTTCCAGCTCCTGCTAAGAAAAAAAAAAAATGCCCCTCACACTGGGGCATATTTTTTATTGCTACTAGAGCTGCAGTAGCACAGCAATGGAAAAGTCCTACCCCTCCCTCCTTCACTAAAATCATACGCAAAATCCATCATGCTTTCCAGATGGAAACTTTGAGATTAACCTCTTTGGTCAACTCCCCATTAGCTGAATGGCTAGCCAGGCAGCAATACTCAACATCAACTGAAGGAGCTAACTTATTCTCTGACGTGGTGTGAGTTTTTGATTGTCAATAGATTTACAATGATTATCTTTCTTCGTAAAGGCTTTTATTTTTTATGATGTTACTGAGTGCTTGTGGCCCATATAACGTATAAAGTATTGTATTATGTTATACTCAGCGATAATTATATGTATGGTTATATTTTGGTAATATGTAATTGGACTCCTTTCATCTTTGTTTTTTTTGTATGCCCCTCCGTTCCCTTTTCTCTGTATCCCCCTCCCTCCTTTCTGTGGTTAACGGAATTAAACTTTCAATTAAAACTATGTATGATATAAAAAAAATAGATGTTGAACTTTACATCAAAGCATACCCTGCTACACTTTATACATTTAACATTAAAATTTGTCATACGAGTTAAAAAAGTGAACCAATACTTTTTACACTGCTACCACCACATTGCATTGCAACATACTGCATATTGATGTATTAAAAACCTAGTTAACCTCATTTTTTAAGACTTGAACATTTTGGGCAATAGAATTTTTTGTTTGTTTTTACACATTTGTCACTCTTTTGTTAGGCCAACACGTGAAACTATATCAATTCATACAATTATCACACTACAATGTCTTCATTTGGCTGATGTATATTACAGAGGCAATGTGTTGTCATTTCTATTTTTTTAAGAACAAAGTTTTTTTCTTTTTTTCAGTGTTACATGAGGGAACATGGACATATTTTTCTCATCAATACATTGTATAAAGTGTGCTTTCATTTTAGTTTGCACAAAACGTACCCAATTTATTTGCAATTAATTTGCTAGGGGGACAGCATTTGCCATTGCAAATGCACCACAATCACAGACTGGTTTGTTTTTGGCACACACCAAATGAATGGGAAGCACATTATATTCTCAACTATACTGGAGCATACAACATTAAAATTAGTTTTTTCAGAGTTTCATCAATCATTGCTGGTACTAAAGAATCATAAATAGTTACTGATTTATTTGAGCATTGAGAAACAACTCAGTGGTTGCCAATATGATGATGAGGGTATCCAACAGAATTCTTTTAAAATTAGAAACTGACAAATGTTTATTATTTTGTCATCTAGCCAGTCCTCTCCAGCTACTGCTTCTCTATCACCATTGTTTAGTTTTATTCCATTTATAATTGTCCATGTTGTGTCTGAATCACTTGTAATATTTTCAACAAGTACTTCTACAGAATGCCGTCATCTTTCAACATATCTGCCTTTGTACCCACCCTTTGTGAAGCTGCATTTTTTGGTTTCCCTTATTTTCTTTTAGGTAGCTGCTGTATGTTTTCCCAGCTATTTTCTTTTTTTTATTTCTTTCATCAGTGGTAGTCCTTCTATGTGCATGTGTTTTTGCATTTCTTCAACGAACTCACTAAGTTTAATTTCCAAAACTAAAATATATATTTTTTCCTCTTATAAGATAGACTATTCCACATTTTAAGGTCTGTACGAAATTTCTAATTAGTCTTTTTCTATTCGAAATTCTTCTTGGTGGGAAATCCGAATGTTCAAAATATTTAAATATAGGCATCAATTTATTCATGGAACCTGCAGACAGTTCTTCACTTGCAACACCACTATCTAGCTCAGATTCATTCCCACCCCTCGATAAATTAAAAAATGCAGCACATGTGCTTACATGGGAAGAGTAATTTTCTCCAATCTAAACAAGTACATTCAGGGTATTCACCACCCAGATTAACAGTGTAAAACTGTTCTGTATCAGACTCACTAATCACCTTGAAAATACCTTCCTCTTTATTTATACATGTCACATTTAGTTCTTCAAGGTTGCTCCCCAATCTCTTTAACATGTGGCTTACAAAATAACCTGGTCTATTCTTTAAAATGTTTTGAATATTTTCATCATATTTTTTGTAGTATTCAGAACACTGTAGATTGAGTTGGAGATACCTATATTAATAAAAGATTTAAAACATTTTTTTTCATAGCTTTAAAAACATTTAAACATTGTCATATTAATATTACCTGATTAATTATATATAGATTTATATTGCTCTTTTTACATGATCAAGAAACTTGCCATATAACTAATGTAATACATTGATTGATTAATAATTAGTAAAATAAATTTCAAGTATCTTTCTAATTATCGGAATGTTCTGCCCTATAGACACGCATACCTACTCTATTAATTTGAGTTAATGTGTCCATTCCATATTATTTTTTTATTTTCACCTTTCAAATTAAAATAAATCGGCAATGGAGACTGACAGGACAATGTGCCCCAATCTGACCCTCACGGGTCAAGTGCCATAGCCAGCAGGAAGTGTTTCTTTTATGTAAGCCAACCAATGTCCACAGAGTCCAAATGCTCTAATGCCGAGGACTGAAGAGCTCACAGTAACTAAGACAAAGTCCACTGATCCGAGGAATAAACGCCATTCATGGAGAACACCTTAACTCAAAGAGCCATACGTCAGGCATTAGAAAAATCTATGAAAGGAAATACATTTTGGAAATCTTCATTTTTTAAGAAGAGTGGCTGTTGTCTAAAAGACTTGCCTGCATAAAGGACCAGACCCTGGGTTAATATTGTATTCAAAACACCAAGTGAATAAAATCTTTAAAATCTGCGACCAAAATGTTTGCAGATTAGTTCTTACAGGCCTATACCGTATTGATAGTGGGTACACACTTAATGATGTATACCCACAATAAAGATAACAATGTAGTTCTAGTTCTCGTACAATATAGATCAGTTCACAGTGAAGTGAACTATATAGTTCAATGGTAACTATATGTGACGTCATTCTCCTATTCTGGTGAACAGGCAGCCCAACTATATAGACAGATTGGACTGCCTGTTCAGATAACCATCAACGATAACGACCCGTGGGAACACGCCTTGTTATCATTATAGTCCGTACGCACTGAACGATATAGCCGACTATATCGTTATGTTTGTATGCACCATAAAAATGACCAACCTGGAGAACCCTTTAGCACACAAGATACGTCTTAAGCCACCCTATGAAAGGTCCAGATCTGGAAGCAATCACGGGCCCTGAGACAAAAGATCTAAATGCAAAATAATATTCAGCAAGCATTGATAGAACTGCTTAATAATTTTACCATGGCCAATAGGTGTCAACCAGGCTTGCCGTGCCACCCTCCAACTTGTGGATGTGCTACGTAGTCCACAAGATCGGAGCTAAGATATACAAGAGGTACAAACCTTACTGCCAAGGTGTTCACCTGTTATGCCCCAAGGTTCCTGGTATGGCAATAGCTATTACATGGGCAGAATTGCCATAAATGTCCATTAATTCCCACTAAACTAAGATTGCAAAGGCTCCCATTCGTCTAGATGTATGCCCTGGCTTTTGAGGAAGTACACTTCCAAATTATTAACTCCACAAATGAAGAGTAGTGACAGCTGCCACTCCTCAGATGAGAAAGTGACTCCACTTCTTTATGTCACCGTGACTGCAAGAGTCTCCCTTATGTTTTATTTACATTAAACCAGTCGCATCTTCATATTTACCTAGACCATAATATGCTGGAGAGGCTCCTGACCCAGGCAAGTTGTGACTATAACTTGGATACTAGAAAGTCTATTAGCCACCTCTGAAGTGTTTACCAAAGCTTTTAGTTAACAGGTTTCTGCCCTAGACCCCGCAAAAACTTGCATTTGTGGTGAAGAGTATCCTGCACATAATCACAATGAGGTACGGCCCATGTCTAAGAGAAATGCCTGGACCACAAGAGGTAGAGGCAAACCTCACGGAAGAGTCTGAATGCTTGTGTATTAAGCTAGCGTATGTACTTTTCTCACCGATACAGTATCCAACATCTGAAGAGGCCAGGAGTTTAAGTGGGCATACTTTTCCATGTCTAAATTGAAGACAAGCAAGCCCAAGATTTGTATGCAAATGCATTGACACTTAAATCAGCTTTAAGAACTAGCAAATCCTTCCCTGCAGCTCCATAATCTGAACAGGTTGGAGTAAGGCCCACTGAACCATGTAATCGATCACATCCCTACATGTTACATCTCATGTGATGGATTAAAGAAGAATTTTTCCCATCGACGATCCCTCCATGGGAGATTATGACATGTTCCACGACAATGTCAAGAGACTGGGCAGGGATCAGAAGGCTGTATAGAGAAGGTAGATCCCCGATACCCTGGACTTGTAAATGAGTTATAAATTTAATGAAAATCTGATGGCCCATGAAAGACCAAATAGCAATTACCAACATTGGAAATGTTCCTCCCACAATGAGAGTGGTAGGAAACACGTGGAGGCAGATAGGAACATGCAAATAGGCAACCTCAAAATTAAATGAGGCACTGAAATCCCCCACATTCAGTGCCAATGCCATAATTCCATGCAGAAGTTTTGTACTCAAAATAAGACTGAGCTTTTTAATTTTGAGCATTGGCCAGAAAGAATTGTCTACTTCTGTACCAATAATAGGTTGGCATAAAAGCCTTTGCCTATTTGAGAGATGGGCTCAATTAATTTTGTTTTTAAAGCACTATGCTGTAAGGTATACCTATATGATACAATGGGAGCCAGCTTAGCCTCTTAAGGAGATACTATTTGAGTGATCAGCACATTGTGTTGCCAGTTTGTTAGATAACTGCAAAATTCCCTTTGAGAGAAGTATCCCAAGCCGTTTCTAATTGTGAATGGCCAAGTGATCCTCTGGTTATGAATATGCAAAAGACGGGACATAGACAATTGTTTTCAGGAGCCTGTGGATAAAGTACAGTGGTACAAATTCAGCAGTTATACAGCACTCAAGCACCCTCATACCCTGGCCGTCGGCACATGGTGTCGGTGGATTAGCAGCGCTTGCGTCCTATAGGACAAATAGAACTGCCCACTCAAAAAATAATAAATGATTGTTTATATCTTTGAATGAATGAGTATTTAACCAGGGACTGGGAGAATAAGCTTAACTATTTGATTCCCGGATTGCTCCTGTGTATACACAAGGTTTTTAAGGCATTTTTCACATGTGGCATGCAGAAAAAATTAATTTGGATTATTTGATAAAACTCAAAATGGGTGTTAGAGGAATAGCAATTACAGCACTGTGAGGGGTCCTGAGGACAGAGTTTGAGAACCTGTGTTCTAGAGCATAGCATGTTTTTTTTCCACAGCCACAGAGCATGACCAATTTTGTATATAGGCCCTGATTCAGTGTAGTCAGTCAAACAAAAAAGGACACTAATGGGCAAAAGCATGCAGCACTGCAGGTGGGCAGGTGGGGCTGATGTAATGGGCAAAGATTTGGGTGGGGTATGTTCAAACTGAAATCTAAATTTCAGGGTAAAAAAATAATGCATAAAACTAGAGCTTTAAGAGGAGCTTCTTTTTTTTTTTTTTTTTACATTTCAAGTAATCAAAAATACTTTTTTTAATTGGGTTAACAGGATAACCATGGTGTCCAATCCCGGGTTTGTGATCGTCAGGATCACTGGATTCTAGGGCAAAAATGTTGAGATTTGAATTTCAGGATTGAAGCCTCCAATCCTGGGATTCGTGGGATTAAGCGGTGCGTGTGTAAATCTTATTTCTCTGACGTCCTAGTGGATGCTGGGAACTCCGTAAGGACCATGGGGAATAGCGGCTCCGCAGGAGACTGGGCACAAATAGAAAGCTTTAATACTACCTGGTGTGCACTGGCTCCTCCCCCTATGACCCTCCTCCAAGCCTCAGTTAGATTTTTGTGCCCGAACGAGAAGGGTGCACACTAGGGGCTCTCCTGAGCTTCTTAGTGAAAGTTTTAGTTTTAGGTTTTTTATTTTCAGTGAGACCTGCTGGCAACAGGCTCACTGCATCGAGGGACTAAGGGGAGAAGAAGCGAACTCACCTGCGTGCAGAGTGGATTGGGCTTCTTGGCTACTGGACACCATTAGCTCCAGAGGGACCGATCACAGGCCCAGCCTTGGAGCTCGGTCCCAGAGCCGCGCAGCCGGCCCCCTTACAGAGCCAGAAGCAAGAAGAGTCCGGCAAATCGGCGGCAGAAGACATCCTGTCTTCCACAAGGTAGCGCACAGCACTGCAGCTGTGCGCCATTGCTTCTCAGCACACTTCACACTCCGGTCACTGAGGGTGCAGGGCGCTGGGGGGGGGGGGTGCCCTCAGCAGCAATAGAAACACCTTGGCTGGCTAAAAATACATCACATATAGCTCCTGGGCTATATGGATGAATTTTAACCCCTGCCAGATTTTCACAAAAAGCGGGAGAAAGGCCGCCGAGAAGGGGGCGGAGCCTATCTCCTCAGCACACAGGCGCCATTTTCCCTCACAGCTCCGCTGGAAGGACGTCTCCCTGACTCTCCCCTGCAGTCCTGCACTACAGAAACAGGGTAAAAAAGAGAGGGGGGCACTAATTGGCGGGATATTAACAATACAGCAGCTATAAGGGAGAAACACTTATATAAGGTTGTCCCTATATCTATATATAGCGCTCTGGTGTGTGCTGGCATACTCTCCCTCTGTCTCCCCAAAGGGCTAGTGGGGTCCTGTCCTCTATCAGAGCATTCCCTGTGCGTGTGCTGTGTGTCGGTACGTTTGTGTCGACATGTATGAGGAAAATTATGTGGAGGCGGGGCAATTGCCTATAATAGAGATGTCACCCCCTAAGGAGTCGACACCTGAGTGGATGGCTTTATGGAAGGATTTACGTGACAGTGTCAGCTCCTTACAAAAGACGGTTGATGACATGAGACAGCCGACTAATCAGCTAGTCCCTGTCCAGGCGTCTCAGAAACCATCAGGGGCTCTAAAAAGGCCGTTACCTCAGGTGGTGGATACTGACGTCGACACGGATACTGACTCCAGTGTCGACGGTGAGGAGACAAACGTGACTTCCAGTAGGGCCACACGTTACATGATCACGGCAATGAGAGAGGTGATAAACATTTCTGATACTGCAAGTACCACTAAAAAGGGTATTATGTGGGGTGTGAAAACTACCTGTAGTTTTTCCTGAATCAGACGAATTAAATGAGGTGTGTGATGAAGCGTGGGTTTCCCCCGATAAAAAACTGATAATTTCTAAAAAGTTATTGGCATTATACCCTTTCCCGCCAGAGGTTAGGGCGCGTTGGGAAACACCCCCTAGAGTGGATAAAGCGCTCACACGCTTATCAAAACAAGTGGCGTTACCGTGTCCTGATACGGCCGCCCTCAAGGAACCAGGTGACAGAAAACTGGAAAATATCCTAAAAACTATATACACACATACTGGTGTTATACTGCGACCAGCAATCGCCTCAGCCTGGATGTGCAGCGCTGGGGTAGCTTGGTCGGATTCCCTGACTGAAAATATTGATACCCTGGATAGGGACAGTATATTGTTGACTATAGAGCATTTAAAAGATGCATTTCTATATATGCGAGATGCACAGAGGGATATTTCCACTCTGGCTTCAAGAGTGAGTGCGCTGTCCATTTCTGCCAGAAGAGGATTATGGACGCGACAGTGGTCAGGTGATGCGGACTCTAAATGGCATATGGAAATATTGCCTTATAAAGGGGAGGAGTTATTTGGGGTCGGTCTATCGGACCTGGTGGCCACGGCAACTGCTGGGAAATCCACATTTTTACCCCAGGTAGCCTCTCAACATAAAAAGACGCCGTCTTATCCGGCTCAGTCCTTTCGTCCCCATAAGGGCAAGCGGGCAAAAGGTTCCTCTTTTCTGCCCCGGGGCAGAGGAAGGGGAAAAAGACTGCAATAGACAGCCACTTCCCAGGAACAAAAGCCCTCCCCCACTTCTGCCAAGTCCTCAGCATGACGCTGGGGCCTTACAAGCGGACGCAGGCACGGTGGGGGCCCGTCTCAAGAATTTCAGCGCGCAGTGGGCTCACTCGCAAGTGGTCCCCTGGATCCTGCAAGTAGTATCTCAGGGGTACAAATTGGAGTTCGAGACGTCTCCCCCTCGCCGGTTCCTGAAGTCTGCTTTACCAACGTCTCCCTCCGACAGGGAGGCAGTATTGGAGGCAGTTCACAAGCTGTATTCCCAGCAGGTGATAATCAAGGTACCCCTCCTGCAACAAGGGAAGGGGTATTATTCCACGCTGTTTGTAGTACCGAAGCCGGACGGCTCGGTGAGACCAATTTTAAATCTGAAGTCTTTGAACACTTACATACAGAGGTTCAAATTCAAGATGGAGTCACTCAGGGCAGTGATCGCGAACCTGGAAGAGGGGGACTATATGGTGTCTCTGGACATCAAAGATGCCTACCTCCATGTCCCCATTTACCCTTCTCATCAAGGGTACCTCAGGTTTGTGGTAGAAAACTGTCACTATCAGTTTCAGACGCTGCCGTTTGGATTATCCACGGCACCTCGGGTCTTTACCAAGGTAATGGCCGAAATGATGATTCTTCTTCGAAGAAAAGGCGTTTTAATTATCCCTTACTTGGACGATCTCCTGATAAGAGCAAGATCCAGAGAACAGTTAGTAGTCGGAGTAGCCCTATCTCAAGTAGTGCTACGGCAGCACGGCTGGATTCTAAATATCCCAAAATCGCAGCCGATTCCGACAACACGTCTTCTGTTCCTAGGGATGATTCTGGACACAGTCCAGAAAAAGGTGTTCCTTCCGGAAGAAAAAGCCAGGGAGTTATCCGACCTAGTCAGAAACCTCCTGAAACCAGGGCAAGTCTCAGTGCATCAATGCACAAGAGTCCTGGGAAAGATGGTAGCTTCCTACGAAGCGATTCCATTCGGCAGATTCCACGCAAGAACGTTCCAGTGGGATCTGCTGGACAAATGGTCCGGATCGCATCTTCAGATGCATCAGCGGATAACCCTGTCCCCATGGACACGGGTGTCTCTTCTGTGGTGGTTGCAGAGTGCTCATCTTCTAGAGGGCCGCAGATTCGGCATTCAGGACTGGGTCCTGGTGACCACGGATGCCAGCCTGAGAGGCTGGGGAGCAGTCACACAGGGAAGAAATTTCCAGGGCTTGTGGTCAAGCCTGGAGACATCACTTCACATAAATATCCTGGAGCTAAGGGCCATCTACAATGCTCTAAGCCTAGCAAGACCTCTGCTTCAAGGTCAGCCGGTGCTGATCCAGTCGGACAACATCACGGCAGTCGCCCACGTAAACAGACAGGGCGGCACAAGAAGCAGGAGGGCAATGACAGAAGTTGTAAGGATTCTTCGCTGGGCGGAAAATCATGTGATAGCACTGTCAGCAGTGTTCATTCCGGGAGTGGACAACTGGGAAGCAGACTTCCTCAGCAGGCACGACCTCCACCCGGGAGAGTGGGGACTTCACCCAGAAGTTTTCCACATGATTGTGAACCGTTGGGAAAAACCAAAGGTGGACATGATGGCGTCACGCCTCAACAAAAAACTAGACAGGTATTGCGCCAGGTCACGGGACCCTCAGGCAATAGCTGTGGACGCTCTGGTAACACCGTGGGTGTACCAGTCAGTGTATGTGTTCCCTCCTCTGCCTCTCATACCCAAGGTACTGAGAATCATAAGAAGGAGAGGAGTAAGGACTATACTCGTGGCTCCGGATTGGCCAAGAAGGACTTGGTACCCGGAACTTCAAGAGATGCTCATGGAGGACCCGTGGCCTCTACCTCTACGAAGGGACCTGCTCCAGCAAGGACCCTGTCTGTTCTAAGACTTACCGCGGCTGCGTTTGACGGCATGGCGGTTGAACGCCGGATCCTGAAGGAAAAAGGCATTCCGGATGAAGTCATCCCTACCCTGATCAAAGCCAGGAAGGATGTAACCGTGCAGCATTATCACCGTATTTGGCGTAAATATGTTGCGTGGTGCGAGGCCAGGAAGGCCCCTACAGAGGAATTTCAACTGGGTCATTTCCTGCATTTCCTGCAAACAGGACTGTCTATGTGCCTAAAATTAGGGTCCATTAAGGTTCAAATTTCGGCCCTGTCGATCTTCTTCCAAAAAGAACTGGCTTCAGTTCCTGAAGTTCAGACGTTTGTCAAAGGGGTGCTGCATATACAGCCTCCTTTTGTGCCTTCAGTGGCACCTTGGGATCTCAATGTGGTTTTGGGGTTCCTAAAATCACATTGGTTTGAACCACTCACCACTGTGGACTTAAAATATCTCACATGGAAAGTGGTAATGCTATTGGCCCTGGCTTCAGCCAGGCGCGTGTCAGAATTGGCGGCTTTATCCTATAAAAGCCCTTACCTAATTTTTCATACGGATAGGGCAGAATTGAGGACTCGTCCTCAATTTCTCCCTAAGGTGGTTTCAGCGTTTCACCTGAACCAGCCTATTGTGGTACCTGTGGCTACTAGGGACTTGGAGGACTCCAAGTTGCTGGACGTAGTCAGGGCCCTGAAAATATACGTTTCCAGGACGGCTGGAGTCAGAAAATCTGACTCGCTGTTTATTCTGTATGCACCCAACAAGCTGGGTGCTCCTGCTTCTAAGCAGACTATTGCTCGTTGGATTTGTAGTACAATTCAGCTTGCACATTCTGTGGCAGGCCTGCCACAGCCAAAATCTGTAAAAGCCCATTCCACACGGAAAGTGGGTTCATCTTGGGCGGCCGTCCGAGGGGTCTCGGCTTTACAACTTTGCCGAGCAGCTACTTGGTCAGGGGCAAACACGTTTGCTAAATTCTACAAATTTGATACCCTGGCTGAGGAGGACCTGGAGTTCTCTCATTCGGTGCTGCAGAGTCATCCGCACTCTCCCGCCCGTTTGGGAGCTTTGGTATAATCCCCATGGTCCTTACGGAGTTCCCAGCATCCACTAGGACGTCAGAGAAAATAAGAATTTACTTACCGATAAGTCTATTTCTCATAGTCCGTAGTGGATGCTGGGCGCCCATCCCAAGTGCGGATTGTCTGCAATACTTGTACATAGTTATTGTTAACTAAATCGGGTTATTGTTGTAGTGAGCCATCTTTTCTAGAGGCTCCTCTGTTTTATCATACTGTTAACTGGGTTCAGATCACAAGTTATACGGTGTGATTGGTGTGGCTGGTATGAGTCTTACCCGGGATTCAAAATCCTTCCTTATTGTGTACGCTCGTCCGGGCACAGTATCCTAACTGAGGCTTGGAGGAGGGTCATAGGGGGAGGAGCCAGTGCACACCAGGTAGTACTAAAGCTTTCTATTTGTGCCCAGTCTCCTGCGGAGCCGCTATTCCCCATGGTCCTTACGGAGTTCCCAGCATCCACTACGGACTATGAGAAATAGAATTATCGGTAAGTAAATTCTTATTTTCTCTGACGTCCTAGTGGATGCTGGGAACTCCGTAAGGACCATGGGGAATAGCGGCTCCGCAGGAGACTGGGCACAAAAGTAAAGCTTTAGGACTACCTGGTGTGCACTGGCTCCTCCCCCTATGACCCTCCTCCAAGCCTCAGTTAGATTTTTGTGCTCGGCCGAGAAGGGTGCACACTAGGGGCTCTCCTGAGCTTCTTAGTGAAAGTTTAGTTTTAGGTTTTTTATTTTCAGTGAGACCTGCTGGCAACAGGCTCACTGCATCGAGGGACTAAGGGGAGAAGAAGCGAACTCACCTGCGTGCAGAGTGGATTGGGCTTCTTAGGCTACTGGACACCATTAGCTCCAGAGGGACCGAACACAGGCCCAGCCTCTGAGCTCGGTCCCAGAGCCGCGCCGCCGGCCCCCTTACAGAGCCAGAAGCAAGAAAAGGTCCGGAAAAAGCGGCGGCAGAAGACATCTGTCTTCAACAAGGTAGCGCACAGCACTGCAGCTGTGCGCCATTGTTACTCAGGCACACTTCACACTCCGGTCACTGAGGGTGCAGGGCGCTAGGGGGGGGCGCCCTGAGCAGCAATGTAAAACACCTTGGCTGGCGAAAATACATCACATATAGCCCCCAGGGCTATTTGGATGAATTTTAACCCCTGCCAGATTCCACAGAAAAACGGGAGAAAAGGCCGCCGAGAAGGGGGCGGAGCCTATCTCCTCAGCACACTGGCGCCATTTTCTCTCACAGCTCCGTTGGAGGGAAGCTCCCTGGCTCTCCCCTGCAGTTACTACACTACAGAAAGGGGTTAAAAAAGAGAGGGGGGCACTAATTAGGCGCAGTATAACAATACAGCAGCTATAAGGGGAAAAACACTTATATAAGGTTATCCCTATATATATATATATATATATAGCGCTCTGGTGTGTGCTGGCATACTCTCCCTCTGTCTCCCTAAAGGGCTAGTGGGGTCCTGTCCTCTATCAGAGCATTCCCTGTGTGTGTGCTGTGTGTCGGTACGTTGTGTCGACATGTATGAGGAGAAAAATGATGTGGAGGCGGAGAAATTGCCTGTAACAGAGATAATAATAATAATAATAATAATAATAATTTTATTTATATAGCGCTCTTTCTCCAATAGGACTCAAGGCGCTTAACAGATACATAGCATAATATAGTACAGAAAATAATGAAGTACATTTTCATAAAATACAGAAGCATGAAGATACTAAAAGGGACACTATGGAAATGCTTTAGTAAACAGAAAAGTCTTGAGTCTCCTTTTGAAGGATTCTATAGTTGGGGCCTCTCGCACTCTGCGGGGAAGTGAGTTCCATAGAGTCGGAGCCGCATGACTAAAAGCTCGACCCCCAGATGAATTACGGTAGATTCTAGGTACTGCTAAAAGTCCTTCATCTACAGATCGCAGTAATCGAGTGGGGCAGTATGGGGTCAGAAGCTGTTTCAGGTACCTTGGGCCTTGGTCATGTAATGCTTTGAAACTCAGTAAGCCAATCTTGAAGATGATTCGCCATCTTACAGGCAGCCAGTGAAGGGAGTAGAGGATGGGTGTTATGTGGCTGGAACGGGGCTGGTTGGTTAATAGCCTGGCAGCTGTGTTTTGCACCAGCTGTAAGCGTTGCAATTCTTTTGCTGGTAGACCAAGGTAGAGGGCATTACAGTAGTCTAAACGAGATGATACAAATGCATGTATGACTTTTGGCATGTCATCTGAGGGAATTAAGTGCTTGATTCTGGCTATGTTCCTCAGGTGAAAGAATGAGGATTTGATTGTGGCTGATATCTGATGTTTAAGTGTCAAGCCACCATCCAGGACAACGCCAAGATTACGCACACGATCACTGGTCTGTAATTCTGAGTCCCCCAGTGTAAGTCCAGTTGGTTGGCTATGCTGCAGTCTTGTCCTTTGATGTTGCGGTCGTATCAAAAGGACCTCTGTTTTATCCGGGTTCAGTCGCAGCCAACTGGCGCTCATCCACTCCTGTAGTTCAGCTAGACAGCCATTTAGGGTTGCTATTGGGTTATCAGTGCCCGGAGCAAAGGACAAGTACAGTTGTGTATCATCTGCATAGCAGTGGTAGACCAGGCCATGGCGCCTGATTATTTCGCCCAATGGGAGCATGTATACTGCAAAAAGCATGGGGGATAGTATAGAACCTTGTGGGACACCACATGGCAATGGCACTGGTGGTGATGAGTATAATCCAGATGATACTCTCTGTGAGAAATTATTTGAACCAGCTTAGGACTGTGCCATCCAGACCACAGAAATGTATCAGTCGCTCAATCAGAAGCCCATGGTCCACGGTATCAAATGCTGCCGAGAGATCCAGAAGGATTAATATTGAACAGTCACCTCTGTCTTTTGCCATCAGAAGATCATTTAACACACACACCAGGGCTGTTTCAGTGCTATGTCTTCTCCTGAATCCTGATTGAAATGGATCATAAATATCATGGGTTGTCAGGCGGGTTTCCAGTTGATTTGCAACGACTTTCTCAATAACGTTTCCTAGGAAAGGAAGGTTTGATACCGGTCTGTAGTTGGTCATGCAGTCGGGATCTAAATTAGGTTTTTTAAGAAGCGGTCTAACAATTGCTTCCTTTAGGGGTCCAGGAAAAATGCCTGTCTGCAAAGAGCATTGAACAATTTTTGTAAAGACAGGACCAATTATATCCATACAACCTATTAGAAGCTTGGTTGAGGCTGGGTCCAGATCACAGGTGGTGGGACGCAAAATTCGAGCAATTTCAGCAGTGTCCTTTACATCCACTGGGTCAAAGCTGGTCCATGAAGGCAGGTAGCTTATATTGGCAGGCTTTGTAGTTTGGCACTCCTTTGATGGCACTGTGGAGATTCCAGCCCGGATGGTGGATATTTTATCTGCAAAGAAGTTTGCAAACTCGTTGCATCTTGCCTGGGAGAGGGTCTCATCAGTCTGCAGGCATGCTGGCTTGCAAAGCATCTCCACTGTGCGGAAAAGCTGAGCTGGCCTATTGTTTGCTGCTGTGATCTCATTTGACAGGAACTGTGCCTTCTTACGAGTGATTGTCGATTGATATTCTTCGTTATGCTTTATTAGTTTTATTTTGTCATCCACTAGGTTAGTCTTCCTCCATCGTCTTTCCAGTCTACGCCCCCTTTTCTTGAGCTCACTAACACTGTTGTCGAACCATGGAGCTTGACGTTGTGGTTTACGAGGTCTTAAACGCACAGGGGCGATAACATCAATTGCAGCCATAACATCCCTATTATAATAACGGACTAGGGAACAGGGATCTTCACAGGCACCCAGTATAGCAGCGAGATCCAGATTTGCTGCAAGAGCCTGGGGAGTCATACCCCTCCTTGGACGATACCTGGTCAACTCCACGGGCAGAAATCTTATTTGAGGGGTTGCAACTGAGAACCAGAGGGAGTAGTGCTCTGACCAGATGACTGGGTTTATTTTTAGGTCAGTGACTTCTCATCCAATCTGAAAGACAAGGTCGAGAGTGTGACCACTTTTATGTGTGGCAGAGGGAACGACCTGTGTGAAGCCCAGACCGTTCATTGTGCACAGGAGGTCTTGGCCAAGGCATGAGAGCTCATCATCCACCCATGCATTGAAATCCCCGAGGATGAGCCATCTTTGATGTTCCAGAACCAGGCCAGCAACAGTGTCTGCAATTTCTTGTAGAAATATCTTTCCATCTCCAGGTGGCCGGTAAATGAGAAGTACTCTGAAACCTAATCCTGTCGAACTCCGGGCAGCAATGCACTCGAATGAGCGAGTAGTTTCAATAGGGTGGACCCTAAGTTTAAGTTCTTTTTTGAAGCAGATAGCCACCCCGCCACCCCTGCGGTCCAGTCTTGGGTTGTGGATGACAGAGTAGTTTGTTGGTACTGCAGCCTCCAATATAGGTGCTGCATTTTCATCTAGCCAGGTCTCTGTAATACAGGCTAGATCTGCAGATTCAATAAGGTCAGCAATTGTTGCAGTCTTGTTTCTTATAGATCTGGCATTACAAAGGACTGACCTGATTGGACATACCAGAGGGCCTTCAGTTTTCTTTATGTTAAGTGCAGGAGCTCTGGGTATGGGGGTCACAAAGCGAGAGTTGACAGTTCTGTTCTTCCAAACACAGGGCCGTCTTTTGGGTATCACTTCTATTTGATTGTTCTTTGAGTATGAGGGTGAGCAGGTGGGCAAAGGACTTAGATGGTTACCGGGGGAAATACATTTCCGGCCTGCTCGCTTCCCACGAATGCGCCAGTGTTTTCTTTTTAAAATGCCAAGGGATTGAAGAATAGAAGCCTGTGATGGTGTGATAGGAACTGCAGAACGTGGTGGGCGGAGTGAAAGAATGAAGCTGGAGCAATACGTATACATTTGGTCATCAATGACAGATTACTATAAGTTTGAGCTGCATATGATGATGAGAGAGGGAGAGAAAGCAGTGTTTTGTTTTTTTGTTTTTTTTCCTTTTTGTGTTTTGTTTTCCCCCAATTCGGTATGTGATCCAAAATTATAATGGCATATGAACAAAGTTATTGCTATAACCTATTGGGTGTGTTTGAAGCAAGTAATAAATAAAATAACTGCTGATTTAGTCAATTATCCTAGGATAGGCAGTCTTTTGGAAAGGTGTTAGAAGCCAATTCCTACTGTGTAGGTGTGAAAAGTCTCAGTGTGAGAGGCCTTTGAAGTAGATTTTTTTTTTTTTTTTGTGGGGGTAGTAGTGATAACGTGTCCTGGAAATGGATCCTGATTTTAAACGGTGAGCCTTCAGCAATTCAGAGCCTGAATATACTGATATTAGTAGATTAATGCAATAAGTCAGTTATTTGTTGCTCAGAGAACAGAGGTGGATGATGTCTAAGTGAGGGGCTGGATGTAGCCAAAGATAGGTTGTAATCCACAGTACCTTATCTGGGTAATGTCCAATGCAGAGTACAGCAGCTGCTAAACTGAAGGATTTCTCAGTGGAGATATGCAGAGGATTCAGTCCAGGATTCAATCCAGTGTGTATCTCAGCGCAGGAATGCAATCCGTTGGTTTTGATGAAATGTCCGCGTAGAGTAGTACAAGTTAAAGGTAAGTCCATGGATATTTATGATGATTCATAGGTCAGTTGTGGTGAATTTAAGCTGTTTTATGGAGATGATCAGGAGCATACAAAAGGTGAGGCAGCCATCTTGGGCGCCAGTCAACTCCCTAGGGAGTCGACACCTCAGTGGATGAGCTTATGGAAGGAATATGTGACAGTGTCAGCTCTTTACAAAAGATTGATGACATGAGACAGCCGGCGACTCAGCCTGTGCCTGTCCAGGGGTCTCAAAAGCCATCAGGGGCTCTAAAACGCCCGTTACCGCAGATGGCAGATACAGACGCCGACACGGATACTGACTCCAGTGTCGACGATTAAGAGACGAATGTGACTTCCAGTAGGGCCACACGTTACATGATTGAGGCTATGGAAAATGTTTTTACACATTTCTGATAATACCAGTACCACTAAAAAGGGTATTATGTTGGGTGAGAAAAAACTGCCTGTAGTTTTTCCTGCATCTGAGGAATTAAATGAAGTGTGTGATGATGCGTGGGTTTCCCCCGATAAAAACTGTTAATTCCTAAAAAGTTATTAGCATTATACCCCTTCCCGCCAGAGGATAGGGCACGTTGGGAAACACCCCCTAGGGTGAATAAAGCGCTCACACGCTTGTCTAAACAGGTGGCACTACCGTCCCCGGCTACGGCCGCCCTTAAGGAACCTGCTGACAGAAAGCAGTAAAATGTATATACACTCACACGGGTGTGATACTGCGACCAGCAATCGCCTCAGCCTGGATGTGCAGTGCTGGGGTGGCTTGGTCGGATTCCCTGACTGACAATATTGATACCCTAGATAGGGACAGTATATTACTGACTATAGAGCATTTAAAAGATGCATTTCTATATATGCGTGATGCACAGAGGGATATTTGCCGACTGGCATCAAGAGTAAGTGCGCTGTCCATTTCTGCCAGAAGAGGGTTATGGACAAGACAGTGGTCAGGTGATGCTGATTCCAAAAGGCATATGGAAGTATCGCCTTATAAAAGGGAGGAGTTATTTGGGGTAGGTCTAACAGACCTGGTGGCCACGGCAACGGCTGGGAAATCCACATTTTTACCCCAGGTAGCCTCTCAACATAAGAAGACGCCGTATTATCAGGCGCAGTCCTTTGGGCCCCATAAGGGCAAGCGGGCAAAAGGCTCCTCATTTCTGCCCCGTGGCAGAGGTAGAGGAAAAAGGCTGCAGCAAACAGCCAGTTCCCAGGAACAGAAGCCCTCTCCCGTTTTCTGCCAAGTCCTCAGCATGACGCTGGGGCTTTACAAGCGGACTCAGGCACGGTGGGGGCCCGTCTCAAAAATTTCAGCGTGCAGTGGGCTCACTCACAGGTGGACCCCTGGATCCTTCAGGTGGTATCTCAAGGGTACAAATTGGAATTCGAGACGTCTCCCCTTCGCCGTTTCCTAAAGTCTGCTTTACCGACGTCTCCCTCCGACAGGGAGGCGGTATGGGAAGCCATTCACAAGCTGTATTCCCAGCAGGTGATAATCAAGGTACCCCTCCTACAACAGGGAAAGGGGTATTATTCCACGCTGTTTATGGTACCGAAGCCGGACGGCTCGGTGAGACCTAATTTAAATCTGAAATCCTTGAACACTTACATACAAAGGTTCAAATTCAAGATGGAGTCACTCAGAGCGGTGATTGCAAACCTGGAAGAAGGGGATTATATGGTGTCTCTGGACATCAAGGATGCTTATCTCCATGTCCCAATTTACCCTTCTCACCAAGGGTACCTCAGGTTTGTGGTACAGAACTGTCACTATCGGTTTCAGACGCTGCCGTTTGGTAAAGACCCGGGGTGCCGTGGACAAACCAAAGTAATGGCCGAAATGATGATACTCCTTCGAAGGAAGGGAGTTTTAATTATCCCTTACTTGGACGATCTCCGGATAAGGGCAAGATCCAGGGAACAGTTGGTAGTCGGGGTGGCACTATCTCAAGTAGTGTTGAGGCAGCACGGTTGGATTCTTAATATTCCAAAATCACAGCTGATCCCGACGACACGTCTTCTATTCCTAAGGATGATCCTGGACACAGTCCAGAAAAAGGTGTTTCTCCAGGAGGAGAAAGCCAGGGAGTTATCCGAACTAGTCAGAAACCTCCTAAAACCAGGCCAAGTGTCAGTGCATCAGTGCACAAGGGTCCTGGGAAATAATGGTGGCTTCCTACGAAGCAATTCCATTTGGCAGATTCCACGCAAGAACTTTCCAGTGGGACCTGCTGGAAAAATGGTCCGGATCGCATCTTCAGATGCATCAGCGGATAACCCTGTCACCAAAGACAAGGGTGTCTCTTCTGTGGTGGTTGCAGAGTGCTCATCTTCTAGAGGGCGCAGATTCGGCATTCAGGACTGGGTCCTGGTGACCACGGATGCCAGCCTGCGAGGCTGGGGAGCAGTCACACAGGGAAGAAATTTCCAGGGCTTGTGGTCAAGCCTGGAGACATCACTTCACATAAATATCTTGGAGCTAAGGGCCATTTACAATGCCCTAAGCCAAGCAAGACCTCTGCTTTAAGGTCAGCCGGTGCTGATCCAGTCGAACAACATCACGGCAGTCGCCCACGTAGACAGACAGGGCGGCACAAGAAGCAGGAGGGCAATGGCAGAAGCTGCAAGGATTTTTCGCTGGGCGGAAAATCATGTGATAGCATTGTCAGCAGTGTTCATTCCGGGAGTGAACAACTGGGAAACAGACTTCCTCAGCAGAAGTCTTCCACATGATTGTAAACCGTTGGGAAAAACCAAAGGTGGACATGATGGCGTCCCGCCTAAACAAAAAATTGGACAGGTATTGCGCCAGGTCAAGGGACCCTCAGGCAATAGCTGTGGACGCTCTGGTAATACCGTGGGTGTACCAGTCAGTGTATGTGTCCCCTCCTCTTCCTCTCTTACCAAAAGTACTGAGAATTATAAGACGGAGGGGAGTAAGAACTATACTCGTGGCTCCGGATTGGCCAAGAAGGACTTGGTACCCGGAACTTCAAGAGATGCTCACGGAGGACCCGTGGCCTCTACCTCTAAGAAGGGACCTGCTCCATTCCAAGACTTACCGCGGCTGCGTTTGACGGCAGGGCGGTTGAACGCCGGATCCTGAAGGAAAAAGGCATTCCGGATGAAGTCATCCCTACCCTGATCAAAGCCAGGAAGGATGTAACCGCAAAGCATTATCACCGCATTTGGCGAAAATATGTTGCGTGGTGCGAGGCCAGTAAGGCCCCGATGGAGGAATTTCAACTAGGTCGATTCCTGCATTTCCTGCAAACAGGAGTGTCTATGGGCCTAAAATTGGGGTCCATTAAGGTTCAAATTTCGGCCCTGTCAATTTTCTTCCAGAAAGAACTAGCTTCAGTCCCTGAAGTTCAGACGTTTGTAAAAGGGGTACTGCATATACAGCCTCCTTTTTGTGCCTCCAGTGGCACCTTGGGATCTCAATGTAGTTTTGGGGTTCCTAAAGTCACAATGGTTTGAACCACTTGAATCTGTGGAGTTAAAATATCTCACATGGAAAGTGGTCATGCGGTTGGCCCTGGCCTCGGCCAGGCGCGTGTCAGAATGGGCGGCTTTATCCTGTAAAAGCCCTTATCTGATCTTCCATTCAGACAGGGCGGAATTGAGGACTCGTCCTCATTTTCTCCCTAAGGTGGTTTCAGCGTTTCATCTGAACCAACCTATTGTGGTACCTGCGGCTACTAGTGACTTGGAGGACTCCAAGTTGTTGGACATAGTCAGGGCCCTGAAAATATGTTTCCAGGATGGCTGGAGTCAGAAAATCTGACTCACTGTTTATCCTGTATGCACCCAACAAGTTGGGTGCTCCTGCTTTTAAGCAGACTATTGCTCGTTGGATTTGTAATACAATTCAGCTTGCACATTCTGTGGCAGGCCTGCCACAGCCAAAATCTGTAAAAGCCCATTCCACAAGGAAGGTGGGCTCATCTTGGGCGGCTGCCCGAGGGGTCTCGGCTTTACAACTTTGCCGAGCAGCTACTTGGTCAGGTGCAAACACGTTTGCAAAATTCTACAAATTTGATACCCTGGCTGAGGAGGACCTGGAGTTCTCTCATTCGGTGCTGCAGAGTCATCCGCACTCTCCCGCCCGTTTGGGAGCTTTGGTATAATCCCCATGGTCCTTACGGAGTTCCCAGCATCCACTAGGACGTCAGAGAAAATAAGAATTTACTTACCGATAATTCTATTACTCGTAGTCCGTAGTGGATGCTGGGCGCCCATCCCAAGTGCGGATTATCTGCAATACTTGTACATAGTTATTGTTAACTAAATCGGGTTATTGTTGTTGTGAGCCATCTATCCAGAGGCTCCTCTGTTATCATGCTGTTAACTGGGTTCAGATCACAGGTTGTACGGTGTGGCTGGTATGAGTCTTACCCGGGATTCATAAATCCTTCCTTATTGTGTACGCTCGTCCGGGCACAGTATCCTAACTGAGGCTTGGAGGAGGGTCATAGGGGGAGGAGCCAGTGCACACCAGGTAGTCCTAAAGCTTTACTTTTGTGCCCAGTCTCCTGCGGAGCCGCTATTCCCCATGGTCCTTACGGAGTTCCCAGCATCCACTACGAGAAATAGAATTATCGGTAAGTAAATTCTTATTTTTTTGTTTTGGATGTGCAGCGCCACTGAGCACTAGCGATCTCAGCTTCAGATGCTGCCCTGGCTACCCATTCAGCTGTGTGCAGCATGATCTGGCTGACATCACGCCGCACATAGCCGACAACGTACAGCGGCTGAGCCAGGCAGCGTCTGAAGCTGTACAGAGCACTAGTGCTCACCGGTGCTACCCGGCCAAAACAAATACTTACACACGCACTGCTTAATAACTGACCACCCAGCGGCTCTCCCTCCCTGTAAATATTTTTTTCTATTATTTAAAATGTAAATTATTAAAGTGGAACACAATCCCAAATCCCGTGATGGAAAAAATGTGCCAGGATTGCCCAGCCTAATGAAAATACTTAATGTTGAGCTGATCATTTTTACTTACTAGTGAAATAGTTTAGATTTTGGGAATGTATTAATTATAGATACACCCTTCATTTAAATGCCACATGTGTCAAATTCCTTTGCGTTACCAAAAGACTAGAGTTTCACCACTTTTTACCCCCCTCCCAACTCCACTGATTGGCAATATTCATCTTGTCTTTGAAAAATATCCCTTTAGTTTTAATATTTATAATTGATAAAATACAAGGACAAGTGCTAGAAAATGTATTTTATTTTGAATTAATTTTACTAACATTAATGAACATGTTGCATATGAATTAAAATGACATGGCAGTTTAACATATTTATAGTGACAATGTGACATTTTATAAAAAAAACATAAAACACTGTTTCCTTATTAACAATGACTATTAATAAACATTTATAATGTGCTATAACACACACACAAACAAATTGGTCATACGATACCATTTCCAAGCAATACAACTGGGTGGTATGGCCTAGTCCAGGGACATTCAATATGCAGTTCTTTAATAGATGTTGAAATTCAAAAATGGAAGACCTACCGTTCAACCTGTCTTCCCACAAATTGTTGTGCTTTAAACTACTATATAATTACAATTTGAAGTCTGACTCTATATTATACTTAAGCATCCATATCCCTAACTTTCTGTTCAAGACCACAGAGCTTAATTACAATCCTCTCTAATCTCAAATTGACTCTTTGTGGAAGGGTTGGATGCGTTTGTAGGTTTTATAGCTGGGTAAGTTGGCTGCCTTTAAAATGTCATTTTTTCCAAAACTGTATATTTTTCACTCTGTACCCTATTTAGTTCCTCAGTCAGTAATTAGCCATACATTCTACGATACTTAAATATATTTGGAAGCGGGAAACCTCCTAGAATAGCATATGGCAAACTGACTAGAGCACGGAAATTAGGCGGACTGGATGTTCCCGATTTAAGAAGATACCAACTAGCTTGTTTAGTGGCACAAACGAGCGACTCGTCTTTACCTGAAGGTTTGAAACATTGTGTAGACTTTGAGAAACACATTTACTCTTGTCTCCCATCAACAGATTTAATGTGGATCCCGGCTCAGCAAAGACCGCTTCCACACACAATACTTCTCCAGCTACAGTAGATTCACTCAAAGCTTGGGATGCAGTATTAGTTTCATCTAAGTCTATCTCTCTGCCATGCCATCTTTTATTCTTACAAGCTCTTTCAGGTTTTATTTTAGATATAAATCTCCCCTGGTAGGCTTGCGGCATTGCTTCCATTGCTGATTTGGTGGATGGCACAATGATTACCCCTTTTAACTCGCTACAAAGGCAATGTAACCTACCCTCTAAAGAACTATTCTTATATAGCCGTGTTGTTCACTGGTTGACCAATACGATACGAACTTCGGGCCCAATACTCTTCCCCCCTATTGATATACTGGCAAAAGTTTTGAAAGGTAATGCTAGGAGCTCTATTAGATTTTGGTACACTGTGGCTCATGGTTAGTCATTAGAAACTAAGATGACTTCACAATTAAAATGGGAAGCGGATTTGAATTGCTCATTCACCCATCAATGGGAATCAATTTACCTCCTCAAATGATGTGTCTAAATGTAATAATCATATTGAAATACACTTTAAGCTATTACATGTTGGAGAAATTGTGCAGGACTTGGGGATACTTTTCATATCTTTTGGTCCTGTCCTAAGCTCTGCCAACTCTGGAAGGATGTTTTTGATCTTGCTTCTAATCTTTTACATGTTTCTGTCTCACCTTCACCATCACTGGCTCTGCTTCATGTTTATCCAGCTTACTACAGATCGCTATGTAACATAGTAACATAGTATCTGAGGTTGAAAAAAAGACAATTGTCCATCGAGTTCAACCTATTTGTGGTGTCCTATGCATGATGATTTGACTAAAATTTCTGACTGATGCTGCTGTCAGCCATTGCATTTTATCCCTATTTATAGTAACTATAATGCATGACTATGCACCATACCCCTGGATATCCTTATCCAATAGGAATTTATCTAACCCATTCTTAAAGGTGTTGACAGATTCCGCCATTACAACTCCCTCGGGCAGGGAATTCCAAACACGTATTGTCCTTACCGTGAAAAAGCCTTTACGCCGTATTGTGCGGAATCTCCTCTCCTCTAACCTAAGGGAGTGTATACGAGTCCTCTGTGTTGATCTAACCAAAAACAGGTCCCGCGCAAGTTCTGTGTATTGTCCCCTTATATATTTGTAGATGTTGATCATATCCCCTCTTAGTCTCCGCTTTTCCAATGTAAACATGCCTAGTCTTTCAAGCCTTTCCTTGTATTCCATCGTCTCCATGCCCTTAATTAGTTTGGTCGCCCTCCTCTGTACCTTTTCAAGCTCCAGGATATCCTTTTTGTAGTACGGTGCCCAGAATTGTACACAGTATTCAAGGTGTGGCCTCACTAGTGATTTATATAACGGGAGTATAATACTCTCGTCCCTAGCATCAATACCCCGTTTTATGCATGCTAATATCTTATTAGCCTTCTTTACTGCAGTCCTACTTTGGGTACTACTGCTTAGCTTGCTATCTATGAGGACACCTAAGTCCTTTTCCAGTACAGAATCCCCTAATTTTACCCCATTTAGTAGGTAGGTGTAATTTTTGTTCTTGTTACCACAGTGCATTACCTTACACTTGTCTGTGTTGAAGCACATTCTCCATTTGGCTGCCCATGCTTCTAATTTAACTAAGTCGTTCTGAAGAGACTCGGCATCCTCCTCTGTATTTATAGCCTTACACAATTTGGTATCATCTGCAAAAATTGACACCATGCTCTCTAGACCTTCTGTTAGGTCGTTAATGAAAATATTGAACAATAGCGGTCCTAATACTGAGCCTTGCGGCACACCACTTAGCACTTCAGTCCAAGTTGAAAAAATAAGAATTTACTTACCGATAATTCTATTTCTCGTAGTCCGTAGTGGATGCTGGGAACTCCGTAAGGACCATGGGGAATAGCGGCTCCGCAGGAGACTGGGCACAAAAGTAAAAGCTTTAGGACTACCTGGTGTGCACTGGCTCCTCCCCCTATGACCCTCCTCCAAGCCTCAGTTAGGATACTGTGCCCGGACGAGCGTACACAATAAGGAAGGATTTTGAATCCCGGGTAAGACTCATACCAGCCACACCAATCACACCGTACAACCTGTGATCTGAACCCAGTTAACAGCATGATAACAGAGGAGCCTCTGAAAAGATGGCTCACAACAATAATAACCCGATTTAGTTAACAATAACTATGTACAAGTATTGCAGACAATCCTCACTTGGGATGGGCGCCCAGCATCCACTACGGACTACGAGAAATAGAATTATCGGTAAGTAAATTCTTATTTTCTCTGACGTCCTAGTGGATGCTGGGAACTCCGTAAGGACCATGGGGATTATACCAAAGCTCCCAAACGGGCGGGAGAGTGCGGATGACTCTGCAGCACCAAATGAGAGAACTCCAGGTCCTCCTCAGCCAGGGTATCAAATTTGTAGAATTTTACAAACGTATTTGCTCCTGACCAAGTAGCTGCTCGGCAAAGTTGTAAAGCCGAGACCCCTCGGGCAGCCGCCCAAGATGAGCCCACCTCCCTTGTGGAGTGGGCATTTACAGATTTTTGGCTGTGGCAGGCCTGCCACAGAATGTGCAAGCTGAATTGTACTACAAATCCAACGAGCAATAGTCTGCTTAGAAGCAGGAGCACCCAGCTTGTTGGGTGCATACAGGATAAACAGCGAGTCAGATTTTCTGACTCCAGCCGTCCTGGAAACATATTTTCAGGGCCGTGACAACGTCTAGCAACTTGGAGTCCTCCAAGTCCCTAGTAGCCGCAGGCACCACCATAGGTTGGTTCAGGTGAAACGCTGAAACCACCTTAGGGAGAAACTGAGGACAAGTCCTCAATTCCGCCCTGTCCGAATGGAAAATCAGATAAGGGCTTTTACAGGATAAAGCCGCCAATTCTGACACACGCCTGGCCCAGGCCAGGGCCAACAGCATGACCACCTTCCATGTGAGATATTTTAACTCCACAGATTTAAGTGGTTCAAACCAATGTGACTTTTGGAACCCAAAAACTACATTGAGATCCCAAGGTGCCACTGGAGGCACAAAAGGAGGCTGTATATACAGTACCCCTTTTACAAACGTCTGAACTTCAGGGACTGAAGCTAGTTCTTTTTGGAAGAAAATTGACAGGGCCGAAATTTGAACCTTAATGGACCCCAATTTCAGGCCCATAGACACTCCTGTTTGCAGGAAATGTAGGAATCGACCCAGTTGAAATTCCTCCGTCGGCCTTACTGGCCTCGCACCACGCAACATATTTTCGCCAAATGCGGTGATAATGTTTTGCGGTTACATCCTTCCTGGCTTTGATCAGGATAGGGATGACTTCATCCGGAATGCCTTTTTCCTTCAGGATCCGGCGTTCAACCGCCATGCCGTCAAACGCAGCCGCGGTAAGTCTTGGAACAGACAGGGTCCTTGCTGGAGCAGGTCCCTTCTTAGAGGTAGAGGCCACGGATCCTCCGTGAGCATCTCTTGAAGTTCCGGTTACCAAGTCCTTCTTGGCCAATCCGGAGTCACAAATATAGTGCTTACTCCTTTCCATCTTATAATTCTCAGTACCTTGTGTATGAGAGGCAGAGGATGGAACACATACACTGACCGGTACACCCACGGTGTTACCAGAGCGTCTACAGCTATTGCCTGATCTGCTGAGGAAGTCTGCTTCCCAGTTGTCCATTCCCGGAATGAACACTGCTGACAGTGCTATCACATGATTTTCCGCCCAGCGAAGAATCCTTGCAGCTTCTGCCATTGCCCTCCTGCTTCTTGTGCCACCCTGTCTGTTTACGTGGGTGACTGCCGTGATGTTGTCCGACTGGATCAACACCGGCTGACCTTGAAGCAGAGGTCTTGCTAAGCTTAGAGCATTGTAAATGGCCCTTAGCTTCAGGATATTTATGTGAAGTGATGTCTCCAGGCTTGACCATAAGCCCTGGAAATTCCTTCCCTGTGTGACTGCTCCCCAGCCTCGCAGGCTGGCATCCGTGGTCACCAGGACCCAGTCCTGAATGCCGAATCTGCGGCCCTCTAGAAGATGAGCACTCTGCAACCACCACAGGAGGGACACCCTTGTCCTTGGTGACAGGGTTATCCGCTGATGCATCTGAAGATGCGACCCGGACCATTTGTCCAGCAGGTCCCACTGGAAAGTTCTTGCGTGGAATCTGCCGAATGGGATTGCTTCGTAGGAAGCCACCATTTTTCCCAGAACCCTTGTGCATTGATGCACTGAGACTTGGCTCGGTTTTAGGAGGTTCCTGACTAGCGCGGATAACTCTCTGGCTTTCTCCTCCGGGAGAAACACCTTTTTCTGGACTGTGTCCAGGATCATCCCTAGGAACAGAAGACGAGTCGTCGGAACCAGCTGCGATTTTGGAATATTGAGAATCCAACCGTGCTGCCGCAACACTACCTGAGATAGTGCTACACCGACCTCCAACTGTTCTCTGGATCTTACCCTTATCAGGAGATCGTCCAAGTAAGGGATAACTAAAACTCCCTTCCTTCGAAGGAGTATCATCATTTCGGCCGTTACCTTGGTAAAGACCCGGGGTGCCGTGGACCATCCAAACGGCAGCGTCTGAAACTGATAGTGACAGTTCTGTACCACAAACCTGAGGTACCCTTGGTGAGAAGGGTAAATTGGGACATGAAGGTAAGCATCCTTGATGTCCCGAGACATCATGTAGTCCCCTTCTTCCAGGTTCGCAATCACTGCTCTGAGTGACTCCAACTTGAATTTGAACCTCCGTATGTAAGTGTTCAAAGATTTTAGATTTAGAATCGGCCTCACCGAGCCGTCCGGCTTCGGTACCACAACAGTGTGGAATAATACCCCGTTCCCTGTTGCAGGAGGGGTACCTTGATTATCACCTGCTGGGAATACAGCTTGTGAATGGCTTACAAAACTGCCTCCCTGTCAGAGGGAGACGTCGGTAAAGTCGACTTTAGGAAAACGGCGAGGGGGAGACGTCTCGAATTACAATTTTTACCCCTGAGATATCACCTGAAGGATCCAGGGGTCTACTTGCGAGTGAGCCCACTGCGCACTGAAATTCATTGAGACGGGCCCCCACCGTGCCTGATTCTGCTTGTAAAGCCCCAGCGTCATACTGAGGGCTTGGCAGAGGCGGGAGAGGGCTTCTGTTCCTGGGAACTGGCTGATTTCTGCAGCCTATTTTCCTCTCCCTCTGTCACGGGGCAGAAAAGAGGAACCTTTTGCCCGCTTGCCCACGAAAGGACTGCGCCTGATAATACGGCGTCTTCTTATGTTGAGAGGCGACCTGGGGTACAAACGTGGATTTCCCAGCTGTTGCCGTGGCCACCAGGTCTGAAAGACCGACCCCAAATAACTCCTCCCCTTAATAAGGTAATACTTCCAAATGCCGTTTGGAATCCGCATCACCTGACCACTGTCGTGTCCATAACCCTCTACTGGCAGAAATGGACAACGCACTTAGACTTGATGCCAGTCGGCAAATATTCCGCTGTGCATCACGCATATATAGAAATGCATCTTTTAAATGCTCTATAGGCAATAATATACTGTCCCTATCTAGGGTATCAATATTTTCAGTCAGGGAATCCGACCATGCCAACCCAGCACTGCACATCCAGGCTGAGGCGATTGCTGGTCGCAGTATAACACCAGTATGTGTGTAAATACATTTTAGGATACCCTCCTGCTTTCTATCAGCAGGATCCTTAAGGGCGGCCATCTCAGGAGAGGGTAGAGCCCTTGTTCTTAAAAGCGTGTGAGCGCTTTATCCACCCTAGGGGGTGTTTCCCAACGCACCCTAACCTCTGGCGGGAAAGGATATAATGCCAATAACATTTTAGAAATTATCAGTTGTTATCGGGGGAAACCCACGCATCATCACACACCTCATTTAATTTCTCAGATTCAGGAAAACTACAGGTAGTTTTTCCTCACCGAACATAATACCCCTTTTTGGTGGTACTCGTATTATCAGAAATGTGTAAAACATTTTTCATTGCCTCAATCATGTAACGTGTGGCCCTACTGGAAGTCACATTTGTCTCTTCACCGTCGACACTGGAGTCAGTATCCGTGTCGGCGTCTATATCTGCCATCTGAGGTAACGGGCGCTTTAGAGCCCCTGACGGCCTATGAGACGTCTGGACAGGCACAAGCTGAGTAGCCGGCTGTCTCATGTCAACCACTGTCTTTTATACAGAGCTGACACTTCCAACAGTTCATCCACTCAGGTGTCGACCCCCTATGGGGTGACATCACTATTACAGGCAATCTGCTCCGTCTCCACATCATTTTTCTCCTCATACATGTCGACACAAACGTACCGACACACAGCACACACACAGGGAATGCTCTGATAGAGGACAGGACCCCACTAGCCCTTTGGGGAGACAGAGGGAGAGTTTGCCAGCACACACCAGAGCGCTATATATATACAGGGATAACCTTATATAAGTGTTTTTCCCCTTATAGCTGCTGTATTTTTAATACTGCGCGTAATTAGTGCCCCCCTCTCTTTTTTAACCCTTTCTGTAGTGTAGTGACTGCAGGGGAGAGCCAGGGAGCTTCCCTCCAACAAAGCTGTGAGGGAAAATGGCGCCAGTGTGCTGAGGAGATAGGCTCCGCCCCCTTCTCGGCGGCCTTATCTCCCGTTTTTCTGTGTATTCTGGCAGGGGTTAAATTCATCCATATAGCCCAGGAGCTATATGTGATGCATTTTTTTGCCATCCAAGGTGTTTTTATTGCATCTCAGGGCGCCCCCCCCAGCGCCCTGCCCCCTCAGTGACCGGAGTGTGAAGTGTGCTGAGAGCAATGGCGCACAGCTGCAGTGCTGTGCGCTACCTTGTTGAAGACAGGACGTCTTCTGCCGCCGATTTTCCGGACGTCTTCTGGCTCTGTAAGGGGTCCGGCGGCGCGGCTCTGGGACCCATCCATGGCTGGGCCTGTGATCGGTCCCTCTGGAGCTAATGTCCAGTAGCCTAAGAAGCCCAATCCACTCTGCACGCAGGTGAGTTCGCTTCTTCTCCCCTTAGTCCCTCGATGCAGTGAGCCTGTTGCCAGCAGGACTCACTGAAAATAAAAAACCTAACAAACTTTTTCACTAAGCAGCTCAGGAGAGCCACCTAGTGTGCACCCTTCTCGTTTGGGCACAAAATTCTAACTGAGGCTTGGAGGAGGGTCATAGGGGGAGGAGCCAGTGCACACCAGGTAGTCCTAAAGCTTTTACTTTTGTGCCCAGTCTCCTGCGTAGCCGCTATTCCCCATGGTCCTTACGGAGTTCCCAGCATCCACTAGGACGTCAGAGAAAGATCCATTAACCACAACGCGCTGCTTCCTATTATCTAACCAGTTTTTGACCCAAGTGCATATTGTGCTTCCTAGCCCTGATTCTTGTAGCTTGTAGATAAGTCTCATGTGTGGTACAGTATCGAACGCTTTGGCAAAGTCTAAAAAGATTACATCCACGTCTTTACCCTGATCTAGGTTTGCGCTTACTGTTTCATAAAAGCCAAGTAAGTTGGTTTGACAGGATCTGTCCTTCATAAACCCATGTTGATTCCTTTTAATGACCTTATTGGTTTCAAGGTACTTCTGAATACTATCTCTTAGAATACCTTCCAATACTTTCCCCACTATAGATGTAAGACTAACTGGTCTATAATTACCTGGTTCAGCTTTACTTCCCTTTTTGAATATAGGCACTGCTTCCGCTATACGCCAGTCTTTGGGAACGATACCTGATATAACTGAATCCTCAAAGATCAAAGATAGCGGTTTTGCCAGTTCAGAGTGAAGCTCCATTAGAACCCTTGGATGAATACCATCGGGCCCTGGTGATTTATTAATCTTTAAATGTTTTAATCGGTCACAGACTACTTCCTCGCTTAAATAAGTACCTATCAGTGTGATATTCTCATTATTGAGATTGTGTGTCAGTCCCTGAATTGGGTCCTCTCTAGTGAATACTGTTGAAAAAAACTAATTTAGTGTGTCCGCTATGTCATTATCATTTTTGCTTAAGACTCCCAACTTGTCTTTTAAAGGGCCTATACTCTCCTTTTTTTAATCTCTTGCTATTAATGTATTTAAAGAATTTTTTGGGATTCGCTTTGCTTTCCTTTGCTACTAGTTTTTCAGTTTCTACTTTAGCCGCTCTTATTTCCTTTTTGCAATTTTTGTTACATTCCTTATAGTGCTGAAATGACTCTGCTTCCCCGTCAGATTTGTATTTTTTAAATGCTCGCCTTTTCTTGCCCATAAATTCCTTAATCTTTTTGTTAAGCCACATCGGTTTATGATTTTTATTCCCTTTTTTGCTACTCATAGGAATATATTTGAGTGTATTTTTAGCTAGCAGGAATTTTAGTACCTCCCATTTCTCCATAGTATTTTTTCCTAAAAACAAACCTTCCCATTCAATATCCCTGAAAAATACCCTCATCTTTTCAAAATTTGCTTTGCTAAAGTTTAAAGTCCTAGTTGAGCCAGTATAGGGCTGTTTGTAGAAACTGATATTGAATGTGACCATATTGTGGTCGCTGTTTCCTATGGGTTCCCCTACTATAATACCCGATACCAAATCCTGATTGTTTGTTAATACCAGGTCTAAGATTGCATTGTACCTAGTTGGTTCCTCAATTAGTTAGACTAAGTAGTTATCATTTAGTGTGTTTAAAAACATATTGCCCCTAGCAGTATCCCATGAATCGTTTTTCCAGTTTATCTCTGGATAGTTAAAATCTCCCATCACTACTATGTCTCCTACTCCTGCTGCTCTTTCAATTTGCTTTAGTAACAATTCATCATCAGATGCGTTGATACCAGGCGGCCTATAGCATACACCCAATACTAACTTTTTTATTCCTTTTTCCCCGCATGCAATTTCTACCCATAATGTCTCAACAGTGTCTACAGTCCCCTCCTGAATATCTTCCCATATATTTGGTTTTAAAAACGGCTTTACGTACAGACACACCCCTTCACCCTTTTTATTTAGTCTGTCTCTCCTAAACAGTGTTTAGCCCTCTAGATTGACTGTCCAATCATGAGATTCATCCCACCAAGTTTCAGTAATGCCTATAATATCATACTGTTTGCTTGCTGCAAGTATTTCTAGTTCACCCTTTTTACCAGTAATGCTTCTGGCGTTTACATACATACAACTAAGATAAGTATTTTCCCTTGCGTTAGGGACATCTTTCACCTTATGTGGCAAGGATGACCTGTAATCGTCATTGGTTAGTGCTTTGGTAAAATCCCTTTTAGTACCCATGTTCGTAACCTTACCGCCTGCTCTTACCCTCCCCCCAACTTCTCCCCCATTTCGTTTACTACCGCCATCCCCACTATTCTCACTGCATGACCCGTAGTTTCTAGCTAAACCCTCCCCCCAGGCTCCTAGTTTAAAATCTCCTCCAACCTTCTAATCCTTCCCCCCAGCACCGCTGCCCCCTCCTCAGTCAGGTGCAATCCGTCATGACAAAAGAGATGGCGCCTGACTGAGAAGTCCGCCCAGTGTTCCAGGAACACAAACCCCTCTTTCCTGCACCAATCCCTAAGCCACACATTTACCTCCCTAATCTCCCTCTGCCTCCCTGGACTAGCGCGTGGCACGGGTAATAATTCCGAGAATATTACCTTAGATGTCCTTGCCTTCAGTTTCTTTCCTAAGTCCCTATAGTCTTTCTTAAGGACATCCCACCTTCCGCTAACTTTGTCATTGGTGCCAACGTGCACCAAGACCGCTGGGTCTTTGCCAGCCCCTCCCAACAATCTATCTACCCGGTCCGCGATGTGCCGTACCCGAGCACCCGGGAGACAACAGACTGTACGGCGATCACGGTCCCGGTAGCAGATTGCCCTATCTGCCTTCCTGATGATAGAATCCCCTACCACCACCATTTGACTAAGTACCTCTCTATCTTTTATCCCAACTGCGCCAGAGGGACCGCACCTCTGGATGCTAGAGGGAGCAGTCTCCTCCGGCACGTCATTTCTTCACTATCATCCTCCGATTCCTCGTCCAATCGGGCAAATTTGTTCGGGTTTGATAGTTCGGAGATGTCGTGCCTCTCCCTCTTTTTCTTCCTTCTAACTGTGACCCAACTGGCTACCTGATCATCATCCTCTTCTACCAGTGACCCCTCCCGCAACTCCTCCACCGTTCTGTCTAAACTACGCTTGAGATTGTGAATCTCCCTCAGTCGCGTAACGGTTTGCTCTAGATCAGTTACCTGGGCTTCCAGGGCAACCGTTCGCACACACCTCGTGCAGATGTATTCACACTGGGCCGGTAGCTCCAGGTGTGCATACATCTTGCACGACATGCACTGAGTGAGGTCCTCAATCACAGCCCCTCCCATATTGTTTGCAAGGTCTAACTCCCTGTTACACTCAAAGAAAAAGCGGCAAAAATAAAAAATAGAAGACAAGCAATCTCACTTATACAATAATTAAGCTGGCTTATACTTATCTATCTTTGTGCGGTTCTTGGTCCTTCACTTTTATGCAGCCGTAGTACTCTCTCCTGCGGCACCTATACTCCACTTAGCAGTTGCAGTTGTTCCAGCTCACTGCTCCTCCTTTTCACTCGGCTTCCAGCTCCTGCTAAGAAAAAAAAAAAAAAAAATGCCCCTCACACTGGGGCATATTTTTATTGCTACTAGAGCTGCAGTAGCACAGCAATGGAAAAGTCCTTCCCCTCCCTCCTTCACTAAAATCATACGCAAAATCCATCATGTTTTCCAGATGGAAACTTTGAGATTAACCTCTTTGGTCAACTCCCCATTAGCTGAATGGCTTGCCAGGCAGCAATACTCAACATCAACTGAAGGAGCTAACTTATTCTCTGACATGGTGTGAGTTTTTGATTATCAATAGATTTACAATGATTATCTTTCTTCATAAAGGCTTTTATTTTTTATGATGTTACCGAGTGCTTGTGGCCCATATAACGTATAAAGTATTGTATTATGTTATACTCAGCGATAATTATATGTATGGTTATATTTTGGTAATAAGTAATTGGACTCCTTTCATCTTTGTTTTTTTTTTTGTATGCCCCTCCGTTCCCTTTTCTCTGTATCCCCCTCCCTCCTTTCTGTGGTTAACGGAATTAAACTTTCAATTAAAAC
Organism: Pseudophryne corroboree; assembly: GCF_028390025.1. NCBI lineage: Eukaryota > Metazoa > Chordata > Amphibia > Anura > Myobatrachidae > Pseudophryne > Pseudophryne corroboree. The sequence continues at coordinate 67,560,560 of NC_086449.1, read as the reverse complement.
TATGTATGATATAAAAAAATTAGATGTTGAACTTTACATCAAAGCATACCCTGCCACACTTTATACATTTAACATTAAAATTTGTCATACGAGTTAAAAAAGTGAACCAATACTTTTTACACTGCTATCACCACATTGCATTGCAACATACTGCATATTGATGTATTAAAAACCTAGTTAACCTCATTTTTTAAGACTTGAACATTTTGGGCAATAGAATTTTTTGTTTGTTTTTACACATTTGTCACTCTTTTGTTAGGCCAACACGTGAAACTATATCAATTCATACAATTATCACACTACAATGTCTTCATTTGGCTGATGTATATTACAGAGGCAATGTGTTGTCATTTCTATTTTTTTAAGAACAAAGTTTTTTCCTTTTTTCAGTGTTACATGAGGGAACATGGACATATTTTTCTCATCAATACATTGTATAAAGTGTGCTTTCATTTTAGTTTGCACAAAACGTACCCAATTTATTTGCAATTAATTTGCTAGGGGGACAGCATTTGCCATTGCAAATGCACCACAATCACAGACTGGTTTGTTTTTGGCAGCACACCAAATGAATGGGAAGCACATTATATTCTCAACTAAACTGGAGCATACAACATTAAAATTAGTTTTTTCAGAGTTTCATCAATCATTGCTGGTACTAAAGAATCATAAATAGTCACTGATTTATTTGAGCATTGAGAAACAACCCAGTGGTTGCCAATATGATGATGAGGGTATCCAACAGAATTCTTTTAAAATTAGAAACTGACAAATGTTTATTATTTTGTCATCTAGCCAGTCCTCTCCAGCTACTGCTTCTCTATCACCATCGTTTAGTTTTATTCCATTTATAATGGTCCATGTTGTGTCTGAATCACTTGTAATATTTTCAACAAGTACTTCTACAGAATGCCGTCATCTTTCAACATATCTGCCTTTGTACCCACCCTTTGTGAAGCTGCATTTTTTGGTTTCCCTTATTTTTTTTTAGGTAGCTGCTGTATGTTTTCCCAGCTATTTTCTTTTTTTTTATTTCTTCCATCAGTGGTAGTCCTTCTATGTGCATGTGTTTTTGCATTTCTTCAACGAACTCACTAAGTTTAGTTTCCAAAACTAAAATATATATTTTTTTCTCTTATAAGATAGACTATTCCACATTTTAAGGTCTGTACGAAATTTCTAATTAGTCTTTTTCTATTCGAAATTCTTCTTGGTGGGAAATCCGAATGTTCAAAATATTTAAATATAGGCATCAATTTATTCATGGAACCTGCAGACAGTTCTTCACTTGCAACACCACTATCTAGCTCAGATTCATTCCCACCCCTCGATAAATTAAAAAATGCAGCACATGTGCTTACATGGGAAGAGTAATTTTCTCCAATCTAAACAAGTACATTCAGGGTATTCACCACCCAGATTAACAGTGTAAAACTGTTCTGTATCAGACTCACTAATCACCTTGAAAATACCTTCCTCTTTATTTATACATGTCACATTTAGTTCTTCAAGGTTGCTCTCCAATCTCTTTAACATGTGGCTTACAAAATAACCTGGTCTATTCTTTAAAATGTTTTGAATATTTTCATCATATTTTTTGTAGTATTCAGAACACGGTAGATTGAGTTGGAGATACCTATATTAATAAAAGATTTAAAACATTTTTTTTCATAGCTTTAAAAACATTTAAACATTGTCATATTAATATTACCTGATTAATTATATATAGATTTATATTGCTCTTTTTACATGAACAAGAAACTTGCCATATAACTAATGTAATACATTGATTGATTGATAATTAGTAAAATAAATTTCAAGTATCTTTCTAATTATCGGAATGTTCTGCCCTATAGACACGCATACCTACTCTATTAATTTGAGTTAATGTGTCCATTCCATATTATTTTTTTATTTTCACCTTTCAAATTAAAATAAATCGGCAATGAAGACTGACAGGACAATGTGCCCCAATCTGACCCTCACGGGTCAAGTGCCATAGCCAGCAGGAAGAGTTTCTTTTATGTAAGCCAACCAATGTCCACAGAGTCCAAATGCTCTAATGCCGAGGACTGAAGAGTTCACAGTAACTAAGACAAAGTCCACTGATCCGAGGAATAAACGCCATTCATGGAGAACACCTTAACTCAAAGAGCCATACGTCAGGCATTAGAAAAATCTATGAAAGGAAATACATTTTGGAAATATTCATTTTTTAAGAAGAGTGGCTGTTGTCTAAAAGACTTGCCTGCATAAAGGACCAGACCCTGGGTTAATATTGTATTCAAAACACCAAGTGAATAAAATCTTTAAAATCTGCGACCAAAATGTTTGCAGATTAGTTCTTACAGGCCTATACCATATTGATAGTGGGTACACACTTAATGATGTGTACCCACAATAAAGATAACAATGTAGTTCTAGTTCTCGTACAATATAGATCAGTTCACAGTGAAGTGAACTATATAGTTCAATGGTAACTATATGTGACGTCATTCTCCTGTTCTGGTGAACAGGCAGCCCAACTATATAGACAGATTGGACTGCCTGTTCAGATAACAATCAACGATAACGACCCGTGGGAACACGCCTTGTTATCATTATAGTCCGTACGCACTGAACGATATAGCCGGCTATATCGTTATGTTTGTATGCACCATAAAAATGACCGACCTGGAGAACCCTTTAGCACACAAGATATGTCTAAAGCCACCCTATGAAAGGTCCAGATCTGGAAGCAATCACGGGCCCCGAGACAAAAGATCTAAATGCAAAATAATATTCAGCAAGCATTGATAGAACTGCTTAATAATTTTACCATGGCCTATAGGTGTCAACCAGGCTTGCCGTGCCACCCTCCAACTTGTGGATGAGCTACGTAGTCCACCAGATCGGAGCAAAGACATACAAGAGGTACAAACCTTACTGCCAAGGTGTTCACCTGTTATACCCCAAGGTTCCTGGTATGGCAATAGCTATTACATGGGCAGAATTGCCATAAATGTCCATTAATTCCCACTAAACTAAGATTGCAAAGGCTCCCATTCATCTAGATGTATGCCCTGGCTTTTGAGGAAGTACACTTCCAAATTATTAACTCCACAAATGAAGAGTAGTGACAGCTGACACTCCTCAGATGAGAAAGCGACTCCACTTCTTTATGTCACCATGACTGCAAGAGTCTCCCTTATGTTTCATTTACATTAAACCAGTCGCATCTTCATATTTACGTAGACCATAATATGCTGGAGAGGCTCCTGAGCCAGGCAAGTTGTGACTATAACTTGGATACTAGAAAGTCTATTAGCCACCTCTCTGAAGTGTTTACCAAAGCTTTTATTTAACAGGTTACTGCCCTAGACCCGCAAAAACTTGCATTTGTGGTGAAGAATATCCTGCACATAATCACAATGAGGTACGGCCCATGTCTAAGAGAAATACCTGGACCACAAGAGGTAGAGGCAAACCTCACTGAAGAGTCTGAATGCTTGTGTATTAAGCTAGCGTATGTACTTTTCTCACCGATACAGTATCCAACATCTGAAGAGGCCAGGAGTTTAAGTGGGCATACTCTTCCATGTCTAAATTGAAGACAAGCAAGCCCAAGATTTGTATGCAAATGTATTGACACTTAAAGCTGATTTAAGAACTTGCAAATCCTTCCCTGCAGCTCCATAATCTGAACAGGTTGAAGTAAAGCCCACTGAACCATGTAATCGATCACATCCCTACATGTTACATCTCATGTGATGGATTAAAGAATTTTTCCCATCGACGATCCCTCCATGGGAAATTATTACCAACATTGGAAATGTTCCTCCCACAATGAAAGTGGTAGGAAACACGTGGAGGCAGATAGGAACATGCAAATAGGCAACCTCAAAATCTAATGAGGCACTGAAATCCCCCACATTCAGTGCCATAATTCCATGCAGAAGTTTTGTACTCAAAATAACACTGAGCTTTTTAATTTTGAGCATTGGCCAGAAAGAATTGTCTACTTCTGTATCAATAATAGGTTGGCATAAAAGCCTTTGCCTATTTGAGAGATGGGCTCAATTCATTTTGTTTTTAAAGCACTATGCTGTAAGGTATACCTATATGATACAATGGGAGCCAGCTTAGCCTCTTTAGGAGATACTATTTGAGTGATCAGCACATTGTGTTGTCAGTTTGTTAGATAACTGCAAAATTCCTTTGAGAGAATTATCCCAAGCCGTTTCTAATTGTGAATGGCCAAGTGATCCTCTGGTTATGAATATGCAAAAGACGGGACATAGACAATTGTTTTCAGGAGCCTGTGGATAAAGTACAGTGGTACAAATTCAGCAGTTATACAGCACTCAAGCACCCTCATACCCTGGCCGTCGGCACATGGTGTCGGTGGATTAGCAGCGCTTGCGTCCTATAGGACAAATAGAACTTCCCACTCAAAAAATAATAAATGATTGTTCAAATCTTTGAATGAATGAGTATTTAACCAGGGACTGGGAGAATAAGCTTAACTATTTGATTCCCGGACTGCTCCTGCATATACACAAGGTTTTAAGGCATTTTTCACATGTGGCATGCAGAAAAAATAATTTGTGGATTATTTGATGGGTGTTAGAGGAATAGCAATGACACACAGCATGAGATTAGACGGTCATCACATCGAAAAGTTTCAACATGGTCATCCCAGGGATTGAATTCCTTTTAAAGTGTGAAAGTAAAATACCAAATTGGATCCCGCACCTCCCAAGGATCAATGTAGCCTGTTTTGAAAGCAGATGAATATTTTCAACACATTTTGTGTCAGAAGTAGCGTGGCGAATGGTATTGACAGAGTTAATATTGTTCTATACGTTAACATTTCATTTCACAGCAATTTTGAAATGTCATGATAGCACTTTTGGAACCAAAAGTGTCAGCATGAACAGACATTAGTGTAGCACAGGCAACTGGTTAGCTTGTAATGAAAATGTGAAAATAAAGACAGTACAAATTATACTGTATTGTGCACATTCTCAACAAGCGGCCAATGGCGTGTTTTCTTCATGATATCAGCCATCTCCTGCAGGCATAGATAACATTATTGGCTCTAGCCATCTTTACTGTTAATAACCTTTTATAAATTGCTGAAAAAGACAAGGCTCACGTCATTTTCAAAATGTGAGTTTTCTGACATTGGACATGTGGGGCTGTGGTATAAAACCAATTTCGTGCACCAACAGCCTCTGCATTAATGACTGATGGGGACTGTATCCTCTGGGATTAAGGACTGCTACCCTGCCAGCATCCCCCGTCAGGTACCGCAACATCAGCATAAGGTTATGATATCCCTACAGATCATGGCCCATTGCCATGCAGAGGACATGGTGTTAATTATTCAATGTGTGCTGCTACTGTAAAGATCAATTGCCATTTTCAGTATCTGAAACATAAACAATCGGCATATTGGGCGGCTGATTGTATTTTGATAAGACAGAATGTCAAGCATGTTTAAAAATCAATTGAGAACACATTTTTCATTTGTGCTTACACACTTGACTGATAGTTGTTCAGAACTCAGATGGACTGCACATTGGACAAGTGTCTAACAACATAAAAGCCTTTGAACCCCTGTTTTATTCCAAGCATTGTTAGAATAGTCATTTAGAATAACTTAACCACACAATAAATATTCTCCAAACTATAAAGATTTTGTTACATGAACATATTGTAAAAAATATGGATATAATCCTAAAATTTTAAATGGTTGAAATATGTTATATCTATAAGCATGCTATTTTTCAATATTTTTGTAATGAAAATGTAAAATATAAAAGCAGAATAAAAAAAATCACAAACTATAAAAATATATTTAAAATAGCACAAATACTTCTTGTAAGTGTGTGGGAAAAAACTTTGATGGAGAACAATAATCATCTCACTGAGAGTACAGTTCTTATATCCATCTAAATATGTATGCTTTAGGTTTAGGATCTTGTTTTGACGCTTGAGACCATTATTCGTGTTAATTGCAATTTGAAGCAATCCACTTCGGTGAACATGTGCCCATTTCTGTATAGAGACAACATAAAATACATTATAAAATAAAGTGCAGATTAATGAACACAAAAAATGTATCAAGTATATAACCTAGAAGAGACTTTCTTTTGAAGAGTTAATTTTCTATAAACTTTTTGAAATGAGAGTATACTCTTTTTATGTGTGATCAATCCATTCAAAATGTCCGGTGCATACACATACGAAATTTTAAAACTATATGAACGATAATGACATAGTTGAGCAACATATCGTCCATATCTTATCTAAGTAAGCAACGAAGATCATCAATGCATGCTACTGTGTGTCATTGAACAATGACCCCTGTCGTCCATGCATGCAGGTCAATTTTACAATATCATCAAAATATGCATGTACAGAGATGTAGAGGATGATGTCACCGAATGATATAGTTCAAGAATATTGTTCAGTGTTTAGTGTAGAACAAAATGAACGCTATAATTCACTGTGTGCCATCGGCTAATGTGTACGCACCATTATAGTCTGAGCTACTTCAAGGAGATGTAGAATGTATGTGTTTATATTTTTTTTTTAATAAGAATGGGAATTAATGATTTCAATTATTTTGTCAATTTTTTTTAAGCCTCTGCCCAATCGATACAGTGGTGTATTCAAAATCTAACAACTTAATGAAATCTCTATGAGCAAGCAGGTCTCAGTATTGTTAGTAAGTGATCCAAAAAATAATTTATTTAATTTTCAATTTATTGTAAAATCAAAGTAACCTAACTTTTTCTCGCTTTTTTGAATATGGTAAACATCACATATGATTAAGTTTGATTAGTTGTTAATGGCGTTCCATCTGCTGTTTTGCACAGGGAAAAGGACGATACAATGAACAATGTGTTGAGGTTACATGCAGCATGTAAATATACATTATGCCATCTTACAACCAATATTGAGAGTGTAGAGCGTGCTAAATGTATCAATACATAGCACCAATGAGTCTCTCATTTGACAATCTAATTTGATTACATTTAATCATATGGCCTAATTCAGGTTTCAACGGTAATTTGTTAAAAATATTAAATCCTGGTTATCTAATTACTGCACGTGCGCAAAAGCCGCAACTTGCATGCACCAATGTAAAATTACTCTTGCAATTCTGGAAATTGCCAGTTTTCAATTCAATCGCAATTGATTGATGGGGTGCCTGGAAAAACTGAGCAGTGCCAGGAGAGTTATATGGGTGGGTTAATGGTCACTGCAAAGGTCTATGGAGTCACATTTTAGTGGATAGTCGTGCCATTAATGCATAGTGAGATTGTGGGAGGTGAGGTTGTGCGGGAGGGTGGGAAGATGATCAGCTCAGTCTTAGACATGTTGAGTTTAAGAAAGCGCTGGGACATCCAGGTAGAGATAGCAGAAAGACAGAGGTACGAGTGAGGAGAGCCGTGGAGAGATCAGGGGAGGAGAGGTAGATTTGATTGTCATCAGCATAGAGGTGATACTGGAAGTTAAAAGAACTAATGAGATCACCTAAAGACCAAGAACAGAACCTTTTGGGACACCAACAGTTAGTGGAAGTGGGGGCGAGGTAGTATCATGAGAGGAGACAGAGAAGGAACGATCAGAGAGGTAGGAGGACAGCCAGGAGAGGGCAGTATCGCATAGACCAAGAGAGTGAAGGATTTGCAGAAGGAGAGGGTGATCCACAGTGTCAAAAGCAGCAGAGAGGTCAAGAAGAATAAGCAGAGAGTAGTGGCCCTTAGATTTGGCTGCATGGAGGTCATTGCAGACTTTTGTGAGGGCAGTTTCAGTGGAAGAAGTTTGGAGGCAAAAGGGGAGGAGAGAGATGGGTCGATAGTTGGAGAGAGTGTTAGGATCAAGGGTAGGTTTTTTTAAGAATAGGGGAGACAAGAGCATGCTTGAAGGTAGAGGGGACAGTGCCTGATGAGAGGGAGAGATTGAGAAGGTGGGCAAGATGGGAACAGGCAGAAGGAGAGAGGTAGCGGAGGAGGTGGGAGGAGATAGGGTCGTGTGAGGAGGAATGTATGAGGGCCATGACTTCCTCGCCAGATACATGGGAGAAAAATGTCAGAGTTGGTAAGAGGGGAGGGGTGGCAAGGGATGGGTGGTGGCTGGTCTGGTGGGATGTGATGTCCTGACATATGGAGTAAATCTTGGATGTGAAATAAGTGGCAAAGTCAAGAGCAGACAATGAGGAAGGGAGAGGAGGTGGTGGTGGGCAGAGGAGGGAGTTAACAGTGGCAAAGAGGCGCCGGGGGTTGGAAGACTGGGTAGAGATGAGGATTTTGAAGTATGATTGTTTAGTGAGGGAAAGGGCAGTACTGAAGGATGAGAGCATGAATTTGAAATTGAGGAAGTCTGCGTTAGAGTGTGATTTCCTCCACTGTCGCTCGGCAGTATGTGAGCATTTTCGTAGCTATCTGGTGCATTTTGGTGTGCCAGGATTGAGGTGTTGATCTGCGAGGGTGAATAGTGGTTGGCGGAGCAACAGAGTCAAGGGCTGAAGTAAGAGATGCATTGTATAGGGATGTGGCTTGTTCAGGGCATGTGAAAGAGAGGAGAGAGAAGTGAGTCAAACAGGGAGGATAGGGATGAGGTGTCAATAGCCTCAATGTTACGCTTAGTGATGGTAGCCTTAGGAGGGAGAGATGGGGGAGCCTAGATACACCATGAACTTTCTTTGACAGCCATTCCTTCCATGCCTTTTTGTGATGAAAGTCGCAAAGCAATATACTAATAATACGTAATACAAAAAAATAAAAATAAAAAAACTTAGAAAATATGTCTGAGAAAAGAGTATATAAACACATCAACTGCAAACATCATGATAATGTGAAGTTGAACCTTGATTACAAATTTGAATTGGAAATTTTATTTAACAGTGGAATCTAAGTATTATAACTAATCTATCATTGTAACATATTTGTAAAAATTTAAGTTTGACCATAATTACATCAACAGGCAATAGGCTGAGACCAGCTAGTCTACATGGTTGAAAGGCTGAGAGTTACAAAATGTTTATTGACAAATGGTCAACATTGTACAAGCAGGATTAGGTTTATCAGCCAGGGGAGGGTTAGGCAGTAGATATAGGATTAGCTGAGGCCAGCTTGGAAGCAGTGACAGAAAGGAGCCACTACTCAGCTGGGTGGCAAAAGTTCATGAAGGTAGCATCTTAAAGTGGCCCATCATATTCTGGCTCAATTCACTAGAATATATTATTTAATAGAAGCTCTCAGTGGAGGTTCCCGGTCACACATGGATTCCCTGCTAATTTCTTTAAAAGTAACTTTAATCCTGGGACAACACTGGTTGGACACTGTCAGAGAAGGGGTTAGGTAGAACGGAGTGATGTGGGAAAAAAACATTCTCTGTTTTCCTCCCCTCAGCACTCTACACACCATCCAGAGATGTTAATTTTTTTGGAAGAAAAATGTAAAGCTGAGCTTTATGTGCTTCTATGATTCACTCTCCCAATACTGCTGTATGGGTTGGTGATCTTGAGAGATCTGGAACTACGCTATGTAAATATGCAATTTTCCACATTAACCCTATGTGTGAATGGGACAAATATGTGAAAAGTTATTATTAGTTATAAAAGGTATTTACACTGCTTCATTAAAAGACTCCCAATATATCTGTCTTTGCGTTGCTTCATAGGATCGCAGAGTCCATTTACTGAAGTAAATCAGATGGCTTCAGTTTACAATAATGTCTGTTCAGCATTTCTATACATGACACATATGTAATACAAAAAATAGTTTGAAAGATCACATTCATTTTAATATGAATAGAGCCCTTATTTTAAATATGGCAATGTTGTAACAGACAATCCACAATGTCTAAAATATAATACAAATTAAAAGCAAGACGTAGCAGTTACGAATGCAGCAGGTTAGTTCAAGTGTATTAAGCTTCCATAGAGTATGTGAGCAGAATACCATCCAGGCAGCCCTTTTTAACAAGATTAAACCAGAAACAGTACTTAACCAGGGCTTGGGAGTTTGCTAATTTTGAACATAGAGCACTGGCTACACTTAGCTTGTCTCAATGAGGAACACTTCCAGATGTATCAGGCTGATGGTAGGTTTGGTTGGTGGGCCAGACCCCATAGACAGTGCTGGCTGGTGGTGATTCCATAAAGGTGTTGTATTTTTTAAATTGACATGTGTTGTGTTTGCTTGAACATGATATGACTGACTGATAACATATATGCAGCATTGCTTGTAGACTATTTTCACCCTAAAGTACTGACTAAATGATGTAATTTTTCAAGAGAATAATGCTCCCAAAGATCCTACACAAAAATATAAATCGAGCTACGGTAAAATATCAATATGGCATGGGCAATAGTACCCACCTAGCCCATGATGAGAGAGAGAGAACGAGAAAAAAGAGAGAGAAAATGAGAAAAAAAAGAGTGAAAAAGAGAAAGAGAGTGCACCCAAAGATCCTACACAAAAATATCGAGCTATGGTAAAATCAATATGGCATGGGCAATAGTACCCATCTAGCCTATGATGAGAGAGAGAGAAAATGAGAAAAAAAAGAGTGAAAAAGAGAGTTTTCACCTTGAAATGTAAATGCAAGGCAACTTAGTTAACGTTTTCCTAGGTCAAGCCTGGCCAACCTGTGGAAAAAAACTAGGAAATCACATTGTATGATTTTTAAACAATTTATTTGTATATTTGGACAATCAAAGTTTAACTCAATACTTTTAATATAACCTCAGTTGGCAATTACAGAGGTCAAATGTTTCCTGTAGTTCTTGCCCAGGTTTGCACTGTAGCACTCTTCCATGCAGATCTTCTCTAGATCTGTCTTTTTTTGGGGCTGTCGCTGGACAACACGGACTTTCAACTCCCTCCACAGATTTTCTATTCGGTTGAGGTATGGAGACTGGCTAGGCCACTCCAGGACCTTGAAATGCTTCTTACAGAGCAACTCCTTAGTTGCCTGGGTGGTGTGTTTGGGGTCATTGTCATGCTGGAAGACCCAGCCTCGTTCCATCTTCAGTGCTCTTACTGAGAGAAGGAGGTTTTTGCCCAAAATCTCACGATAGATGGCCCCATTCATCCTCTCCTTAATACGGATCAGTCATCCTGTCCCCTTTGCAGAAAAGCAGCCCCAAGCATGATGTTTCTACCCCCATGCTTCACAGTGGGTATGGTGTTCTTGGGATGCCATCCATCATTCTCCCTCCAAACACGGTGAGTGGCGTTTATACCAAAAAGTTCGATCTTGCTCTCATCTGACCACATTACATTCTCCCAGGATCATCCAGATGGCCACTGGCAAACTTTAGATGGGCCTGGACATGGGCTGGCTTAAGCAGGGGGACCTTTTGGGTGCTGCAAGATTTCAATCCATGACAACGTAGTGTGTTACTAACGGTAACCTTTGTGACTCTGGTCCCAGCTCTCTCGAGGTCATTGACCAGGTCCCCCTCTGTAGTTCTGGGCTGTTTCCTCACCATTCTCAAGATCACTGATACCCCACGAGGTGAGATCTTGCATGGAGCCCCAGGTCGAGGGAGATTGTCAGTGATCTTGTATTTCTTCCATTTTTTTATAATTGTGCCAACAGTTGATACCTTCTCACCAAGCTGCTTGCCTATTGTCGAGTAGCTCATCCCAGCCTTGTGCAGCTCTACAATTTTGTCCCTGGTGTCCTTAGACAGCTCTCTGGTTTTGGCCAAGGTGGAAAGGTAGCAGTCTGTTTGAGGGTGTGGACAGGTGTCTTTTATACAGATAACCAGTTCAGACAGGTGCCATTAATACAGGTAGCGAGTGGAGGATAGAAGAGCTTCTTAAAGAAGAAGTAACAGGTCTGCGAGAGCTAGAAATCTTGCTGCTTGGTAGGTGTCCAAATATTTCCCACAAGAATATACAAGTAAATTGTTTAAAACTCATACAATGTGATTTTCTGTGTTTTTTTGTTTTTTTTTAGATTTTGTCTGCCACAGTGAAGTGTACCTATGATGGAAATTACAGACCTCTCATCGTTTTAAGTGGGTCAACTTGCACAATCGGTGGCTGTCCAAATACTTTTTTGCCCCACTGTATATTCCATCATATTAATTACTTTTAAGTTTAGCACTGGGAAAAAAAAATATAATTACCTTGGAATAAGTTTGATATTGCATTCATCTCTTCTTGGTAAAAGTCTACCAAAAAACATTTTGGTTTCCAGTTAACGTTCCATTTTTGGAAAATATGTAATGCCTCCTGCATGCATGCAGTTTCTTGTTGAACAACAAATGCTCACAATCAACAATCACATAGCAAACATTTGTCTGGACACGAAAAAAGTGGAAGAGCATATCTTGTTATTCTATATGTGGCATCTAGCAAGGTTAGGTGATTTCCATACCCGATGGGCAATTTTTGTTGCCATTCAGTTTGGTAACAAAAGAGAAAATTTTGCTTGGGTATTTCTTGCTATTCAGTTGTATTTGGTCGACAAAAAATCTTAAACTCTAGTTTTTCTACTTGCCACTGGTGTAAAAGGTGCAAAGGATTTTCCTGGTCTAATTTTTAATTTTTAGATTCAGATCTAGCTTTATTAATGAGATTCAATATGTCTTTTCTTGTGGGATTAAATTTTCACCATAACTTTATGGGATCATCAGCTGGAAGGAGTTCTTGATCGACAAAAGCTTCTATGCGACACACCATCTCATTAATTTTTCTAACACCCGATCTGTGCAAACTTATAATTTTTTGTTGAACTCTTATGTCCACTTTTTCACAGTATTTGGGTGACTGTTAAAAATTATAAAAAGTATATTAATTTTAATACCAAAATATATAAAACAAAATGTTGTACTGATTAATCTGGATATAGTTTTTTTTTTAAATTGTATGCATTAAGAGCAGACCAAAACATTTAGACTTTAACATGACATTGCATTAAATTGATAACACTGAATAGGTATAAGATGAATATACTATATTTCACAGGTTCTCAAGATTGGTCCTCAGGACCCCACACAGTGCATGTTTTGCAGGTCTCCTCACAGAATCACAAGTGAAATAATTAGCTCCACCTGTGGACCTTTTAACATGTGTCAGTGAGTAATACATCTGTGCACCTGCTTGGTTACCTGCACAACATGCACTGTGTGGGGTCCTGAGGACCGAGTTTGAGAACCTATGCTATATTTCATTGTCCTTCGTAAAGAAATATAATTATATTTCTAATCAGAAACCAATGTTCTATCTAAATTTCTGAACTTATAATTCTCAAAGATAAGGTTAATATGAAAATTTTACACCATTTATACATCTACCTGTAAAGCAACATTTTGGCATTTTAAACTTGTTTCAATAAGATTATCAGCAAATATGCTTTAACACAATTAATGTTTCCTGACCACATAATTTGTGCACAACTCACAGCCAGTTCCTCTTTAATATACATTTATTATGCTTTTTTTCAGCATTCTAATTGTCTCTGCATTTTAGCACCTCCAAATTGTAAGATTTGCAGACCAACCCACCATTTTACTGTGTATGCATGTATTTAAGGTACATTTCAGGGCAAAAACACTAAATCACCTGGCCTAGGTGATTTAGATTGGCATGGTCCTTTTACTTTGCAGTACACAAATTTAAATGTGCTCTTTTTAAAAGTTAAGTTGGAGATAAATGTGTTTAATGTGTCAGTATTAGGGATGTTAGGGAGCCATCTAATGAGGTTCAACATGAAGTGGAAAGTAAACCATTAACACATTTTTTTTAAATTGTCGGTTTATTATAAGTATTTCATAAAAATTATTAATGGTTTGACTCTGCACCAGAATTTTATTTTTCTACAATAGAAATACCAGCATTGTAGCAACTTTTTTATATTTTTAAAATGAGGAGGTCTGGCACAGCACAAAACCCCACCCCTTTTGTCCCCTGTAAATATTTAAAGTGTCCGATAGCATGCAATTTAGTAGTTAATAAATTTTAGTTATTTTATGTATTAATACAACATTATCTGTTCATATTTTACTAAGAACTGTAGTCTCTTTGGTGGACCATCTGCCAATGAGTAGTCCACAACTTGGCAAAACATTACTGATTTTGAATATGGGGCGAATAACATATCTACTTTGTAGCATTGGCAGGAAATAAACAGATGATGAGTTTTACTCAAAGTCCAAAGTGGGCCTACAGGTGGGGAAAAACATGGGCTAGGCAAATGTAATCTTGTTCCTTAGCCTGAATTTTCCACCAATGTTCTTACATGTGTTTCCATTGTTGTTGACCCTTTCTGAGTCCCATCACGCTACCCTGCTCTGTCAACCCTTTCCTTTTTCCCTGTAGCTGGATGTGTCAAGTACAACAAATCCTCATGAAAGCAGCATTAACTTCCAAGGAGAGGGATGATATCTTATTATCGTTTAGGCTGTACAATGAGTTTTATTTTATAAATAATTAAGCTATGTTTGTGTTGATTATTGTTGATGAAGATAGATGCATTTAGCTTAAGCAGTGTCAGACATTTTGTTAAGTAGCAGCCATGATGTAATGAAATAGAAGTATGCTTTGCTGGATAAATCATAATAATGCTGACATTTCATAGTATGTTCTGTGTGAAGCAAGGCCGTGGCTATAAGTCTTGAAAACATGTTATTAGACAGTCTCTGTGTGTTTAGACTTCTGGTGAAGGACACGTAGGAGGGTGTCAGCCTGAGAGGAGTTATGAGAAGAGATGCATTATTGTTTTGAAATGTGATGTGTATCAAGTGTTCATGCAAGTACCTTTTTTCTCTATATAATGTCATGCTGAATAAAGTGGAGGCAGTCTCATTTGGTGGACATAACTGCATGTGTTGTCTGCTTCCTGGGATTCCCAATTGATTAGTAAACAAAGTGTAATGAACAGACAATTGAAGGAGATTGATAGTAGGAGGTTTATCTCCGACAGTTACATGGGGGCTATTGTCCGGGATCGATGAGCTTACCAATATCAGATGACGACGCGACTGCTGGATATGTGTGCAACTGCTGACATACCCGGGTAAGTAATCTGAAGCTTGATCATTATATATCAACTGGATTACTGTCAGTACTTGTATACAGGTCCTCTGGTCTGTTCATCTGATTAGGTAATCAATACTTAATTATTTGGACCCGATTGTCTGTTTGATAAACATTCATTATTTGTCTGTGTGCTCTGATAAAGATTATAAGTTTCAGTTTCACTTTTGCAAGGAAAAAATGTGGTTTTATTTTTAAATGACATATCAAAATTTTTGTGGTATAATCCTGCTATTGAGTCAGAATATTATGAATTTAAAGGTATATTGCAATATAGGGATTTCAGTTTAATAGGGAACCGATGATAGGTTTTGCAACAGTTGTAGGATGGCATGTTGATAAGGTGGTGATAGAAAATTTATTGGTGATAAATTTCTGTATTGTCTTGATAAATTACCTGTTAATTATATACCCCTTGGTTCCACAGTTATAGTTAGTGAAGGAAATTCTACTGATTGTAAACAACATTTAACCAGTACGGTTAAGACACTGAATACTCACATACTCAGCCTTTTAAATCCAGACTCTCCAGCCGAGATTTAACATACAAGGTTTGGTAATAACGGTATCCGTTTTTTTCATAGTAAAGCATACTAAGTCTTTTTGTCATTTAAAATGTATTCCTGGTTTAACATTATTAGAAGTAGACGTTAAAGCCATTATTGACAAAGGTAACTTATTCATATATAAAAAACCTATGACTCAGTGATTTAAGAAGTCTTTGTAAACTAGATAAAGTCAAGTCAGTAATGACAGAATTTTGGTTTGTTGTGTTAGAGGATTAAGATCCAAGTGGTTTGCTTCATTTGGTCCCGCATTGCTCATGAATACAGAAAACACTTAAATAATGTAAGTGTGACGTTTAAGAAGATATATCTTTTAAACAGGTATTTTCCTAAGAAAACACTTAATACTAGTGTGATGTTTGCAAGACTAGATGTTTTAAACTGAGAGTTCCCTAGAAAACACTTATTACTATAAGTGTGATGTTTTAAAGAGTAACTCTTTTAAGCTGAAGTATATACTGACTTTTGTTTTTGATACTTCGCAGTATAAGTAAAGGTGCAGCCCCGAAGGATTTCGCAAAGTGAATTGATCAATCATGCGAAGAGACCGCACAGTAAATTGTCAGTACTAGGGAAGGAAAATAGGCACTTATTGGTGCAATTTGTGTAAGGGGCAAAACTTCCCAGAGGAAGAGAAGTGTTTCCTAATGAGGGAGATTTGAAGCAAACAACAAACACTGGATTGATAAACAAGGTTTTACTGACACTTAAGAATTTGACAAACTGTTTCAGGGGCATAAGTTTTAATACATCACCTGTATGAATAAGTAGTTAAAAGCGTATACACATGTCGACAGAAGACGTATGCTCAGAATGTTTGTGTGTGGCATTTATAGAAAAGAAAGGGCAGGGCCCTTTCATATCGAGAGCTATTTAGTTTTGCGCTGAACCAGGAATGTGGAGAAACACTATGGACTCAGTAGAAAGTGTTTATGTATTTGATGGGATGTCACTTTATTCCAAAATCAAGTGATATCAGTAGAGTGGCTGAGTTTCCTTGCTATGTTAGGAAATCAAGCACATATTGTAGCTGCATATCCTATGATCCTTTAGATCCTGGATATTGATACTTGGAAAAGTACCTAAGTGTTAAATGTTGCTTAAGTTTAATATACTTGAGTGTTAAAATACTTAATGGTTTGGTTGTAACCATCCTCCAGAATAGTTTTATTGTGTCATCCACAAGAACAGTGGATCCAAATTGTTCCCTGGTTTATAAAAAAGTATCAGGATGGAAATGTACAAATAGAGATTGTCAAAAATTGTAATGTTCCTAGGTCTGAAAAATGCAGACCTAATAATTCTGGGATACTGCCCACAGCACGTACTGCTAGAAGCGGTAATGAGGGAAAGTTAAGGGTTACTCCCTCTAAGCAAGGTTCCTGGAAATGTGAATGTGATAAGCAAAGAGAAAGGAACCGACAGGCAAAGTAATCATACCCGTCTATGTTGTAAATCACTCAGGGAAACCACAGAAGCTGATTCCATATGGCCGAAGTACTAGTGTGTAAATCTAAAATATTACAAAATCTGAACAATAGATAACTGATATAACAAGGTTTATCGTAATAGTAACAATATCAAGTATAATCTGTTATTCTATGTACTCTGCAAATATGCAGGTTGGGGATGGGAAAAAAGGTAACAATTCACCTGTTAGTTCTACGTAACTAATGACGTGCGGATGTACAAATGTTGACTACAGAATATGGATAATATAATATATATAATATAACAGTAAGCAAATATTGCACTAAAAAAATAATTGTCATTTTATTCCTGAATGCCTTAGAATGTTTTAAAGATAATTATAAAGCAGTAAGTTTTATAGAACATGCTTCTGCAAAGTATATTAATGGGTGACTATGCATAATTATGCAGATTTATATATATTTCCATAAAGTCATTTTTTCCACATACGCAATGTGTATTTTAGTTTTGGGTTAGAGCAGTAGTTCCCAAACATTTTTGAGTCTCATCACCCTAGAGTATCAGAATTTTTTTCATGGCACCCTTAGGCCAAAAGTTTATTGTGAAATTTTGAAATTTTTTTTAAATTAAGTAAAATGTGCTTATATATCATCCTTAGGTTCAATTATGTGGTGAGGGACAGGATCCACTTCTGGTTGTCCACATAATTTATGATTGGAAGACACCAGCACTGGTTTTGCCTATTACATTGACTATAAATATTTTAATTGGTTCTTGACCACCAATCCAAGGCACCCCTACAAATGTCCTGAGGCACCCCAGGGTGCCTAGGTACACATTTTGGGAACCACTGGTTTAGAGAATAATTCTTAGTTGTCAGGTAGCTGAAGGATTGTAAGCATAGTGCTCATTATTACAGTGCATTATTATTATTATTTAAAATACTAAAAGTTTTGTGATGCAGTTCTGGTGCAGGGGAAAATGAGTTGGACATTGCAGCTCCAAACATATTGATTGAGAACATTACATACCATGGTGTCAGTCAAATGTGTTGGGAATTGCAAACAAGTTACCAGGTACAGTGATCACGCTGAGGCCAAAAAAAAGTGGGTCCCAGGGACCCCTCACTTTTAAAAATTGGGGTCCTACCGGTCCTTTTCTGGGTCCCATCGGAATGAAGGTTTTTATTAATCTTAATCTTGTTGCAAGGTGGTGGGATGGGGGTGACAGTGCTGCTGGGCTGTGTAGCATGCAGGACACCCTGCACCAGAGCTGTAACTAGACATTTTGGTGCCCCTTGGCAGAAAGTGAATCGGTTCTCCATCTCCCAGAACCTTAAGTATAGGCAGTGAGCTCCGAAGGCGCGCACAAAAAATTAGGGGCATGGCTTAATGGAGAAGGGGCGTGGCCACATAATAGTACCAATTCACATTATACCACACAGTAGTGCCGCTTATACACATTGCACCAGGTAGAACCTCCTATACACACTGCACCAGGTAGAGCACGTTATACATATTGCTCCAGGTACAGCACGTTATTAGCGCCAGGCAGAGCACGTTATTAGTGCCAGGCAGAGCACGTTATATACTTAGCGCCAGGCAGAGCATATTATACATATTGCACCAGGTAGCTGACAATATGCACATTGCACCAGGTAGAGCACGTTATACACACCGCGCCAGGTAGAGCACGTTATACACACTGAGCCAGGCAGAGCACGCTATACACACTGCGCCAGGTAGAGCACGTTATACACACTGCGCCAGGTAGAGCACGTTATACACACCGCGCCAGGTAGAGCACGTTATACACACTGAGCCAGGCAGAGCACGTTATACACACTGCGCCAGGCAGAGCACGTTATACACACTGAGCCAGGCAGAGCACGTTATACACACTGCGCCAGGTAGAGCACGTTATACACACTGCGCCAGGTAGAGCACGTTATACACACTGAGCCAGGCAGAGCACGTTATACACACTGCACCAGGTAGAGCACGTTATACACACCGAGCCAGGTAGAGCACGTTACACACACTGCGCCAGGCAGAGCACGTTATACACATTGCGCCAGGTAGAGGGGCAGAGATATAGGGGTGTGAGGAGGTAACACTGGGCTGAGTTAGGGAGGGGAATCAGTGTGTCTGGACTGACAGGGTGGTTCTAGATGGGAGGGCAGTGAGAAAACACAGTGGGCTGGTTGGGGAGGGAAGGTGGAAACACTGGGCTGGCAGGCACTGTTAAGGCAGCATTAGCCTGCTGCTGTTCAGTTTCTGCCTGGCCCCGCACACTGGCTCAGCTAAATTACCTCTGCCCTGCCAGCTCTGAGCAGGGATTTGTTCACAGGTGGTGGGTCCGACTTCATCACTCTGCTGGGTGATGTCATCTTGCGGCGGCTCCGGCATCTCCCGTATCATCTATAATCTAGCGGGCCCTCCCGTGGACTAGTGCAGCCGGGGAGAGAGGGTGAGAAGTGTGGATCAAGCCCGGGAGCGCCGCGCTGCAGCTTCCTGTCAGTCCTCTCAGCGTGTTCCTGTCCGACTCCCGGCACCGCATCTTCCCGCCCAGCAGCAGCAGCCGCCGCTGACTTCTGACCAATAAGGTCAGAGAAAAGTCAGCTAGTAACCAATCAGGCGCCAGAGAGCAATTTCAACGGAGCGCGTCCCCGGGGACCAGCCCATTCTTACAAAGCGAGTCCCCAGTCCTCATTTTGGGGTAAAAAACGCGCTATAGCGCGTTTTTGCGATCACTGAGGTATTAGGGAATAGAATCCTGCCGCATTATTTGAGTAAATACGTGTATGATGTATGATATATGTATGTGTGTGTATGTGTGTGTGTGTGTATATATATATATATATATATATATATATATATATATATATATATATGTCGATGGGTACATCCGGCACTCTGTATGACAATGCACATGCCTGGGTGCCCTCCTTAGAATAATGCAAGTTCCATACCTTCCCCACCTGTGGCTCAGGTGTATCTGGAAAAGGACGAGAGGCGGCACTCCAAGGACTTGAAAAATAATTTATGTGCAAAACATGGCAGAACACAAAAGTGCAAACATTGAAAAAAACATGGAGGTCTTACGACGTTTCAAGGCAGCAAGCCTTTTCCTCAGGTAAGTTAACCCATGTAGAATGTGATGTGCAAAAACGCGAGAACCAAACTCACCAAGAGAAAGACTCACCTTTTAAAGCCGCACTGAGACAGGTGTTCCCGGCGTCTGTGTTCAGGACTTCCGGGTGCGGCGTCCAAGAGGCGCGTCGCTGACGTGTTCGTTGCATAGCAACAGGGATACAAACAGGCGCCGGGGAGACCCGTCACAGCTGCAGAGAAAAAGTAAACAAAGAGCGTCATGTGAATGATGAACAGAATGTATGACACCCGCAAAGGGTGAATTGTGGGTGAAGATGTGAAGCTTTAAAAACAAGATTAAAAACTGAAGCTCAGCTGAAGGTTCTGAGAAGCTGTAAAAGCATATAACGAGAAATGTGTAGTGATAACAGCATATGTTAATGAGAGTTATAATACAAACAAAGTGGCTAATGATGTCTTAAGCCAGAATAAGCTAGCAAACGGAAATGTGCAGTCAGGATGGATCCCTGCTAAGTTGCAGCACCCCGTCACCAGGAGGGACTAGGAAGGGGCAAGAGGAGGAAGGGGGTGTGAAAGGGGAACGGTGTGAGGTTGTGGAGAAAAGAAGACAAAGAGAGGGCAGGGGCGAGGGAGAAGCAAAAGAAAGGGATGGGGAAGAGGGACAGGGGTAGAAGAAGGAAGAACGGAACATGAGGGGGGAGGGGGGGAGAGAAAGGGGGGGGGGGGGAGAGGGGGAAGGGGGGGGGGAGGGAGAAGGGGGGGCGGTGGAGTTGGAGCCGGGATCAATGGGTATACTTTACAAGAACACATTCCAAGTGAATTTTTCATTAAGTCCATTTGGTGACAGTGTATCCAGAAGAAAGATCCACTAGGATTCACATCTGGATAATGCTGTATGTCGGTCGCCCCCTCTCACAGGGCTCGGGATATGGTCGATGATCTTGTATCGCAAGCTAGAGAGTGAATGGCCTTTTAATTTGAAGTGGCGTGCAACCGGTTGGTCCACGGGTTTGCCATCAAGCGATGCCTTGATGGCCGATCTATGCAACGCCATCCTATCCCTGAGATTTCTGATGGTTTGTCCGACATAGAGTAAACCACATGGACAGATGATGGTATATACGATAAATGGTGTCGTGCAAGTGACCACATGTCTGATTTTAAATTGCTTGCCTGTATGTGGATTATTGAAATTATGACCTGTTTCCAAATATTTGCAAGTGGTGCAGGAAGCACACCGATAGCATCCTGGTTTCTTTACTTGCGTAAATGCACCCAGAGTTGGAGTGATGTTTGTTTTGACTAGAAGGTCCCTAAGATTAGGTCCCCTCTTATAGCTAGGCATCAGGGAGGTATTTTTGAAACAGGGTAAGTCTTTGTCGCCAGACACTATGGGCCATAGGCCTTTAGTGGCACGTGGGAGAACTTTACTGGCTGTTGTAAAATGAGTGACGAATGGAATCCGTGATTGTAGTGGCTTTTGAGGGACTTTATAAAGCAATTGTTCTCTTGGGATTTTAAGGACTTCATTCTTAGCCTGCTGGAGCTCCCTCAGCTTATAGCCTCTATGAGCAAATTTTTGGGTCATGTGGTCCAACGTCATAACTAAAGTGGTGCGATCACTTGAAATTCGTGCTGCCCGAAGCATTTGTGATCTAGGAAGACCACGTATAAGTGCAGGGGGGTGGCAACTGCTATGGTGTAAAAGTGTGTTGCGGTCCGTGGGTTTTGAAAATAATTTGGTGTGGATGGAATTATCCTTAATCTCAATAGTGACATCCAGGTAGTTGATGCTTGTAAAACTAGTCTGATACGTGAATTTAATTGGTGAGTTAACTGAATTAATGTGTTCAATGAGGGTGATGAATTCCTGTTCCGTACCGGACCAAAAGATCAGCAGATCGTCTATGTACCGTGTGTAGAGGGCTATTTTGTTAGCTATCTCCCTTGATGAAAAAAAGAATTCATCTACTTGTTGGAACATATATACGTTAGCGAACGATGGGGCCACAGAGGACCCCATCGCACACCCGGTTGTCTGAATGAAGTACTGTCCATTGTGCATGAAATAATTTTGTTTTAAAGTTTTTGACAACAATGTCAGAAACAGAGGGATAGGGATGGCGTCAAAATGATGTCGGAACAGAAATAGTTCCATAGCTGCTAAGCCACTGTCGTGAGGAATCACCGTGTAAAGGTTTTTGACATCTAAGGTGCATAGCAGCATATCAGTTGGTACTGTTTTCAAATAGTTGAGTTTATTAAGAAGTTGTGTAGTGTCCTTGAGAAACGTGGGCTGATCCATGATGTATGGTTGGATTAGCTGATCTAGAAACTGTGAAATTGGCTGAAGCAGTGACCCCCTGGCTGAAATGATCGGTCTGGGAGGCGGATCAACAGGATTTTTGTGAAGTTTAGGGATTGTGTAAAGCACTGGAGTGATGGGGAACGGGGTGAGTAATGAATTATACATTTTCTTGTCAAAGTGACCAGCTTGATGGGCTTCCAACAAAACAGCATCCAGATCACGTTTAAACCCTTCCGTTGGATTCTGGGAAAGTTGATGATACGTAGATGGATCTTGTAACAGAAGGTCGATGTTGGCGATATATTTTGTGGAGTCCTGTATGACGATACCGCCCCCCTTATCGGCGGGGCGGAAGATGACATCCTGATATTTCGACAAATCTCGAAGTGCTTTATGTTCAGCTCTGGTCAAATTTGTGTGAACTGTGGGTTGAGCTGCATGATATTTAGTAACTGCTGTATCTAGCAGACGGTTGAATGTCTTCAATGAAGCATTTGCCGAAACAGGATCGAACTTCGTTTTTTTGTGCACAACTGATGTTTGATAAGATGGCACGTTGTCACTTTGATGTTGAAAAAATTCCTTGGTTTTCAGGGACCTATGTAGCCCATACAGATCGATCTTCCAATCGAGATCCCGGTGGGGATGGGTAGGGATAAAGGATAAACCTTTGTTTAACACATTTAATTCGGTAGGTGAAAAGGTACGGGATGATAAATTAAACGTTACATCCTCCCTCTGTTGATGGGAGGCTTGGAAGATCCTTTGGTTTTGGCCCCCACGTCGCGTTCTTCCTGGTCGCGCATGTCGACTTTTGAACGTGTGGCCCTGGCTAAAGGGACCGTCCTTGTTGACTGTGGGTCTTCCGAATCAGTGACTAAAAAATCGCTGTCACTATTAGATTGTGACCTATTTCTCCTAGTTGATGGATTTCTGTCTTTCCAAGAGACCCGAGATCTAGAGCGGGATGGTAGGTCTGTACCATTCAACCACCGATACACCCTCTGATCTTCATAATCGGCTTGGACCGTTGTGAGTTTCTTCTGTTTAAATTTTAACAGATCTTGTCTGTAAGTATTGCACTGTTGTTCCAATCGGTCCCATTGTGCTTGGAGCCTCTTATCTTCTAATCTTTCTTTTGCTTCTCCCTCTCCCCTGCCCTCTCTTTGTCTTCTTTTCTCCACAACCTCACACCGTTCCCCTTTCACTCCCCCTTCCTCCTCTTACCCCTTCCTAGTCCCTCCTGGTGACGGGGTGCTGCAACTTAGCAGGGATCCATCCTGACTGCACATTTCCGTTTGCTAGCTTATTCTGGCTTAAGACATCATTAGCCACTTTGTTTGTATTATAACTCTCATTAACATATGCTGTTATCACTACACATTTCTCGTTATATGCTTTTACAGCTTCTCAGAACCTTCAGCTGAGCTTCAGTTTTTAATCTTGTTTTTAAAGCTTCACATCTTCACCCACAATTCACCCTTTGCGGGTGTCATACATTCTGTTCATCATTCACATGACGCTCTTTGTTTACTTTTTCTCTGCAGCTGTGACGGGTCTCCCCGGCGACTGTTTGTATCCCTGTTGCTATGCAACGAACACGTCAGCGACGCGCCTCTTGGACGCCGCACCCGGAAGTCCTGAACACAGACGCCGGGAACACCTGTCTCAGCACGGCTTTAAAAGGTGAGTCTTTCTCTTGGTGAGTTTGGTTCTCGCACATCACATTCTACATGGGTTAACTTACCTGAGGAAAAGGCTTGCTGCCTTGAAACGTCGTAAGACCTCCATGTTTTTTTCAATGTTTGCACTTTTGTGTTCTGCCATGTTTTGCACATAAATTATTTTTCAAGTCCTTGGAGTGCCGCCTCTCGTCCTTTTCCAGATACACCTGAGCCACAGGTGGGGAAGGTATGGAATTTATATATATATATATTTATATATATATATATATATATATATATATATATATATATATATATATAGACCCTGTTAAGTAAATTTAGAACAGGTTTTAAAAGCATGGCAACAGATTTCCTATCAGACATATGCTAGGCAGCACACACAAGATGATAGAATATGAGGGTGTGCAACCCCTATGTCGGCAACAGTGTACTCAGTCGCCACTGACAGTTCGACAAAAGTGATTTTATCCACAGGAGACACAAGGGCTTCAAGAACTGTTTTTATGCACAACCAGATTCCTCCACGTTTACTTACTCATCAGGCCATCACAACAACTGGATTGGGAAATCAAGCCCTAATCCCTGCAAGAAAGTAAGATGTACCTACAACATTCCAGCAAGGATATAACCTGAAATACAAGCTGCTATACAAGTCTACCTCTCACAGGAAAAGTAAGACAAAGAGGAACAACAACTCCCAGCATGGACATCATTATGTTGAACACCAGCATGAGTGGACTTGGACTAAAAAGATGACATTCCAGCAGCAGAAGGAAAAAATATACAAGTGAAAAAAGGACAAAGTATGTAGAATAATGGATGGATCATAAGAAGAGGTGATTGGAAAAATTAAAAGTTGAGAAGCAATTTGATGGTTGCATAAAAGTTTAAAGACTACATGAAATCTGTTTTAAGAAAAACAAAGAAAGACATCTGACGGTGTTCAGTATTATATAGCAAGATTACAGTGGTAATCCATGAGAAGATTTAAAGCACCAGCAGCTCCAGTGTTGAAGCAAATAATAATGAACAAGACAGAAGAAGTCCCAGAAGGCAAATGAATGATGCTTCCTCTGCCAATATGAAGCACAAGCTTCTTTAGGTGCCTCTCAGTGAACATAATGTCTCCAGAAGAAACAATGGAAGGTATAATTGCAGTCACTCTGCCCACTGGATCAGGACGTGCATAATTGTGTTGAGTCTAATGCATACTGGAGCCAGCAGATGCAGAAGACAGCAGAGGGAACTGATGACATCAGAAACTCTTAAAGGGACAGGAGATGCAAGAACTACAGTCACTAATACCAGTCCAGGCTTGACCTCGGAGTACATGTCAAGTGACTTTGCTGGAGCACAATGTACTGAAGCTTATCCAAGCAAGAATACAGTACCCACCAGCAGAAGTTGAACTTTCCAGCAACTTATCAAAGGAAAGAACAGAACCATTAAGAAGCAAGTTAGAGCAGAAGTTCAGTATTGGCTCATTACCACAGTACCAGTTATGGAAGAAAGTAAGCAATACTACTAGGACCAGAGTACCCCAGGGAGGGGCTACATCACCAAGTGATTTATCCACAAGACACACAGCTAAATACCGGATGTGAATAAACTGCTGATTGCCACCACCACTAAAAGAAGTACCAAGAAGTCCAGTGTCATTATTGAAGTTTCTGGAAAGACCAGACTGCAGAGCATCAGAAGGAGAAATTGCAGCTAGCCAAGCAAGAGGTAATCTTCCTAGGACACTCAAGGTATCCAACATCTAACAAAAGTGAGAATGTAAAAAATTCATACTGCAAGCTAAGATGCCAACTAGTGTCAAGCAAATCAGATAATCATTCCTGGGCCTAGTAGGATACTGCAGAGAATGGATACCTCTAGCATCAGTCTACATGCAAGCATTGTATGACAACACTGAAAGGGAGGAGGGTACACATCCTACACACAGCAACAGATGGATAAAGCAATTGAACAATTGGAAACAGCAGTTGCCTCATCTCAAGCCCTAGAACTACCTGACTATTGAAGAAGGAGGCCATACATAGAAGTCCTTGCGCAAAATGATGGCCTGAGGTGAAGACCAGTGACCTACCACTCAAGCAAGCTTGACAGCAGTACTCAAGGAGCACCTACCAGGATCAGAGCAGTGACGGCAACAACAGTCCTAGAAGAAGACAAGAGCACAGGCATAGTGCTGAAATGTGAACTTATCATCCAGGTACCACATGCAGGTACAGAGAAGCTTCAACAAGCAACAACTAAACACTGTCATTTGCCAGATTTACCAAGTATGAAGTAGAACTGCTGAGTGCACCAAATGTAACCATCAGAAGATGTACTACCCTCAACCCAGCAAGTCTTTTACCAGCATTACTCAATGAAGGTGTTGAATCTCAAGATTCAAAAGGAGGGAGGAACAGGTTATCATCCCTATTGATGGACCAGCAAGAGGAAGTTGATAATAACGACCAGGAAGGTGGTCCAGAAGAGCAATATATAGACAGATCATCATGGATGCAGGACCAGAGGGATGGTCCAGAAGAGGAAGAGAATAATTCTAGTAATCAAAGTTTTTCCTTCTCCTTGTGTGGCTTTACTGAACCAAGAACTACCTTATGCTCAGCATGAGCTATATGTGGATGGATCAAGGTACCATGAGGATGGAACTCCTTATGCAGGATATGTAGTAACCACTACACATGAAGTTGTGGATTCAGGATCCTTACCATCCCAGTACAAGAATAAGGACATACATGCTTCACTGATCAGACACTAGTTCAGAGCTCTGCAAGGGCTACAGGAAAGGTTGCCGTAATGAAGATCCAGGCACATGCAAGAAATGACACTCCTGAAACGAGGAAACAATCTGGCAAGATGCTGAAGCCAAGAGGGCAGCAAGATGCCCCCAGCAAGCCTGTAACCATTCCAGTGCCAGACCAGATGCCTGATTATGCTACGCTGATTGAACTTCAGAACCAAACAGTAGAGAGTGAGAAAGTAGCCTGTGGAAAGAGAAAGCAACCAAACAACCAGTGACGGTAGCAGTCTACTCCACACAGACAGAAGAATCGGAAAGAAGCAAAGCCTCAAATGCCTGGTCTACAGGATTTGAAGAAATTTCAGGAACAAGCAGGTCCTGAAGAAAAAGTAGCATGGCAAAGAAGAAGAGACAGACAAGAAGAAGACACTGGCTTATGAAAATTAGAAGAGAAATTATACTTACCCAGAAGCTTATATCCACTTATGTGTTAAGTCAGCCATAGACTCTCACACCTGGGAGAAGAGCAAATGGAAAATTCAGTTAATAAAATATGGATAGTTGCAGTATGTTATCCTGCCGCAACCAAGTTTGTACAAACCTACTAGATATGTAGGCCTACTGGAAATGTCCAATCAAGGATAGAAGGTCAAGTCAACCCTTGGAGCAATCCCCCAAAAGTTATTTTAAATTTCAAAGACTGCAAATTGACTATATCTAACTGCCAAAGATGTATTGGTAGCCACAGACATTTTTAGTTATTTACCAATGGCAAAAGAAGCCACAGCAAAATCAATAGCTAGAAAATTAGTTGCAGGAGTTATTTGCAGATATGGAGTACCAGAAGTTATAGTAGCAGATAGCGGTATTTATTTAATTAAAGAAGTAATGTAGTACATAAGGTATGATTTGGCAATACAACAGGCATTCCATGTATCCCCCCACAGGTTAGTGGGTGTGTCACAGAAACCAGAAAGGGATGCTAAAGTGTTTATTTTTTAGTACTGGTTAATAGTAGAACCATATTCAGTAAAACCATAGGTTATTCACCTTATGAAATATTGTTTAATAGCATACCTAAGATAGGATGTTATTATCCATAAGAGTTACAGCATAAATATGGTAATTTGACTGCATATGTTAAAAAGTGTTACTGAAGAAACTGACACTTCTGTATTTTCTAGTTTTGCCTTTCTCCCAGATTCAGGAGCAAATCTGAATCCCCACAAGCTTTAACCAGGAGAACGGGTGTATCTGGAAAGACACGTGAAAAAGTCACTTGAGCCCAGATTTTATGGTCCATATCGAGTGTTGCTGACCACACCCACTTCTGTGTCAATTAAGGATAGAGAGACTTTGGTTCCACTGCAAATTTGCTCAAGTTAAGTTTGAACAACAAAATACACAAACATGCAATGGCTAAATTGGCCTAAACTAGACAGACCACTATGGGTCATTATATTGGGAACTTCAGTATTCATTATTGTCATAATATACTCTATATCTCTCATAGGAGAGGGCAGGGAAACTGGACTGTCCACCAATCCTAAGTAACGTACCAGTATTTAGTATATAAGTTTGTACTTCTTAAATATATGGTATATATATGTGGTAGATCATGAAATCTGTAGAAGTTCAAAGATACCAGTTAATTAAGAAATGCTGGGCTCACATGGACCCACATCTGGAAAAGGACGGGAATGGGCATCTGTCCCCACTACATATAAGCGTATAAGGGTTTTCATTTGTTTAAAGCAAATACATACTACTAAATAGAGTGTAATATTTTTTAGAATATGTATGAAGAGAACTCCAAGAATGTGTTGTATATTTATTACTAATGAAACAAATAGTGCGCAAGAAGTGTTTTAGAGAAATGTCCTGCTCAATCCCAGCTAATTGGTTTAGTGGGATCAAAGAGTAGATTGTTAAAATAATGATGTTTTTATTAAAAATTGTTGGCTTAGCAATTTGCATATATCTGTGTTTTAAGATGCTATTTTGTTTCCTTTCCTTTCAGCTTAAAATAAATCTGTAAACTCAAATATGTGAATCCTCCAAGTTTAAGAAACTACAGAAGAGCTTGGCAAGAAGGAGCCGTGAACAGTCTACCTTAATGGATATGAAGTGAACGGTTATTTACCTTCCGTGAGATAGAGTGACAAGCACGGTCCTACGGGAACATAGCCTTTAGCACCATTATAGCTAGACTGTTTGCTTAGTCTCTTGTAGGTAGAGTTTGTGTGATGCCTTGTAGCTCAACTGTAATGTCATATTGTTATCAACTGTAATGTCATTTTATTATGAAAAGGAGGGACTGATGAAGATAGATGTATTTAGCTTAAGCAGTGTCAGACATTTTGTTAAGTAGCAGCCATGATGTAATGAAGTAAAAGTATGCTTTGCTGGATAAATCATAATAATGCTGACATTTCACAGTTAGTATGTTCTGTGCGAAGCAAGGCTGTGGCTATAAGTCTTGAAAACATGTTATTAGACAGTCTGTGTGTTTAGACTTCTGGTGAAGGACACGTAGGAGGGTGTCAGTCTGAGAGGAGTTATGAGAAGAGATGCATTATTGTTTTGAAATGTGACGTGTATCAAGTGTTCATGCAAGTACCTTTTTTCTCTATATAATGTCATGCTGAATAAAGTGGATGCAGTCTCATTTGGTGGACATAACTGCGTGTGTTGTCTGCTTCCTGGGATTCCCAATCGATTTGTAAACAAAGGGTAATAAACAGACAATTGAAGGAGATTGATAGTAGGAGGTTTATCTCTGACATTGTCATGCATGGGTCACAGTGTTGTCGTAATGTTATGTGTTGGATTAATGTTTATATAAAAAAAGTCACCTCCCAAGTATAAATCATTTGCCAAACAGATGGTCACAGAAACTGGTTTGTAGTGGAGATGTACTTCATGTGTGAATAAATATATCCAGAATATTAATTGTAGGCAAAAGTATAAATATCAATAAAAATAATAAGAATTTACTTACCGATAATTCTATTTCTCGGAGTCCGTAGTGGATGCTGGGGTTCCTGAAAGGACCATGGGGAATAGCGGCTCCGCAGGAGACAGGGCACAAAAGTAAAGCTTTCCGATCAGGTGGTGTGCACTGGCTCCTCCCCCTATGACCCTCCTCCAAGCCAGTTAGGTACTGTGCCCGGACGAGCGTACACAATAAGGGAGGAATTTTGAATCCCGGGTAAGACTCATACCAGCCACACCAATCACACCGTACAACTTGTGATCTAAACCCAGTTAACAGTATGATAACAGCGGAGCCTCTGAAAAGATGGCTCACAACAATAATAACCCGATTTTTGTAACTATGTACAAGTATTGCAGATAATCCGCACTTGGGATGGGCGCCCAGCATCCACTACGGACTCCGAGAAATAGAATTATCGGTAAGTAAATTCTTATTTTCTCTATCGTCCTAGTGGATGCTGGGGTTCCTGAAAGGACCATGGGGATTATACCAAAGCTCCCAAACGGGCGGGAGAGTGCGGATGACTCTGCAGCACCGAATGAGAGAACTCCAGGTCCTCCTTAGCCAGGGTATCAAATTTGTAGGATTTTACAAACGTGTTTGCCCCTGACTAAATAACCGCTCGGCAAAGTTGTAAAGCCGAGACCCCTCGGGCAGCCGCCCAAGATGAGCCCACCTTCCTTGTGGAATGGGCATTTACATATTTTGGCTGTGGCAGGCCTGCCACAGAATGTGCAAGCTGAATTGTATTACACATCCAACTAGCAATAGTCTGCTTAAAAGCAAGAGCACCCAGTTTGTTGGGTGCATACAGGATAACAGCAAGTCAGTTTTCCTGACTCCAGCCGTCCTGGAACCTATATTTTCAGGGCCCTGACAACATCTAGCAACTTGGAGTCCTCCAAGTCCCTAGTAGGTGCAAGGCACCACAATAAGCTGGTTCAGGTGAAACACTGACACCACCTTAGGGAGAGAACTGGGGACGAGTCCGCAGCTCTGCCCTGTCCGAATGGACAAACAAATATGGGCTTTTTTGAGAAAAAAACCACCAATTTGACACTCGCCTGGTCCAGGCCAGGGCCAAGAACATGGTCACTTTTCATGTGAGATGCTTCAAATCCACAGATTTGACTGGTTTTAAACCAATGTGATTTGAAGAATCCCAGAACTACGTTGAGATCCCACAGTACCACTGGAGGCACAAAAGAGGGTTGTATATGCAATACTCCCTTGACAAAGTTCTGGACTTCAGGAACTGAAGCCAATTCTTTCTGGAAGAAAATTGACAGGGCCGAAATTTGAACCTTAATGGACCCCAATTTGAGGCCCATAGACACTCCTGTTTGCAGGAAATGCAGGAATCGACCGAGTTGAAATTTCTTTGTGGGGCCTTCCTGGCCTCACACCACGCAACATATTTTCGCCACATGTGGTGATAATGTTGTGCGGTCACCTCCTTTCTGGCTTTGACCAGGGTAGAAATGACCTCTTCCGGAATGCCTTTTTCCCTTAGGATCCGGCGTTCCACCGCCATGCCAACAAACGCAGCTGCGGTAAGTCTTGGAACAGACATGGTACTTGCTGAAGCAAGTCCCTTCTTAGCGGCAGAGGCCATAAGACCTCTGTAAACATCTCTTGAAGTTCCGGGTACCAAGTCCTTCTTGGCCAATCCGGAGCCATGAGTATAGTTCTTACTCCTCTACGTCTTATAATTCTCAGCACCTTAGGTATGAGAAGCAGAGGAGGGAACACATACACCGACTGGTACACCCACGGTGTTACCAGAACGTCCACAGCTATTGCCTGAGGGTCTCTTGACCTGGCGCAATACCTGTCCCGTTTTTTGTTCAGACGGGACGCCATCATGTCCACCTTTGGTATTTCCCAACGGTTTACAATCATGTGGAAAAAACTTCCCGATGAAGTTTCCACTCTCCCGGGTGGAGGTCGTGCCTGCTGAGGAAGTCTGCTTCCCAGTTTCCATTCCCGGGATGAAACACTGCTGACAGTGCGATCACATGATTTTCCGCCCAGCGAAAAGTCCTTGCAGTTTTTGCCATTGCCCTCCTGCTTCTTGTGTCGCCCTGTCTGTTTACGTGGGCGACTGCCGTGATGTTTTTCCCACTGGATCAATACCGGCTGACCTTGAAGCAGAGGTCTTGCTAAGCTTAGAGCATTATAAATTTACCCTTAGCTCCAGTATATTTATGTGGAGAAAATTCTCCAGACTTGATCACACTCCCTGGAAATTTTTTCCTTGTGTGACTGCTCCCCAGCCTCTCGGGCTGGGCTCCGTGGTCACCAGCATCCAATCCTGAATGCCGAATCTGCGGCCCTCTAGAAGATGAGCACTCTATAACCACCACAGGAGAGACACCCTTGTCCTTGGATATAGGGTTATCCGCTGATGCATCTGAAGATGCGATCCGGACCATTTGTCCAGCAGATCCCACTGAAAAGTTCTTGCGTGAAATCTGCCGAATGGAATTGCTTCGTAGGAAGCCACCATTTTCTACCAGGACCCTTGTGCAATGATGCACTGTTTTTAGGAGGTTCCTGACTAGCTCGGATAACTCCCTGGCTTTCTCTTTCGGGAGAAACACCTTTTTCTGGACTGTGTCCAGAATCATCCCTAGGCACAGCAGACGTGTCGTCGGGATCAGCTGCGATTTTGGAATATTTAGAATCCACCCGTGCTGTTGTAGCAGTATCCGAGATAGTGCTACTCCTACCTCCAACTGTTCCCTGGACTATGCCCTTATCAGGAGATCGTCCAAGTAAGGGATAATTAAGACGCCTTTTCTTCGAAGAAGAATCATCATTTCGGCCATTACCTTAGTAAAGACCCGGGGTGCCGTGGACAATCCAAACGGCAGCGTCTGAAACTGATAGTGACAGTTCTGCACCACGAACCTGAGGTACCCTAAGTGAGAAGGGCAAATTTGGGACATAGAGGTAAGCATCCCTGATGTCCCGGGACACTATATAGTCCCCTTCTTCCTGTTCGTTATCACTGCTCTGAGTGACTCCATCTTGATTTGAACCTTTGTAAGTGTTCAAAAAATTTTTAGATTTAGAATAAGTCTCACCTAGCCTTCTGGCTTCAGTACCACAATATAGTGTGGAATAATACCCCTTTTCTTGTAGTAGGAGGGGTAATTTAATTATCACCTGCTGGGAATACAGCTTGTGAATTTTTTCCCATACTGCCTCCTTGTCGGAGGGAGACCTTGGTAAGGCAGACTTCAGGAGCCTGCGAAGGGGAAACGTCTCGACATTCCAATCTGTACCCCTGGGATACTACTTGTAGGATCCAGGGGTCCTGTACGGTCTCAGCGCCATGCTGAGAACTTGTCAGAAGCGGTGGAACGCTTCTGTTCCTGGGAATGGGCTGCCTGCTGCAGTCTTCTTCCCTTTCCTCTATCCCTGGGCAGATATGATCTTATAGGGACGAAAGGACTGAGACTGAAAAGACGGTGTCTTTTTCTGCAGAGATGTGACTTAGGGTAAAAACGGTGGATTTTCCAGCAGTTGCCGTGGCCACCAGGTCCGATGGACCGACCCCAAATAACTCCTCTTCCTTTATACGGCAATACACCTTTGTGCCGTTTGGAATCTGCATCACCTGACCCCTGTCGTGTCCATAACATCTTCTGGCAGTTATGGACATCGCATTTACTCTTGATGCAGAGTGCAAATATCCCTCTGTGCATCTCGCATATATAGAAATGCATCCTTTAAATGCTCTATAGTCAATAAAATACTGTCCCTGTCAAGGGTATCAATATTTTTAGTCAGGGAATCCGACCAAGCCACCCCAGCTCTGCACATCCAGGCTGAGGCGATCGCTGGTCGCAGTATAACACCAGTATGTGTGTATATACTTTTTATGATATTTTCCAGCCTCCTGTCAGCTGGTCCTTGAGGACGGCCCTATCTATAGACGGTACCGCCACTTGTTTTGATAAGCGTGTGAGCGCCTTATCCACCCTAAGGGGTGTTTCCCAACGCGCCCTAACTTCTGGCGGGAAAGGGTATACCGCCCATAATTTTCTATCGGGGGGAACCCACGCATCATCACACACTTTATTTAATTTATCTGATTCAGGAAAAACTATGGTAGTTTTTTCACATCCCACATAATACCCTCTTTTGTGGTACTTGTAGTATCAGAAATATGTAACACCTCCTTCATTGCCTTTAACGTGTGGCCCTAATAAGGAATACGTTTGTTTATTCACAGTCGACACTGGATTCAGTGTCCCTGTCTGTGTCTGTGTCGACCGACTAAAGTAAACGGGCGTTTTAAAACCCCTGACGGTGTTTTTGAGACGTCTGGACCGGTACTAATTGTTTGTCGGCCGTCTCATGTCGTCAACCGACCTTGCAGCGTGTTGACATTATCACGTAATTCCCTAAATAAGCCATCCATTCCGGTGTCGACTCCCTAGAGAGTGACATCACCATTACAGGCAATTGCTCCGCCTCCTCACCAACATCGTCCTCCTACATGTCGACACACACGTACCGACACACAGCACACACACAGGGAATGCTCTGATAGAGGACAGGACCCACTAGCCCTTTGGAGAGACAGAGGGAGAGTTTGCCAGCACACACCAAAAACGCTATAATTATATAGGGACAACCTTATATAAGTGTTTTCCCTTATAGCATCTTTTTTATATATTTCTAACGCCAAATTAGTGCCCCCCCTCTCTGTTTTAACCCTGTTTCTGTAGTGCAGTGCAGGGGAGAGCCTGGGAGCCTTCCCTCCAGCCTTTCTGTGAGGGAAAATGGCGCTGTGTGCTGAGGAGATAGGCCCCGCCCCTTTTTCGGCGGCCTCGTCTCCCGCTCTTAATGGATTCTGGCAGGGGTTAAATATCTCCATATAGCCTCCGGAGGCTATATGTGAGGTATTTTTAGCCAAAATAGGTTTTCATTTGCCTCCCAGGGCGCCCCCCTCCCAGCGCCCTGCACCCTCAGTGACTGCCGTGTGAAGTGTGCTGAGAGGAAAATGGCGCACAGCTGCAGTGCTGTGCGCTACCTTTAGAAGACTGAGGAGTCTTCTGCCGCCGATTCTGGACCTCTTCTTATTTCAGCATCTGCAAGGGGGCCGGCGGCAAGGCTCCGGTGACCATCCAGGCTGTACCTGTGATCGTCCCTCTGGAGCTGATGTCCAGTAGCCAAGAAGCCAATCCATCCTGCACGCAGGTGAGTTCACTTCTTCTCCCCTAAGTCCCTCGTTGCAGTGATCCTGTTGCCAGCAGGACTCACTGTAAAATAAAAAACCTAAGCTAAACTTTTCTAAGCAGCTCTTTAGGAGAGCCACCTAGATTGCACCCTTCTCGGCCGGGCACAAAAATCTAACTGGCTTGAAGGAGGGTCATAGGGGGAGGAGCCAGTGCACACCACCTGATCGGAAAGCTTTACTTTTGTGCCCTGTCTCCTGCGGAGCCGCTATTCCCCATGGTCCTTTCAGGAACCCCAGCATCCACTAGGACGATAGAGAAATACATACTATTCTTACCTATACTTTTAGATAGATGGAACTTGTGGTCACACATTTTGGGAAAACTAGCAACATAAGTATGAAGTCCTGAGATCTTTTCTATATCATATCTCTTTAATGTACTCCTTCTTTGTTTGTGGTTATCACATTTTATCTACATAAACCATACACTGATATTTATCTGTGTCTTACTCTCTTCTATAACACCCCCCTCCCACCCCCCCCCCCCCCCCCCACCTCCCCCCCCCCCCCCCCCCCCCACACACACATACAATCCTGGTAGCATATCCATGATTTAGCATTCAATAAAAAAAGTATAATATATACATTTTCATTAAAGAACTTTTTCGATTATAAGAATTTAGTATCATAAACACATTTGGTCAATACATATTATTTTTTGACATTTACCTTAAACTCAGGGTAATTAATGACCTGCAATATGTATATTTCTGCTGGGCAGCCCATTTTATGGGTAGGCTGCTCAATTCTCCATTTTATGACCGCATGATCTTCTACCTTTAAATAAAGCAAAACACTAATATTAACACAGTGTGGATTATTAAGAGTTAAGAAAACTGTACAAATCAATTATAAAACTTTTCATATTATTTAAAAGATGTTATAACAGCACAGGAATTGTTGTTATTTTTTACATTGCACGAAACTCTTGTATGACACTGTAAAATTAAATTCGAAACCATTATTTAGATTATTATATTATTTATTTATTATTATTATTATTATTATATATAACTATTTAACAGTATTTAAGGTGATGGAGCTTGCTACAATCAGTAAGTTGGGCTCACTCATATACATTGAAGTTATCAAGTATGAGTTAAATAATGTGGTATCTGGACATTATATGTTCAGTGAGGGGAGCACTGATTATTAACTGAGCAGTATAATAATAAGAATTTACTTACCGATAATTCTATTTCTCGTAGTCCGTAGTGGATGCTGGGACTTCCGTAAGGACCATGGGGAATAGCGGCTCCACAGGAGACTGGGCACAAAAGTAAAAGCTTTAGACTAGCTGGTGTGCACTGGCTCCTCCCCCTATGACCCTCCTCCAAGCCTCAGTTAGGATACTGTGCCCGGACGAGCGTACATAATAAGGAAGGATTTTGAATCCCGGGTAAGACTCATACCAGCCACACCAATCACACCGTACAACCTGTGATCTGAACCCAGTTAACAGTATGATAAACGTAGGAGCCTCTGAAAAGATGGCTCACAACAATAAACAACCCGATTTTTTTGTAACAATAACTATATACAAGTATTGCAGACAATCCGCACTTGGGATGGGCGCCCAGCATCCACTACGGACTACGAGAAATAGAATTATCGGTAAGTAAATTCTTATTTTCTCTGACGTCCTAGTGGATGCTGGGACTTCCGTAAGGACCATGGGGATTATACCAAAGCTCCCAAACGGGCGGGAGAGTGCGGACGACTCTGCAGCACCGAATGAGAGAACTCCAGGTCCTCCTCAGCCAGGGTATCGAATTTGTAAAATTTAGCAAACGTGTTTGCCCCTGACCAAGTAGCTGTTCGGCAAAGTTGTAAAGCCGAGACCCCTCGGGCAGCCGCCCAAGATATATTTTCAGGGCCCTGACTACGTCCAGCAACTTGGAGTCCTCCAAGTCCCTAGTCGCCGCAGGTACCACAATAGGCTGGTTCATGTGAAACGCTGAAACCACCTTAGGGAGAAATTGAGGGCGAGCCCTCAGTTCTGCCCTGTCTGAATGAAAAATTAGGTAAGGGCTTTTATATGATAAAGCCGCCAATTCAGAGACACGCCTGGCTGAAGCCAGGGCTAACAGCATGACCACTTTCCATGTGAGATATTTCAATTCCACAGTGGTGAGTGGTTCAAACCAATGTGATTTTAGGAGACTCAACACTACATTGAGATCCCAAGGTGCCACTGGAGGCACAAAAGGAGGCTGTATATGCAGTACCCCTTTGACAAACGTCTGAACTTCAGGCACTGAAGCCAGTTCTTTTTGGAAGAAGATTGACAGGGCCGAAATTTGAACCTTAATGGACCCTAATTTTAGGCCCATAGATAGTCCTGTTTGCAGGAAATGCAGGAAACGACCCAGTTGAAATTCCTCTGTAGGGGCCTTCTTGGCCTCACACCACGCAACATATTTCCGCCAAATGCGGTGATAATGTTTTGCGGTTACATCCTTTCTGGCCTTGACCAGGGTAGGGATGACTTCATCTAGAATGCCTTTTTCCTTCAGGATCCGGCGTTCAACCTCCATGCCGTCAAACGCAGCCGCGGTAAGTCTTGAAACAGACAAGGTCCCTGCTGGAGCAGGTCCTTTCTGAGAGGTAGAGGCCACGGGTCCTCCGTGAGCATCTCTTGCAGTTCCGGGTACCAAGTTCTTCTTGGCCAATCCGGAGCCACGAGTATAGTTCTTACTCCTCTCCTTCTTATGATTCTCAGTACTTTGGGTATGAGAGGCAGAGGAGGGAACACATACACCGACTGGTACACCCACGGTGTTACCAGAGCGTCCACCGCTATTGCCTGAGGGTCCCTTGACCTGGCGCAATATCTGTCCAGTTTTTTGTTGAGACGGGACGCCATCATGTCCACCTTTGGTTTTTCCCAACGGTTTACAATCACTTGGAAGACTTCTGGGTGAAGTCCCCACTCCCCCGGGTGGAGGTCGTGTCTGCTGAGGAAGTCTGCTTCCCAGTTGTCCACTCCCGGAATGAACACTGCTGACAGTGCTACCACATGATTTTCCACCCAGCGGAGAATCCTTGCAGCTTCTGCCATTGCCCTCCTGCTTCTTGTGCCGCCCTGTCTGTTGACGTGGGCGACTGCCGTGATGTTGTCCGATTGGATCAATACCGACTGACCCTGAAGCAGAGGCCTTGCTTGACTTAGGGCATTGTAAATGGCCCTTAGTTCCAGGATATTTATGTGAAGAGACGTTTCCATGCTTGACCACAAGCCCTGGAAATTTCTTCCCTGTGCGACTGCTCCCCAGCCTCTCAGACTGGCATCCGTGGTCACCAGCATCCAATCCTGAATGCCGAATCTGCGGCCCTCTAGAAGATGAGCACTCTGTAACCACCACAGGAGAGACACCCTTGTCCTCGGAGATAGGGTTATCCGCTGATGCATCTAAAGATGCGATCCGGACCATTTGTCCAGCAGATCCCACTGAAAAGTTCTTGCATGGAATCTTCCGAATGGAATTGCTTCGTAAGAAGCCACCATTTTTCCCAGGACTCTCGTGCATTGATGCACTGACACTTGGCCTGGTTTTAGGAGGTTCCTGACTAGCTCGGATAACTCCCTGGCCTTCTCCTCCGGGAGAAACACCTTTTTCTGGACTGTGTCCAGAATCATCCCCAGGAACAGTAGACGTGTTGTTGGAATCAGCTGTGATTTTTGGATATTTAGAATCCACCCGTGCTGACGTAGCACTACCTGAGACAGTGCTACTCCGAACTCTAACTGTTCCCTGGATCTTGCCCTTATCAGGAGATCGTCCAAGTAAGGGATAATTAAGACGCCTTCTCTTCGAAGAAGAATCATCATTTCGGCCATTACCTTGGTAAAGACCCGGGGTGCCGTGGACAATCCAAACGGCAGCGTCTGAAACTGATAATGACAGTTTTGAACCACAAACCTGAGGTACCCCTGGTGAGAAGGGAAGATTGGGACATGTAGGTAAGCATCTTTGATGTCCAGAGACACCATATAGTCCCCTTCTTCCAGGTTTGCAATCACTGCTCTGAGTGACTCCATCTTGAATTTGAACCTTTGTATGTAAGTGTTCAAGGATTTTAGGTTTAAAATTGGTCTCACCGAGCCGTCCGGCTTCGGTACCACAAATAGTGTGGAATAGTACCCCTTTCCCTGTTGTAGGAGGGGTACCTTGATTATCACCTGCTGGGAATATAGCTTGTGAATGGCTTCCAATACTGCCTCCCTGTCTGAGGGAGACGTCGGTAAAGTAGACTTTAGAAAACGGCGAGGGGGAGTCGTCTCGAATTCCAATTTGTACCCCTGTGATACTACCTGCAGGATCCAGGGGTCCACTTGCGAGTGAGCCCACTGCGCGTTGAAATTTTTGAGACGGGCCCCCACCGTGCCTGAGTCCGCTTGTAAAGCCCCAGCGTCATGCTGAAGACTTGGCAGAAGCGGGGGAGGGCTTCTGCTCCTGGGAAGAGGCTGCCTGGTGCAGTCTTTTTCCTCTTCCTCTGCCCCGGGGCAGAAATGAGTGGCCTTTTGCTCGCTTGTTCTTATAGGAACGAAAGGACTGAGTTTGAAAAGACGGTGTCTTTTTCAGCTGAGAGGTGACCTGGGGTAAAAAGGTGGACTTTCCAGCCGTTGCCGTGGCCACCAGGTCTGATAGACCGACCCCAAATAACTCCTCCCCTTTATACGGCAATACTTCCATATGTCGTTTGGAATCTGCATCACCTGACCACTGTCGCGTCCATAACGCCCTTCTGGCAGAAATGGACATCGCACTCACTCTTGATGCCAGGGTGCAAATATCCCTCTGTGCATCACGCATATATAGTAATGCATCCTTTAAATGCTCTATAGTTAATAAAATACTGTCCCTATCCAGGGTATCAATATTTTCAGTCAGGGAATCCGACCAAGCCACTCCAGCGCTGCACATCCAGGCTGAGGCGATTGCTGGTCGCAGTATAACACCAGTATGTGTGTATATACCTTTTAGGATATTTTCCAGCCTTCTATCAGCTGGTTCCTTGAGGGCGGCCGTATCAGGAGACAGTAACGCCACTTGTTTTGATAAGCGTGTGAGCGCCTTATCTACCCTAGGGGGTGTTTCCCAACGTGCCCTAACCTCTGGCGGGAAAGGGTATAGTGCCAATAATTTGTTAGAAATCAGCAGTTTTTTATCGGGGGAAACCCACGCTTTATCACACACCTCATTTAATTCCTCTGATTCAGGAAAAACTACTGGTAGTTTTTTCACACCCCACATAATACCCTTTTTTGTGGTACTTGTAGTGTCAGAAATGTTCAATGCCTCCTTCATTGCCGTGATCATGTAACGTGTGGCCCTACTGGACATTACGTTTGTCTCCTCACCGTCGACACTGGATTCAGTATCCGTGTCTGTGTCGACCATCTGAGGTAACGGGCGTTTTAGCGCCCCTGACGGTGTCTGAGACGCCTGAACAGGCACTAACTGATTTGCCGGCTGTCTCATGTCGTCAACAGTTTTTTTCAAAGTGCTGACATTGTCACGTAATTCTTTAAATACGACCATCCAGTCAGGTGTCGACTCCCTAGGGGGTGACATCACTAACACAGGCAATTGCTCTGCTTCCACATCATTTTCCTCCTCATACATGTCGACACAATCGTACCGACACCCAGCACACACACAGGGAATGCTCTGATAGAGGACAGGACCCCACTAGCCCTTTGGGGAGACAGAGGGAGAGTTTGCCAGCACACACCAGAGCGCTATATATATGCAGGGATAACCTTATATAAGTGTTACTCCCTGTTATAGCTGCTGTATTATATATTAGCTGCCAATAGTGCCCCCCCTCTCTTGTTTTACCCTGATTCTTGTAGCAGGACTGCAGGGGAGAGTCAGGGAGCCGTCCTTCCAGCGGAGCTGTGAGGGAAAATGGCGCTTGTGTGCTGAGGAGATAGGCTCCGCCCCCTTCTCGGCGGCCTTTTCTCCCGCTTTTTTCAGGAAAACTGGCAGGGGTTAAATGCATCCATATAGCCTAGGAGCTATATGTGATGCATTTCTTTAGCCATATAAGGTTTTTATAGTGTTTTATTGCGTCTCAGGGCGCTCCCCCCCAGCGCCCTGCACCCTCAGTGACCGGAGTGTGAAGTGTGCTGAGAGCAATGGCGCACAGCTGCAGTGCTGTGCGCTACCTTATTTGAAGACAGGAACGTCTTCTGCCGCCGCTTTCTCCGGACCTCTTCGCTCTTCTGGCTCTGTAAGGGGGCCGGCGGCGCGGCTCCGGGACCCATCCAGGCTGAACCTGTGATCGTCCCTCTGGAGCTAATGTCCAGTAGCCAAGAAGCCCAATCCACTCTGCACGCAGGTGAGTTCGCTTCTTCTCCCCTTAGTCCCACGATGCAGTGAGCCTGTTGCCAGCAGTACTCACTGAAAATAAAAACCTATTTAAACTTTTACTTCTAAGCAGCTCAGGAGAGCCACCTAGCATGCACCCTTCTCGTTCGGGCACAAAAATCTAACTGAGGCTTGGAGGAGGGTCATAGGGGGAGGAGCCAGTGCACACCAGCTAGTCTAAAGCTTTTACTTTTGTGCCCAGTCTCCTGCGGAGCCGCTATTCCCCATGGTCCTTACGGAAGTCCCAGCATCCACTAGGACGTCAGAGAAAATGGAAGTTACAGATAAGGGGGGCATGGTGTAATCATTAAAGTGGTAGAGGAAAATACTGTAATAGAATGTAAAAGTGAAAAATATAAAATACTGTAAGGGTCATAAATCCGTAATGAAATTATGGTGCTGTGGATTGTTTGAGTTATGGTGCCCCTTAACGAGTATCTTGATTAGGGCCCCTTCAGATCGAAATCCACCTCTGCTTCCAGGGTCAAAGCATTGTCCCTTTACACAAGTCAATGTTTTACACAATTTAAATTTTTTTGGGGTCACTACACATGCATTGCATTTGCAAAGCACATGAGCTAAAGTAACGCATAAAGCATGCATGCAATGAGGATTACATTGCAGAGTATAAACAATACTCAACTGTACATGTAGCAGGCAAGAGTTAGACAAAGAACCAGGGTTCAGGGGAAAAGTACAGGGGAGGCGGCGCACAAGCCTCCCTCTCTATGCAGTGATAGATGGCAATATGTTTTAAAATGGCTGCCAAGCGCCCATAAGTATGAGAAAGAGAGGGATACTGAGACACCCAGGGGCAGGCACTGAGCTATGCTAATAGTAAGCCCCAGGGGCTAAACTCTAGGCAAACTTCCCCTCTGATGCAAATCCCCCAAGGACACAGCAGTGTCCTGTTTGTAATGCCCTGGTGGTATAGATTAAAAAAAGACTGCACTGGGTCCCCACTATATCTGCACCCCACCTTAACCTGGGAGCAGAGTATAATGATGACACGATCTGTCTCTATGCAAGCATGGAGCTGGTCATACCTACCATCATGGTTATGTTTACAGCTGAGAGTTCTAAGGATATGTGGCTCCATTCCTGGTCACAAGCGGCAGAAGTCACTAATGCTATTGTTGATACTCTCAGAATGGCATGTTGGGGTTGCAGTGTGTCTGGCGGAAATGAAGCTCAGTATGCGAAAAAATAAAATTTAAATGAAATAGGTGCTGAAAATACAGCCACCCCCTTTGAATAGCAGTTGCAGTCTCCTTTTACACGGTTGGGGTGTGTGGGAGCCATCACCCTGAATGCAATAAATTATCAGGTGATAAAGTACCATGGATCCTTGAATTACCACTCAGTAGGAATCTCCAGTAATGATGACCATTATAATTTAGCAAACACTACGCATTAATAAAGATTTTGATATATATCATAATATACAGACGTTTGGGCACCACAATTTATTATTTCCTGCTTATAGAAAATATGAAAATTTAAGGGTCATCCTCATCCAATAAATGTTTGTGTATTAGGAAATCTGTTTTGAAGGGGGGTAAGCGTAATTATTACTAATTTTTACATGATATCAAAATGAGTTTGATCCAGCAACCCTCTATGTATGGGTTTTAAGGAATATGTCATTTATAGACCTCCCTGCACAAACAATTTTGAGATAATGATAAAACAGTGGCATACAGTAGTTTGAAAAAGTTACATGCATGCACTTGAACATGTGAAGATATTATATGTCCTTTATAGGTGGTGCAGCCAGCAACAAGATCATCTGAACCAGTTCTAAAGCACAGAGCACCCACGTTGGACAGAGTGTCATTGGAAGCTGTGTCATACATTGCAGCGTTGGTGCTGGGCAATGTCTAAGGCAACCTGCAATCCAATAGCAGTAGTAACGGCATTTCACACAGGGCCCTGCACCATAGGTGACAGAAATACTACTAAAAAGCATTCTTATTGACATGGGATAAGATAATATTTACATTAATGATTCCTTGATGGACAAAATTATGAGGCAGTCAATTTTATTAAATACATTAGTTGCTAATAAACTAAAAATACCTTCTTTTTATTCTCTTTGCTCAGCATATTTTTTTTTCTTTAAAAGGTTTAACTGTTTTCACATATGACACTGAAATGTTTTTCTCCAAACAACCACGTAAGCAATGCCAGAAAAATTAGTCTACCACGTGTAAATTTCAAATTATTTCTAAATAAACATTTCAATGCCAGCGTTAATATATACTGCGAATGCAAGGTGCATCTTATTACCATATACGATAAAAGTGCGCTGAATGTCCCTTAAGAGAAAGCAAGCAGTCGAACCCGCAATTGAGCATTCAGAGTCAAACATCCAAATACGAATGATAGTAAATTCCCGTGTTGTATGAACAAACAGCCACATTTGACCGATGGTCTATTCATTCGTATTTCTGAACTTTGCCGTGAAAACCATTATGAATAGGCCAAACACTGACGAGATTTGAGCTTAGT
The DNA here is from genome assembly GCF_028390025.1 of Pseudophryne corroboree. NCBI lineage: Eukaryota > Metazoa > Chordata > Amphibia > Anura > Myobatrachidae > Pseudophryne > Pseudophryne corroboree. The sequence continues at coordinate 67,516,509 of NC_086449.1, read as the reverse complement.
AAATTCCCGTGTTGCCACTTAGAAAAACAAACAAAAATCGGACAAAATCGTAACTTTAGTAAATAAACCCCAGTGTCTTTTCTTTAACAAGTAGATCTTACTAACTTTGGGGCTCATTTACATTTGGATGTAAGTAATTTTCATGACATGCCTCTCAGATGTAGCAGTACACGTCCATGCTGATAGGTGTTACTTTTACAATCTCCGTGAAATGCTTTTTCAAAAGTAGGCAAGTATGGTCTAAATATTCACATAAGTCATTTAATTACCATAATTTGGTCTTTCTGTTCATTTTTTAAGGACTAATAACATGGCCCTTTAGGTGTCTCCCAAAAATACAAGACAAACTCTAAATATAATCAGACCAAACACTTGTCACTTGCACCATGGTGGTAGCTATAGTGTGTTGAACTAATATTCGGCCCACCAATTTAACTAATTATACCACAAATGCATGTAGTGCCTCATGGCTCATTGAGGTCATTAGTTCCTAGATAATGGAAAGGCTGAATATTTATCAACATTTGCAGAGCAGAGGAAATGGCTGCTGCAGTGAGCATTAAAAAACACCAAGTTTACAAGAAAAAGTAAAATTTTCTTGTGTTGCACTGCCATGTGTTTTAACAACTGTGGATGTGTAAGGTAAAAAAATAATTCTTTTTTTTCTCTGTGCAGAATTTTGCTTTATTTCTGAAACTATGAATAATTTTCCGATGCATGTTCTTTTATTTTTATTGCCATCAGCAACAACAACAAATTTTTTACTTCAATTTAAAACCAAATATGCTGTGTTTCTACATGTTTGCAAAATAATAATAAAAAAACACACAAGAATGCAAAAGTACAGCTTGTGTTGCATATATATATATATATATATATATATATATATATATATATATATATATATGAATCATATCTGAACATGTCCAAATTTGTTTTTACAGAGACAAAGCAAGAACATGCCCTTATTTTAAACGTATAATTTGTTTTGGCGTTTACAGTGACAAAGCTTAAATTAAGCCAATGCAAAGACAATAAAAATCCAGGGTCATTTCTAAAAATATTCACTATGCACTGTTGTATAATATAAATTAGAATTTTCTAAATGCTGTTTAATTTGCAATAAAAAAAGAAAAAGGCTATGTAGTACTGCTGTTAAATATTCCACATAGGCTTGAAAAACTTATGAATGTTTGCAAGATAATAGTTAACATCTGTTTTTAGACAAATAACATGTTACTATTGTGAAATTTTCACCATTGCATTACTTGTGTTGCCTCACATGTGAATACATCCATTCATTATAATAGCCTGCCATGTACTTTAACAACTGGGAATGTGTAAGAGTCATATTTCTGTGTACCCTACTATGATAATGGCTATTTACATTTGTATTGCTCCCCCACCCCCTGTGAAACCACTCTCATTCAAACTGCGCTATGTAACATACTGGGACTTTTCAAAACGAGTATGAATTGCTGGTATGTAGAAAAGTTTCTGCATGCAGCTGACTACTTTTGTACTACTATTTACATTATTTCATTGTTAATATTACATTCCCTTGTGGTTTACACAAACAATGTTTTAGAGGATTGATATAAGGGGAAAAAAACAGTCTGGTTTTCAAGTGCTGACAGGTATGTTTATTGCTTGCAGATAACATGTAAATACAAACTTTAGAGATTATTTCATTCTATACTCCAGTTTTTCTATTTAAACTAATACCCCTTTTCCACTAGCTCCTTAAAACACGGGTAAATGCGCGGGGACCCGTGTTTTTCCCTAGTGGAAATGGGTCCCCCGGCAAATTCCCGGATCAAGTGATCCGGGAATCCTACCCTGGTAGCTAGCCGGGTTGAACACGTGTTCAACCCGGCTAGCTGTCTAGTGTGAACGGGAGCCGTGTCGAGGCGACACGGCTCCCGTTCACAGTGCATAGGGAGGGCGGCGCTGGGAGATCATGTGATCTCCCAGCGCCGCCCCTGCCGCGTCACTAGCGCGTCACCAACCCGGCAATTGCCGGGTTGGTGAGCGCTGTCTGCAGGGGGCTGTAGCACGGGTCGCAGCCGTGTCAGTGGAAAAGGGGTATAAATGTGTTTTAGTAACTGGGAAAGCTGTCAAAGGACTTTGCAGTACATAGTATTCTTGAGAATCATATAGTGCCTGAAATCATCTCTTCTCCAATCCCTAATATAGTTGGAACAGTGCCGTTTCTAGCGGCGACGAGCCGTGCAACCGCACGGGGCGCCCGCCGCAGCACTTTGTGTGTCCTTATCTCCTCTCCTCCCTCTTCCCGAGCGCTCTTGCTTGGGGGGGCGGAGTTTCGCGGAATGACGCGTTTGCATCGTGACGTCACGACGCAAACGCGTCATTCGGCAAAGCCCCGCCCCCCGAGCAGGAGTGCTCGGGGAGAGGGAGGAGAGGAGATAAGCCTGGAAGGAGGAGGCGGTCGGCGCGAGGGGGCGGGACCCGAAGAGCGGGAAGATGTAAATATGATCTCTATCTCTCTCTCCCCCTGCCTCCCCCCCCCCACTTGACCCCTGCCTGCCGCACTGTGTAAAATGGGGATACCTGCCTTCCGCACTGTGTAAAATGGGGATACCTGCCTGCCGCACTGTGTAAAATGGAGGCACCTGCCTGCGTACTGTGTAAAATGGGGATATCTGCCTGCCGTACTGTGTAAAATGGGGATACCTGCCTGACGCACTGTGTAAAATGGGGGCACCTGCCTGACGCACTGTGTAAAATGGAGGCACCTGCCTGCGTACTGTGTAAAATGGGGATATCTGCCTGCCGCACTGTGTAAAATGGGGATACCTGCCTGCCGCACTGTGTAAAATGGGGATATCTGCCTGCCGCACTGTGTAAAATGGGGATATCTGCCTGCCGTGCTGTGTAAAATGGGGGCAGGTGCCTGCTGCGCTGTGTAAAATGGGGATATCTGCCTGCCGTACTGTGTAAAATGAGAGAGAGGGTAGAAAAAGGTGTGGACTAGGAAGAATCCCATCCACGTTGTCAGACTCAAGGGTTGGCTTAGCAGCCGGTCATGATGACCGCGTGGGGTGCGTGGTCACAAAGCCAGGAGAGGGAGAACTAGACTAATGAAGAGTACAGAATATAGACTAAGCCCCAAGTGTACTAGGGGCTGCGAGGTAAAGCAATTCAAAACAGAGACAACATATTGAGAAGTTATCAGGGGTAGTATAGGGTGATGAGGGTAGGGATGGGGAGATTGAAGGGAGTAGGAAAAATCCAAGAAATGTTTAGGGAACAAGAGAATACATTATAACAATAACATATGGACGATTATTCAGCAGTATGAATAAGGGAAGTGAGACAGAACAATCTCAATAAGAGCACTTCCAACAACACATTCAAAAAGACTCCATACTATGGGGGAGGCGTTGGGATGTCATTAGTGTAACAGAGGGAAACAAGGAAGACAGAAGGCATAATATGGAGACACTTGGCCAGATATGTCACGTACAAATACCAGTCAAACAAAATGGCTGTGATGGGTAACTGGTATTGTCTAGAACAGAGACCTACTGTATAGAAATATATTGGAAATAACAGATTAAATGTGGGGTAAACTAAATGCACAAGAATACAGCGTAAGGGTCTCAGTCAAATGGAGATCCACCAGATGGAGGTGAGTCCAGGATAAGGACCCGGGTCCCAGGCAGGGAGGTAAGGTGGGATACATAAAGATAATGGAATAATCAGGTCACCGCTGTAGGGGTGGAGCATGGACCAACTGTTGCCATTCTTTTCTCTGCGCCCTTTGGGGTAAGGGTGTGCAACTGTCATCTATGGGTATACTGGCTGTAGTAGAGCGGGGAGCTGGCAATTGTAGTTGAGTGAGTAAATGGAGAGCCTCATCAGGAGAGCATGCTGAGATAATTTTGCTGTCAGTGACTAAAAGGGAAGCCCCAGCGGTATCGGATATTATGGTCTCGCAATGTTTTGGTGATATCTCAGCTCACGTCTTTTAGCCAAGGTAAGAGGAAGTAAGTCCTGGAATATGAGCAATTTTGCCCTCTCAAAGGCAATATCAGGGGAACGTCGGGCCTGGGAGAAGACTTGGTCCTTTGCCTTGAAATAGTGGAAGCGAAGAATCACATCCCTCGGGGTGGCAGGAGCCTGGGAGCGAAGTTTGAGGGCCCGGTGTGCTCTGTCTAAGAGAAGCATATCATCAGGTATAGAAGGGGCGAGGGTATGGGAGAGGTGTAGCAAGTAATCCTCAAGATGGGCGGGTTCTACTGATTCCGGGATGTTACGAACCCTAAGATTGTTTCAGCGCCCTGTGTTGTCGAGATCTTCTTGCTTGTCCGCGAGTAACACAAAGTCACAATTAAGTTGGATATTATCTTGCTTGGACATCTGTTGGAAGCTGATAATTTCCTCTTGTTTCCTCTCGAGGGTGTCGACCCTCATTGCAATGTCTGATATCTCTGATTGCAGACCAGAGACAGCCGTGAGTACCTCGTCATGGATGGCTTGGCGAAAACTCTTCATCTCCGCGAGAATAGCAGCAATGTCAGCTTTGGTAGAGGAAGCTGACGAGTCTTCCATATCAGAGTCCACTTCAGAGGCACCACCCAGAGATGGTGTAGAAGGTGGTTTTTGCGGGTCAGAAGCCTGGTTCGCTTTAAAGTAGGAGACAAGGTTTTGAGGGCCTGTGTTCTTATATTTAGGCATGCTGGAGCTAGAACCAGTGAAGACAGAGGTCAGTGTAGGGGAGTGAAGGCTCCTGTAGGAGGGGGACATATGGGGCAGGAACCTGGTATGCTTTAAAGTAGAAAAGGAATTCATGAAGACTAAAATAATGATGTTTGTGTATACTAGAGATGCGACCAGGTATGGAAGGGAGGGGGAGAAGGTAACTACTCTGTAGCAAATAACACCCGGAGCTTATGAAGTTGGAGTTAGCCCATAATTAGAGCAGAGCTCCAATCAGTAAGCTCCACAATTTGTCCATGCCAGGACACTGAGAGAACTGGTGATGTGAGGCTGCCCACAGGGGGCAGTGGTGATCCAGTGGAGTAAGATAGTATGAACAGTCCTTGAAATATTGTATGTAGATGCGGAACAGAGCCGATGATGGAGGCTGCAGTTGTTCACAGGGGACAGATCCCAGCACAGGCAGAGGACATCTGGCAGGAACAACAGTTCCACCTCTCGCAGCACTCACCCACACTCAGGAGCGTGCATATAGTATGTACCAGCATGGGATGGCAGGCACGGTCCAGCCAGTGACCTGTATCCCACTGTGAAGAACCCTCCAATACAGTGTCTAACTGGGGGAGATATAGGGGCTGCAGCTGCAACCAGATGTCCCAGGTGATTTTTAATTATATCCCCAACAGTGAGTGAGCATCCGGGGGTGGGGGAGGTTTCTGGGTGAGGGTGCTGGGGTGAGTAGTCGATGATCAGGGAGGTAGGAAGGGGAATCATAAAATGGCCGCCGCGCTGTGGACTGGGCAGGCGGCCACACCAGCTGCGGGAGGGGACAGGCGCTGGGAGGAAGATAGGGAGCCGCGGCTGCAGCGGGGAGTCCATACCTGGAGTCGTGGTAGCGGCTGGACGCTTAGCAGCATGGTGACTCCTATTCCGGAATTTCACGGCTGCGCGTGGAGGTACAGAGAGGTCCTGGCTCAAGGTGCACGGACAAGCCGCAACCCGCGGGATCACCTAGTGTGGTCCCTGGCTCCGCAGCACTGTCCCGGGATGGTGGTGGGAGATAGGTGCAGTCACGGGAGGTCAGCAGCCCCTTGGAAGAGCTGGGAGCACTTTATTGAGAGCTCGGTGTAGGAGCTCCAGAAACACACGTATGCTCCACAGCAAGGCTAGGCCATGCCCCTCATAAGGTTTTGTTTTTAATATATTGTAAAACTAACCGATTACTTATTTCTCTGACGTCCTAGTGGATGCTGGGAACTCCGTAAGGACCATGGGGAATAGCGGCTCCGCAGGAGACTGGGCACAAAAGTAAAGCTTTAGGACTACCTGGTGTGCACTGGCTCCTCCCCCTATGACCCTCCTCCAAGCCTCAGTTAGATTTTTGTGCCCGGCCGAGAAGGGTGCACACTAGGGGCTCTCCTGAGCTTCTTAGTGAAAGTTTAGTTTTAGGTTTTTTATTTTCAGTGAGACCTGCTGGCAACAGGCTCACTGCATCGAGGGACTAAGGGGAGAAGAAGCGAACCTGCCTGCTTGCAGCCAGCTTGGGCTTCTTAGGCTACTGGACACCATTAGCTCCAGAGGGACCGAACACAGGCCCAGCCTCGGAGCTCGGTCCCAGAGCCGCGCCGCCGGCCCCCTTACAGAGCCAGAAGCAAGAAGAGGTCCGGAAAAATCGGCGGCAGAAGACATCAGTCTTCAACAAGGTAGCGCACAGCACTGCAGCTGTGCGCCATTGTTACTCAGGCACACTTCACACTTCGGTCACTGAGGGTGCAGGGCGCTAGGGGGGGGCGCCCTGAGCAGCAATGTAAACACCTTGGCTGGCATAAATACACCACATATAACCCCCAGGGCTATATGGATGTATTTTAACCCCTGCCAGAACTCACCAAAAAGCGGGAGAAAAGGCCGCAGAGAAGGGGGCGGAGCCTATCTCCTCAGCACACGGCGCCATTTTCCATCACAGCTCCGCTGGAAGGACGTCTCCCTGACTCTCCCCTGCAGTCCTGCACTACAGAAAAGGGTAAAAAAGAGAGGGGGGCACTAATTTGGCGCAGTTTTAATACTAACAGCAGCTATAAAGGGAAAAGCACATTTTATAGTGGTATTCCTGTCTATATATAGCGCTCTGGTGTGTGCTGGCATACTCTCCCTCTGTCTCCCCAAAGGGCTAGTGGGGTCCTGTCCTCTATCAGAGCATTCCCTGTGTGTGTGCGGTGTGTCGGTACGATTGTGTCGACATGTTTGAGGAGGAAAATGAGATGGATGCGGAGCAATTGCCTATTATAGAGTTGTCACCCCCTAGGGAGTCGACACCTGAGTGGATGAGATTATGGAAGGAATTGCGTGACAGTGTCAGCTCTTTACGACAGACAGTTGACGACATGAGACAGCCGGCTACTCAGCTTGTGCCTGTCCAGGGGTCTCAAACGCCATCGGGGGCTTTAAAACGCCCGTTACCTCAAATGGCAGACACAGACACGGATACCGACTCCAGTGTCGATGATGAGGAGACAAACGTGACTTCCACTAGGGCCACACGTTACATGATTGAAGCAATGAAAAATGTATTGCATATCTCTGATAATACAAGTACCACTAAAAAGGGTATTATGTTTGGTGAGAAAAAACTGCCTGTAGTTTTTCCTGTATCCGAGGAATTAAATGAAGTGTGTGATGAGGCGTGGGTTTCCCCCGATAAAAAACTGATAATTCCTAAAAGGTTATTGGCATCGTACCCTTTCCCGCCAGAGGATAGGGCACGTTGGGAAACACCCCCTAGGGTGGATAAAGCGCTCACACGCTTGTCTAAACAGGTAGCACTACCCTCTCCTGATACGGCCGCCCTAAAGGAACTTGCCGATAGAAAGCTGGAGAATATCCTAAAATGTATATACACTCACACGGGTGTTATACTGCGACCAGCAATCGCCTCAGCCTGGATGTGCAGTGCGGGCCTGGCGTGGTCGGATTCCCTGACTGAAAATATTGATACCCTAGATAGGGACAGTATATTACTGACTATAGAGCATTTGAAGGATGCATTTCTATATATGCGTGATGCACAGAGGGATATTTGCCGACTGGCATCAAGAGTTAGCGCGCTGTCCATTTCTGCAAGAAGAGGTTTATGGACGCGGCAGTGGTCAGGTGATGCGGATTCTAAAAGGCACATGGAAGTATTGCCTTATAAGGGGGAGGAGTTATTTGGGGTAGGTCTATCAGACCTGGTAGCCACGGCAACTGCTGGAAAATCCACATTTTTACCCCAGGTAGCTTCTCAACCTAAGAAGACGCCGTATTATCAGGCGCAGTCCTTTCGGCCCCATAAGGGCAAGCGGGCAAAAGGCGCCTCATTTCTGCCCCGTGGCAGAGGGAGAGGAAAAAGGCTGCAACAAACAGCCAGTTCCCAGGAACAAAAGCCCTCTCCCGCCTCCGCAAAGTCCTCAGCATGACGCTGGGGCTTTACAAGCGGACTCAGGCACGGTGGGGGCCTGTCTCAAGAAGTTCAGTGCGCAGTGGGCCCACTCGCAAGTGGACCCCTGGATCCTTCAGGTGGTATCTCAGGGGTACAAATTGGAATTCGAGACGACTCCCCCTCGCCGTTTTCTAAAGTCTACTTTACCGACGTCTCCCTCAGACAGGGAGGCAGTATTGGAAGCCATTCACAAGCTATATTCCCAACAGGTGATAATCAAGGTACCCCTCCTACAACAGGGAAAGGGGTACTATTCCACACTATTTGTGGTACCGAAGCCGGACGGCTCGGTGAGACCAATTTTAAACCTAAAATCCTTGAACACTTACATACAAAGGTTCAAATTCAAGATGGAGTCACTCAGAGCAGTGATTGCAAACCTGGAAGAAGGGGACTATATGGTGTCTCTGGACATCAAAGATGCTTACCTACATGTCCCAATTTACCCTTCTCACCAAGGGTACCTCAGGTTTTGTGTACAGAACTGTCACTATCAGTTTCAGACGCTGCCGTTTGGATTGTCCACGGCACCCCGGGTCTTTACCAAGGTAATGGCCGAAATGATGATACTCCTTCGAAGGAAGGGAGTTTTAGTTATCCCTTACTTGGACGATCTCCTGATAAGGGTAAGATCCAGGGAACAGTTGGAAGTCGGAGTAGCACTATCTCAGATAGTGCTGCGCCAGCACGGTTGGATTCTCAATATTCCAAAATCGCAGCTGATCCCGACGACACGACTTCTATTCCTAGGGATGATCCTGGACACAGTCCAGAAAAAGGTGTTTCTCCCGGAGGAGAAAGCCAGGGAGTTATCCGAACTAGTCAGAAATCTCCTAAAACCAGGCCAAGTCTCAGTGTATCAATGCACAAGGGTCCTGGGAAAGATGGTGGCTTCTTACGAAGCAATCCCATTCGGCAGATTCCACGCAAGAACCTTCCAGTGGGATCTGCTAGACAAATGGTCCGGGTCGCATCTTCAGATGCATCAGCGGATAATCTTGTCACCAAGGACAAGGGTGTCTCTCCTGTGGTGGTTGCAGAGTGCTCATCTTCTAGAGGGCCGCAGATTCGGCATTCAGGACTGGGTCCTGGTGACCACGGATGCCAGCCTGAGAGGCTGGGGAGCAGTCACACAGGGAAGAAATTTCCAGGGCTTGTGGTCAAGCCTGGAGACATCACTTCACATAAATATCCTGGAGCTAAGGGCCATCTACAATGCTCTAAGCCTAGCAAGACCTCTGCTTCAAGGTCAGCCGGTGCTGATCCAGTCAGACAACATCACGGCAGTCGCCCACGTAAACAGACAGGGCGGCACAAGAAGCAGGAGGGCAATGGCAGAAGTTGCAAGGATTCTTCGCTGGGCGGAAAATCATGTGATAGCACTGTCAGCAGTGTTCATTCCGGGAGTGGACAACTGGGAAGCAGACTTCCTCAGCAGACACGACCTCCACCTGGGAGAGTGGGGACTTCACCCAGAAGTCTTCCACATGATTGTGAACCGTTGGGAAAAACCAAAGGTGGACATGATGGCGTCCCGCCTCAACAAAAAATTAGACAGGTATTGCGCCAGGTCAAGGGACCCTCAGGCAATAGCTGTGGACGCTCTGGTAACACCGTGGGTGTACCAGTCAGTGTATGTGTTCCCTCCTCTGCCTCTCATACCCAAGGTACTGAGAATCATAAGAAGGAGAGGAGTAAGGACTATACTCGTGGCTCCGGATTGGCCAAGAAGGACTTGGTACCCGGAACTTCAAGAGATGCTCACAGAGGACCTGTGGCCTCTACCTCTAAGAAAGGACCTGCTCCAGCAGGGACCCTGTCTGTTCCAAGACTTACCGCGGCTGCGTTTGACGGCATGGCGGTTGAACGCCGGATCCTGAAGGAAAAAAGGCATTCCGGATGAAGTCATCCCTATCCTGATCAAAGCCAGGAAGGATGTAACCGCAAAAACATTATCACCGCAATTGGCGAAAATATGTTGCGTGGTGCGAGGCCAGTAAGGCCCGACGGTGGAAATTCAACTGGGTCGATTCCTACATTTCCTGCAAACAGGAGTGTCTATGGGCCTGAAATTGGGGTCCATTAAGGTTCAAATTTCGGCCCTGTCAATTTTCTTCCAAAAAGAACTAGCTTCAGTCCCTGAAGTTCAGACGTTTGTAAAAGGGGTACTGCATATACAGCCTCCTTTTGTGCCTCCAGTGGCACTTTGGGATCTCAATGTAGTTTTGGGTTCCAAAAGTCACATTGGTTTGAACCACTTAAATCTGTGGAGTTAAAATATCTCACATGGAAAGTGGTCATGCTGTTGGCCCTGGCCTGGGCCAGGCGCGTGTCAGAATTGGCGGTTTTATCCTGAAAAAGCCCTTATCTGATGTTCCATTCGGACAGGGCGGAATTGAGGACTCGTCCTCAGTTTCTCCCTAAGGTGGTTTCAGCGTTTCACCTGAACCAACCTATTTGTGGTGCCTGCGGCTACTAGGGACTTGGAGGACTCCAAGTTGTTAGACGTTGTCAGGGCCCTGAAAATATATGTTTCCAGGAGGGCTGGAGTCAGGAAATCTGACTCGCTGTTTATCCTGTATGCACCCAATTCAGCTTGCACATTCTGTGGCAGGCCTGCCACAGCCAAAAATCTGTAAATGCCCACTCCACAAGGAAGGTGGGCTCATCTTGGGCGGCTGCCCGAGGGGTCTCGGCTTTACAACTTTGCCGAGCAGCTACTTGGTCAGGGGCAAACACGTTTGCTAAATTCTACAAATTTGATACCCTGGCTGAGGAGGACCTGGAGTTCTCTCATTTGGTGCTGCCAAAAATCTGTAAATGCCCACTCCACAAGGAAGGTGGGCTCATCTTGGGCGGCTGCCCGAGGGGTCTCGGCTTTACAACTTTGCCGAGCAGCTACTTGGTCAGGAGCAAATACGTTTGTAAAATTCTACAAAATTGATATCCTGGCTGAGGAGGACCTGGAGTTCTCTCATTTGGTGCTGCAGAGTCATCCGCACTCTCCCGCCCGTTTGGGAGCTTTGGTATAATCCCCATGGTCCTTACGGAGTCCCCAGCATCCACTTAGGACGTTAGAGAAAATAAGAAGTCATCCCTACCCTGATCAAAGCCAGGAAGGATGTAACCGTACAGCATTATCACCGTATTTGGCGTAAATATGTTGCGTGGTGCGAGGCCAGGAAGGCCCCTACAGAGGAATTTCAACTGGGTCGTTTCCTGCATTTCCTGCAAACAGGACTGTCTATGGGCCTAAAATTAGGGTCCATTAAGGTTCAAATTTCGGCCCTGTCGATTTTCTTCCAGAAAGAACTGGCTTCAGTTCCTGAAGTTCAGACGTTTGTCAAGGGGGTACTGCATATACAGCCTCCTTTTGTGCCTCCAGTGGCACCTTGGGATCTCAATGTAGTTTTGGGGTTCCTAAAATCACATTGGTTTGAACCACTCACCACTGTGGACTTAAAATATCTCACATGGAAAGTGGTAATGCTGTTGGCCCTGGCTTCAGCCAGGCGTGTCTCAGAATTGGCGGCTTTATCCTATAAAAGCCCTTACCTAATTTTTCATACGGACAGGGCAGAATTGAGGACTCGTCCTCAATTTCTCCCTAAGGTGGTTTCAGCGTTTCACTTGAACCAGCCTATTGTGGTACCTGCGGCTACTAGGGACTTGGAGGACTCCAAGTTGCTGGACGTAGTCAGGGCCCTGAAAATATATGTTTCCAGGACGGCTGGAGTCAGAAAATCTGACTCGCTGTTTATCCTGTATGCACCCAACAAGCTGGGTGCTCCTGCTTCTAAGCAGACTATTGCTCGTTGTATTTGTAGTACAATTCAGCTTGCACATTCTGTGGCAGGCCTGCCACAGCCAAAATCTGTAAAAGCCCATTCCACAAGGAAGGTGGGCTCATCTTGGGCGGCTGCCCGAGGGGTCTCGGCTTTACAACTTTGCCGAGCAGCTACTTGGTCAGGGGCAAACACGTTTGCTAAATTCTACAAATTTGATACCCTGGCTGAGGAGGACCTGGAGTTCTCTCATTCGGTGCTGCAGAGTCATCCGCACTCTCCCGCCCGTTTGGGAGCTTTGGTATAATCCCCATGGTCCTTACGGAGTTCCCAGCATCCACTAGGACGTCAGAGAAAATAAGAATTTACTTACCGATAATTCTATTTCTCGTAGTCCGTAGTGGATGCTGGGCGCCCATCCCAAGTGCGGATTGTCTGCAATACTTGTACATAGGCCCTCATTCCGAGTTGTTCGCTCGGTATTTTTCATCGCATCGCAGTGAAAATCCGCTTAGTACGCATGCGCAATGTTCGCACTGCGACTGCGCCAAGTAACTTTACTATGAAGAAAGTATTTTTACTCACGGCTTTTTCTTCGCTCCGGCGAACGTAATGTGATTGACAGGAAATGGGTGTTACTGGGCGGAAACACGGCGTTTCAGGGGCGTGTGGCTGAAAACGCTACCGTTTCCGGAAAAAACGCAGGAGTGGCCGGAGAAACGGTGGGAGTGCCTGGGCGAACGCTGGGTGTGTTTGTGACGTCAACCAGGAACGACAAGCACTGAACTGATCGCACAGGCAGAGTAAGTCTGGAGCTACTCTGAAACTGCTAAGTAGTTAGTAATCGCAATATTGCGAATACATCGGTCGCAATTTTAAGAAGCTAAGATTCACTCCCAGTAGGCGGCGGCTTAGCGTGTGTAACTCTGCTAAATTCGCCTTGCGACCGATCAACTCGGAATGAGGGCCATAGTTATTGTTACAAAAATCGGGTTATTATTGTTGTGAGCCATCTTCAGAGGCTCCTCTGTTATCATGCTGTTAACTGGGTTCAGATCACAGGTTGTACGGTGTGATTGGTGTGGCTGGTATGAGTCTTACCCGGGATTCAAAATCCTTCCTTATTGTGTACGCTCGTCCGGGCACAGTATCCTAACTGAGGCTTGGAGGAGGGTCATAGGGGGAGGAGCCAGTGCACACCAGGTAGTCCTAAAGCTTTACTTTTGTGCCCAGTCTCCTGCGTAGAGCCGCTATTCCCCATGGTCCTTACGGAGTTCCCAGCATCCACTACGGACTACGAGAAATAGAATTATCGGTAAGTAAATTCTTATTTTTCATAAAGCTAATGTATTTTCTTTGTCAACTTTTCTTAAATACGTATGTGTTTCATTGATTCTGAAGCATTTTGGGCAAAGTTACAGACAGTGTACAATGTCATATTTATAAATAAGTCAAGAAATAAAATTCACAAAGTATAATTCAAAAGACCTGAATTGAGCAGGATAACAGGGCCATGTGGACTAGGAGAACTCTAACAAGAATATAGGCGGGACATTACTAGACATAGTACCAGTACCACGATGTAGATGGTATGCACTGGCTTAGCAGCTGTTAGAGTTTTGTTAGAAAGGAGACATTCCCAGGTGAATGCTTAACTGCAGTATGATCTTTCTAGATGCCGCACTCAAAGCAAGTAGGAGTTTTTGGCTCCCAGGTGACACCCACTGGCCCCTAAGCAAGATTCCCAAAATGACCCATTTCAGATAAAGGGTTGAAAATTAACCAAATGCTCCAGAGTAATCCTGCGAATCCAAAGCCGAAAAACTCTAACCAGAGGGCAAAACCACAACCATTGATACAGATATGATTATCCTACCCACAATGAGAAGATCTATTGGAAGAAGAACCTATCAAAAATTCGCAATATAAGCTAATATGTGTCCCACGGTAAACATTTAAAAAGCTCCCTATAAGAGTTTGCGTGAAGAAGACATGAGTCAGCAAGGGCTCTGAGCAAATTGTCAGTTGTTAAATTTAGGAAACATTAAACCACTGAGGCAGTTACAGTGCATCCGGAAAGTATTCACAGTGCTTCACTTTTTTCACATTTTTAATAAATTTGCAAAAATCCCAAAAACTTTTCTCTTACATCCTAGAGGATATTGGGGTCCACATTAGTACCATGGGGTATATACGGGTCCACTAGGAGCCTTTTGCACTTTAAGAAATTAATAGTGTGGCTCCTCCCTCTATGCCCACCCCACCAGACTCAGTTTAGAAAATGTGCCCAGAGGAGCAGGTCATGCTTAAGGAAGCTCGTAAAGAGTTTTCTGCATTTATTTTCTGTTTGTTGTTTTTAGGCAGGTCTGGTTGGCACCAGACTGCCTGCTTCATGGTACTTGGGGGGGGGGGGGGGGAATGGCCCAACCTCCTTTAGGGTTAATGGTCCCATTCCCCGCTAACAGGACATAGCTCCTGAGGGACCTATTTGCAAGCCCCACCACGGCGACCGTACAGTCCCGCAGCACGCTGCCACCCCTAACAGAGCCAGGAGTATGAAGAGTGGTGAGTAGATGGCGGGCGTCCCGGTTAGTGGGTCACCGCCGGTAATGGCGGCATGAGGGTAGGAGCACAGCGCTGACAGGCTGCGGCTCCAGGCTTCAGAGACATAACATGTTCCGCTGTGAGGGGCGCGCTGAAGCCACAACTATACCCTCACTGGCACTAAGTTTACAGGGGTTCTAACCCACTGTAAACCACACGTATAACCTCAGCCAGTATAAAAAAACAGGAAGACCGCACGCAATTACGGGGGCGGGGCTTCACTTTGAGTGGATCCAGTGGCTCACCAGCGCCATTTTCCCTCTGCAGCTCTCACTGAACAGCCTGACAGAGACATGCAGCTCCTCCACAAGGACTCCAGATTACCTCAGCGGTACAAGGGGTTCATAGCAGGGGGTGGGGGGGGAGCAGTATAGGAATACTAGTAACCTATTAAGGGTATTTAGTCTGCAACCCGGCTAAGCTCAGCTTTAGCAAAAAGGGCACTATATGGCTAGCTCCATCATACTTTGTGTCCCCCTAGAAGGGTTCTGTTTGGGTTAACTGGGCTTAACTTTTCTCCTGTGTGTGTGGGCATACTTTCACATTACAATGGCAGGCAAGGAGTGTGTTTCATGCACTGCAGAGTGTTTTTCTTCTCCAGAGGGGTCACTACAATGTACTCAGGGTAGTACACATTCTCTGACTAGTGGATCCAAACCAGCATGGTTGGATTCTCTAAAAGGGATGATCTCAGATATTTCTAATAAATTGTCCCATACTGAGAAAGAGATGCAACAGTTAAGACAGTCTATGGATGACCTGATGAATAGAGATTTAAGTCCCATGCCAGCGTCTCATACCCCTGACATTTGTTCACAAAAGCACACTCTGGCCCAAATCCTGCAGGCTGACACTGATAATGATGATGTGTCAAATCCAGAGGAGGGTGAGGTAGACTTAGGTGGGGGGAGTGCAGCCCTGTCGCAAGGAATACAGGCCCTGATAGAAGCTATTAGGGAGGTCCTGCACATTAAGGATGACAGTGACATGAGAGGATGAGGAATCTTATTTTAATGTAAAAAGAAATCCTCTGTTACTTTCCCTGCATCTCAGGAATTAAGTTCCCTATTTGAAGAAACTTGGGTTAATCCTGACAAGAAGTTTCAGATCCTTAAAAGGTTAATTTCATCCTTCCCTTTTCCTCAGGATGATAGGAAAAAATGGGAAAACCCACCGATTATTGATACATCGGTATCTAGACTGACACGCAAGATAGTCCTGCCTGTCCCGGGGGCAGCCTCCTTAAAAGACGCGGCTGACCGCAGGATTGAGACCACTCTCAAATCTATGTACACAGCTGCAGGAGTAGCCCAGAGACCTACTATAGCTTGTGATTGGATCACAAGAGCCATTGCAAAATGGTCAGGTAACCTATGGAGGGTTTAAATTCCTTACCCAAGGGGGAGATTCTTTTACGCTTATACTATATACATGACTGCAAGTTTTATGGTTGAGGCCATAAAAGAGATAGGCTTGCTAAATGCACACATCACGGCCATGGCAGTGTCAGCACGCAGGGGCTTATGGCTACGTCAGTGCACTGCGGATGCGAATTCCAGAAAAGGTTTAGAAAGCCTACCATTCACAGGTGAGGCCCTGTTTGGAGATTAACTGGATACGTGGATATCCAAGGCTACGGTGGGTAAGTCTACATACCTTCCTTCCACAGCTCCTCCACCTAGGAAGACCTACTCGGCTTCTACTCAGCAGTCCTTTCGGACAGCAAAATTTAAAAATAAGACCAAATATTCTTGTACAAACTTAAAGGTTATAGAAGTTAACCCAAGAAACCAGCGACTGTAGGTTCACAGGAACAGCACTCAGGTTCTGCTTCCTCTAAACCTTCAGCATGATGGTGGACCACACTGCCTGGAAGACAGGCAGGTGGGAGCCCGTTTAAGATATTTCAGTCACATATGGGCGACATCATGCCAGGATCCTTGGGTCATAGAGCTTATCACCCAGGGTTACAGACTGGAGTTTCAGGAACTCCCCCACCTCACAGATTCTTCAAATCAGGCTTACCAGCTTCTCCAGAGGCAGGTATAATTTTACAAGACGCAATCAAAAATTGGTACAAGCTCATGTCATTGTTCCAGTTCCACCTCAGCTGCAGAACAATGGTTATTATTCCAACCTGTTTGTGGTACCGAAGCTAGACGGTTCGGTGAGACCCATTTTAAACCTCAAGTCATTGAACCCGTATTTACGGGTGTCCAAATTCAAGATGAAGTCTCTGAGAGCGGTGATCTCAGGTCTGGAGGAAAAGGAATTCTTGGTGTCTCTGGATATCAAGGATGCGTACCTTCATATTCCGATCTGGCCGCCTCATCAGGCTTATCTAAGGTTTGCATTACAGGACTGTCACTACCAGTTCCAGGCATTGCCATTTGGCCTCTCCACGGCACCGAGGCTGTTCACCAAGGTAATGGCAGAGATGATGTTTCTCCTCCGCAAACAGGGAGTGAACATAATTCTGTACCTGGACGACCTGCTGATCAAGGCACCATCCAGGGAGAGGTTGTTGGACAACACTGCCCTCTCAACTCGACTTCTCCGGCATCAAGGGTGGATTCTGAACCTGCCAAAATGTCACCTGGAACCAACACGGAGGCTTCCGTTCCTGGGGATGATACTGGATACGGAGGCTCAAAAGGTATTCCTTCCATTGGAAAAGGCATTGGTAATCCAGTTGATGGTGCAGGATGTCTTGAAACCAACCCGGATATTGGTGCATCACTGCATTCGCTTTCTGGGGAAGATGGTTGCCGCCTTCGAGGCCCTTCCAGCTGGATCTGTTGGACAAATGGTCCGGATTGCATCTTCACATGCACCAGAGGATACATCTGTCGCCAAGAGCCAGGGTTTCTCTTCTATGGTGGCTTCAGACTTCTCACCAGACCGAGAGCCAAAGGTTCAGGATTCAAAATTGGATTCTGCTAACCACAGCAGCAAGCCTCAGAGATTGGAAAGCAGTCACCCAGGGTGAACAGTTCCAAGGAAAATGGTCAAATCAAGAAGCCATTCTTCCGATCAACATTCCGGAACTAAGGATATATGCAATACAGAAAGAGGACTACTCCTAATTGGCGCTTGTCAGATAACACCCACATAAAACATTATGATTGAGCCATGATTGGTAGGAAATAAAGCATGTGTCTAGTGTTATGTAAAAACAATCTCTGTTTTAATTTAAACAAACACTTAAAATCAACACACATATAAAATGGAAGTAGATAACACAGAGAATCCTACCAAGATGGTGGCCGGAGCCGCAGGTGTTATATGCAAGGTATACCCGGGAAAGATACCCTGCATAAGGCTCCGGAAGGCGAGATTTTCCCTGTGGTATAAACTGAGTCCAAAAACGTCCTTGGAAGTCCAGAGCACTGGTAGGCAGACACCAACGCGTTTCGGGACATCAAAGTCCCTTTTTCCGGAGCCTTATGTTTTATGTGGGTGTTATCTGACAAGCGCCAATTAGGAGTAGTCCTCTTTCTGTATTGCATATATCCTTTTCTATTTTTGGGCTCAACAGGGGAGCCCTGTGACCACCCCTAGGCCAGCTAAAGTCTATACAGCGCAGTTTTTCTACCTCAACCCCATTTTGACAATTCCGGAACTAAGGGCCATATACAAGGCCCTTCTACAGGCATCACATCTTCTTCAAGATCAAGCCATTCAAGTTCAGTCGGACAATGTGACGGCAGTAACGTACATAAACCGATAAGGTGGAATGAAGAGCAGAGTAGCAATGTCAGAGGTGACAAGAAGGGACTCTAGAAAGTGCTCTCTGATATAATGGGGTTTAGTTGGAATCCCGACGGACGGGATCTCAGCTGTCAGAATTCCAGAATTGGAATCCTGTCATCTGTATGAATGCCAATGCCAGAATCCCCAATGTAAGTTAGCCAGGCAAGGTTAGGTTTAGGCTATGGTGGGTGGAGGGTTAGGTTGTGGTTAGGGTTAGTTTAGTTAAGCACCCCTGTTAGGATATTAGGAAGACGGGATGCCGGTGTCGGTATTCTTACTGCTGGGATCCTAAATGCCGGTATCCCATACCCAACCCGATATAACACTTCAGTTATCACACAAAACAGAAACATCTTGTAAACTTAAGCAACATGTCCACGACACCCCTGGAGGTAGAGTAAATAGTGTGATGAGTACAGCAAGCCTGCAAGGGGCTCTTGTACTCGCCCCACTGCCGGCATTCCAGTGGTCGGGATCCCGGCGCCGGTATGCCGACAGCCAGGATATCGTAGTAGACCCGGCGCAGTCTTTTACATACCGCTATGCTTTAAGGATCTATACACACACTACTCCTCTCTCACTCTCTGTAGTGGCTTTACCTGGTGTAATGTGTGTAAGTAGTTCTACCTGGCGTAATTTGAATAATGGACACTACTTTGCGGTGTCATGTGAATTGGTAATATTCTGTAGCCACGCCTCTGCCCCATGAAGCCAGGCCCCTATGTTTGTGGCACACGCTTTCAGCGTGCACTATCCCTATTTTAAATATGTATATCCCCCAATAAATATCAGGAGTTAATGGAGAGGATGAATAAAAAAATAAATTCCACCTAAAGAGGAAGGTGCAGTTTTTGGTTTTTTTCAGAAAATGAGTCTTGTGATCCAGATGATCTTGATATGGAAGAATCTGGGGAAATTAATTAGGATCCTGTATCATTTAATACAGAATTGGTGGATGGTTTACTTATAAACAGGAATAAAACTATGAAGCATAAGGAAAAGTTTATACAGGGAATGGAACCTTTATTAGAACATCACTCCAAACCAAAAAGGGTGGAATGTTTCCCATTCATAAGGGGGTCATTCCGAGTTGATCGTGGCTGTGCTAAAGTTAGCACAGCTACGATCATGAACTCAGACATGTCGGGGGATGCCCAGCACAGAGCTAGTCCGCCCCGCATGTCAGTGTCTCCCCCCCCCCCCGCAGAAGTGCAAAGGCATCGCAGAGCGGCGATGCCTTTGCACTTCAAGAGTAGCTCCCGGCCAGCGCAGCTTTAGTGTGCTGGCCGGGAGCATCACTTCGCTCCCCGGCCCGCAGTGGCTGCGTGTGACGTCAATGCAGCCGCTGCGGGCCACTCCCCGCATGGTCCGGCCACACCTGTGTTGGCCAGACCACACCTGCGTTGGCCGGACCATGCCCACGAAATGGCGGCCAAACTCCGCCGTTTCGCCCCCTCCCGCCCATCGACCGCCTCTGCCTGCAGCGTGCGATTGGGTCAGAATGACCCCCAAGGTTATGATGTGATGGGTTACTAAAGAATGGCCACATGTAGATAGACATCGCGGAGCAGTTAAAATTGAGTGAATGCTAAGGATGAGGAGATCATAAAGTGGTGCTTTATTCTTAAAGTTGAAGCAGTTGTGGCAGCTCTGACTTCCACAATTACTATTCCTCTGGATCAGGGTCCTTAAACTATTTTGCTCTGGTACCTCTTCTGATATTAAAAATTATTACAGCACTTCAGCAACTTACCACAGAATGCCTGCCACACATGACCACTAATGCCACCACTTAATTTCTTAAGGCCCATATAGAAGGGTTGATGTGGGAGCGATGTGTGCTGAGCGAACCGCTCAGCACACATCTCTCCCGCCGCTCAGCACAGCGCGATGTGTGCCGAGCGTGCGGGGGGAGATGGGGG
Source organism: Pseudophryne corroboree (assembly GCF_028390025.1). Taxonomy (NCBI): domain Eukaryota; kingdom Metazoa; phylum Chordata; class Amphibia; order Anura; family Myobatrachidae; genus Pseudophryne; species Pseudophryne corroboree. The sequence continues at coordinate 67,496,284 of NC_086449.1, read as the reverse complement.
GGCCGCTCATTTCACCCATCGGGTGAAGTGAGCGAACCGCTAGATTGGCCTACATGCAGGCCAATCTAGCACCAGCTATAGCCGCTATCGCTGTAGGGGGTACACACGGAGCGATAATGCTTAAATTCTAAGCAATCTGGTCAGATTGCTTAGAATATCGCTCCGTGAGTACCCCCCTTTACACATCGCTAGGATGAGCTCCTTTTGGAGCTCCTGTCTTTGCATGTGTTTTTAAATACATTCATGCGAATGTTAAATTTATGCACCCTGTGAAGGCTTTGATGGTGGCAGGGAGAGGCAGTGGCTGATGGGCAGGCTGGGGAGGAAGTGATTGATGAGTCGGAGGCAGAGGTGGCAGAGGGTGGCAGGGAGAATCGGTGTGACAGAGAGGCAAGAGGTGATGGGGAAGAAATGGGTGGCAGGGAGAGGCAGAGAGTAACTAGAGAAAATTATTGGGGGTCTAAATCATGTGTTAACCTGCTCCACCTTCACTTCCCACACTGTGTGCTTCTCTGTTCCCCTCCACATCACAGCCCACACTATCCTTCCCTGTTCCTCCATCCACAGATACAGTACATCCCATACTGTCTGTGATTAGTGCCTCCCTCCTCCCTCATGCTCCCCTGTGGCTGCTTATCCCTCTTCCACCATGATTATTCCACATTTTGTGCTCCTTGACCCCCAGATTCCCCTTCACATCTGGGTGCACTTACAACAGCTTCACATTCTTAGAGAGTCTTGCTCCCTGGCTGCTGGCTCTGCTGAGTCTGACCACGGTCTGCTGATGGTTTCCTATTTTTCTTTCAGTTTCTGCTACTGCTGGGCGGGACTGAGCATTGGGCTGGGGGTGGGGCTCCTCAGATGACTCAGATGATGGGGGTGGATGACTCCTCAGATCTTTCAGCCAGTGAACTGAAGTAACACAGTTCATACTGAGATAGACATGACCAGAGGCGGATTGGCCATAGGGTCTACAGGGAAGATTCCCGGTGGGCCGACGCACCGGTGGGGCCTGTTTTGTTTGAGGACACGTGGTCCTTTTTATAGACATAATGAATAAGATGCAAAATAATTTGCATATATGAAAATTACTTTGCCACTTAGCCTGTGATTGCAGATGATCTAGTGTATGCTCTGTCTGCCTGCTTGGCTGACATATAAGATTGAGTGAATAGTGATTGGGTAGGTGTAATAAGCAAGAAAATATATATTTCTAAAGAATGATATAGTTTCCTAAATTCTGAAGGTGTATCATATAATGTGCTCATAATATTTAATTTTATTTCTTTTTAACTTCCCCCTTGATGCTGGACATGCCCACCATCTGGAAAGTCTTGGGGGGAGGGTGCTGCTGCCATGGCCCATGGCTAGACCTTACACCTTTAGTGTTGACCATGTGGGGCCACTAGTACAAATTTTTCCAGGGCTGCTTTTTGTTCCCAATCCGCCCCTGGACATGACCCACTTTGAGGTGATGAGCCACACTGTGAGAACCGCTGCTCTGGAGGATGAGGTTCATTCAGAGACCCCATGGATAAAGATAAATGGAGTTATTTTTAAAAACTACATATATCAACTGCAAATACAGCCTTTTTTGCACAAGTTCTTAGCGTATAGAGTGTTTTTTTATATTAGAAATGTATGTAATAGCTTTGAACAGTGCTCTTTTTATTATATATGAGGAGATATAGCTGCTGGAATGCATTACTATTATTACTGGTATATAGAAATTACAAAATGGTCACTATTTGGAATGCAAGCTAGAGAGATACACATATTATAGATGCTGAAACGCAATGTCAAAACCACCGGAATGAAAAATGCAGCAAAAATGGGCACCATTTCGAAGGCAGTAATCAACAAAATGGCGGCTTTTTGGAATGCAAGCTGGATTATGAAAATTAGGTTTGGAAGTAGCTAGGACTGCACGTATGCAAAGCGCCAATCAGCGGAAAGAGGTTTAATGAACAGCGCTATAAAGGGATTTACAAGCAGCCAGTATTCTGTCTGAGGAAGTCTCTGATGAGGTAAGAGGTGGAGAAATGCGTTATGGTCGCTGTAGGTGATGCTACACCAGCCACTGCTCTATACAGTCTGACTACGGACCCAGTACTACAGGATAGTTATAATACTCCTATTGTGTTGCAAACTAGGGGCTACCAGCTGCTGGGAGGTGAGAGAAGATTGATCTACAGTATGGAACAGGACTGGCAGCAGCTATATATACTGTGCAAATATTGTTACTGACTGGATTTATTTACAATGAAAGTGAACTTTATCCATTATAAGTGTTCTGCGTGTTACATACCTGGATCTACTAACCAGCGTTTTCAATTATCATTACATCTAATACGACTTTTACACCACCAGCTAGTAACACGGGTTATTTCACATGAGCGCGCATAACCCTTGTTGCTGGCTGGTGTAAAAGGGTCGAGTTGGAATAGTCCGGGTCGAATGACCTGGTATTCCAACTAGGGAAGTTTGCAGGGTTGAACATGTGTTCAAATCGGCAAACTGAGCAGTGTAAATGGTAGCCGGGTCGCTGCTACCCGGCTTCCCGTTTACACTCTATGTGCGGGCGGAGCTTGGAGATCATGTGATCTCCAAGCGCCGCCCCCGTCACCGTCACCAACCCGTCAACATGCCTAACTGGTGAGTCCGGTGTAAAAGGGGGCTGATGCGGGTTGCAGCCGGGTGGCTCCCGTGTCAGGGTTCCCGGCTGCGACCCGCTTTCTTTGGTGTAAAAGCGGTATTGCTAACACCAATGTAGAGACGGCCGCCGTCTCTGTATCTGTGCTGCTGCAGGGAATCCATGTGCTATAACACCCCCCTGGTTGGTAAGAGAGATGCTGTGGGTGAGGAGGATGGGACAGGAAATTAGTGGAGGCAGGTAAGCACAGTCCTATATAAAAATAAGAAACCATCTATACAACAACAGTTACACAGCAGTCACATGACCTGGTGACGTCTGGAGAAGCGAGGACACCTCCCTTCCGCCTTCTCAGTGCCCCGCCCACTCTCCTCCCCCTACAGTCTCCTTACCATCTCTTGTCCTCGCCCCGTCTTCTCATGGGCTCTGAGTGACAGCCAAAACTCCCCCTGTCACCGCTCAGTATACCGCTCCGTCCAGACTCCTCCCCTCTGATCTCTCAGCTGGAGCTGGTGACGTACCGTGGCGGCGAGATGCAGGAGTGACGGTGACCGGCAGTGAGGTGAGCGCTGTGCCTGGTGTATCAGAGCCGCCATGCTTGGTCTGCGTGAGCGGCTTCCCGCACAGCGATGGGGGGTGAGTGAGCGGCGGGCGGGGCATGTGCTGCTGCGTCATAATAAAGTGCACGTTATACCGCACAGGATGACGTCACCCAGCTGTACTCACTGCCAGCCTGAGGGGTATAGTGACAGCAGCATCACCTCCAGCCTCAGCACATAACACACATGGCGTCCCTCGAGAAAAATGTGAATATATATATATATATATATATATATATATATATAATCTGTGTGTGGTAGATTATATATATATATATATATATATATATATATATATATATAATCTCATACTTGCCTACCTGACCCTCTCCATGAGGAAGAAAATGCTCTGTTCCTGGACTTTCCTGGTAATGTATGATTGTGGTGAGCTAGTTAATTGATAAGAAAGGTGTTTCACCACAGGTGATGGCAATCATACATTACCAGGAAAGTCCAGGAACAGAGCATTTTCTCTGACGTCCTAGTGGATGCTGGGAACTCCGTAAGGACCATGGGGAATAGCGGCTCCGCAGGAGACTGGGCACAAAAAGTAAAAGCTTTAGACTAGCTGGTGTGCACTGGCTCCTCCCCCTATGACCCTCCTCCAAGCCTCAGTTAGATTTTTGTGCCCGAACGAGAAGGGTGCAAGCTAGGTGGCTCTCCTGAGCTGCTTAGAAGTAAAAGTTTAAATAGGTTTTTTATTTTCAGTGAGTCCTGCTGGCAACAGGCTCACTGCATCGTGGGACTAAGGGGAGAAGAAGCGAACTCACCTGACTGCAGAGTGGATTGGGCTTCTTGGCTACTGGACATTAGCTCCAGAGGGACGATCACAGGTTCAGCCTGGATGGGTCCCGGAGCCGCGCCGCCGGCCCCCTTACAGAGCCAGAAGAGCGAAGAGGTCCGGAGAAAGCGGCGGCAGAAGACGTTCCTGTCTTCAAATAAGGTAGCGCACAGCACTGCAGCTGTGCGCCATTGCTCTCAGCACACTTCACACTCCGGTCACTAAGGGTGCAGGGCGCTGGGGGGGAGCGCCCTGAGACGCAATATAAACGATATAAAAACCTTATATGGCTAAAAAAAATGCATCACATATAGCTCCTGGGCTATATGGATGCATTTATCCCCTGCCAGTTTCCTGAAAAAAGCGGGAGAAAAGGCCGCTGTGAAGGGGGCGGAGCCTTTCTCCTCAGCACACAAGCGCCATTTTCTTTCACAGCTCCGCTGGAAGGACGGATCCCTGACTCTCCCCTGCAGTCCTGCACTACAGAAACAGGGTAAAACAGAGAGGGGGGCACTATTGGCAGCTAATATATAAATACAGCAGCTATAACAGGGAGTAACACTTATATAAGGTTATCCCTGTATATATATAGCGCTCTGGTGTGTGCTGGCAAACTCTCCCTCTGTCTCCCCAAAGGGCTAGTGGGGTCCTGTCCTCTATCAGAGCATTCCCTGTGTGTGTGCTGGGTGTCGGTACGATTGTGTCGACATGTATGAGGAGGAAAATGATGTGGAAGCAGAGCAATTGCCTGTGTTAGTGATGTCACCCCCTAGGGAGTCGACACCTGACTGGATGGTAGTAATTAAAGAATTACGTGACAATGTCAGCACTTTGCAAAAAACTGTTGACGACATGAGACAGCCGACAAATCAATTAGTGCCTGTTCAGGCGTCTCAGACACCGTCAGGGGCGCTAAAACGCCCGTTACCTCAGATGGTCGACACAGACCCTGACACGGATACTGAATCCAGTGTCGACGGTGACGAGACAAACGTAATGTCCAGTAGGGCCACACGTTACATGATCACGGCAATGAAGGAGGCATTGAACATTTCTGACACTACAAGTACCACAAAAAAGGGTATTATGTGGGGTGTGAAAAAACTACCAGTGGTTTTTCCTGAGTCAGATGAATTAAATGAGGTGTGTGATAAAGCGTGGGTTTCCCCCGATAAAAAACTGTTGATTTCTAATAAATTATTGGCACTATACCCTTTCCCGCCAGAGGTTAGGGCACGTTGGGAAACACCCCCTAGGGTAGATAAGGCGCTCACACGCTTATCAAAACAAGTGGCGTTACCGTCTCCTGATACGGCCGCTCTCAAGGAACCAGCTGATAGAAGGCTGGAAAATATCTTAAAAGGTATATACACACATACCGGTGTTATACTGCGACCAGCGATCGCCTCAGCCTGGATGTGCAGCGCTGGAGTGGCTTGGTCGGATTCCCTGACTGAAAATATTGATACCCTGGATAGGGACAGTATATTATTAACTATAGAGCATTTAAAGGATGCATTACTATATATGCGAGATGCACAGAGGGATATTTGCACCCTGGATTCTAGAGTAAGTGCGATGTCCATTTCTGCCAGAAGAACGTTATGGACGCGACAGTGGTCAGGTGATGCGGATTCCAAACGACATATGGAAGTATTGCCGTATAAAGGGGAGGAGTTATTTGGGGTCGGTCTATCGGACCTGGTGGCCACAGCAACGGCTGGAAAATCCACCTTTTTACCCCAGGTCACCTCTCAGCAGAAAAAGACACCGTCTTTTCAAACCCAGTCCTTTCGTCCCTATAAGGGCAAGAGGGAAAAAGGCCGCTCGTTCCTGCCCCGGGGCAGAGGAAGGGGAAAAAGACTGCACCATGCAGCCTCTTCCCAGGAGCAGAAGCCATCCCCCGCTTCTGCCAAGTCCTCAGCATGACGCTGGGGCTCTGCAAGCAGACTCGGGCACGGTGGGGGGCCATCTCAAGAATTTCAGCGCGCAGTGGGCTCACTCGCAAGTGGACCCCTGGATCCTGCAGGTAGTATCACAGGGGTACAAATTGGAATTCGAGACGTCTCCCTCTCGCCGGTTCCTGAAGTCTGCTCTACCAACGTCTCCCTCCGACAGGGAGGCAGTATTGGAAGCTATTCACAAGCTGTATTCCCAGCAGGTGATAATCAAGGTACCCCTCCTACAACAGGGAAAGGGGTATTATTCCACGCTGTTTGTGGTACCGAAGCCGGACGGCTCGGTGAGACCAATTTTAAATCTAAAATCTTTGAACACTTACATAAAAAGGTTCAAATTCAAGATGGAGTCACTCAGAGCAGTGATAGCGAACCTGGAAGAAGGGGACTATATGGTATCTTTAGACATCAAGGATGCTTATCTCCATGTCCCAATCTACCCTTCTCACCAAGGGTACCTCAGGTTTGTGATACAAAACTGTCATTATCAGTTTCAGACGCTGCCGTTTGGATTGTCCACGGCACCACGGGTCTTTACCAAGGTAATGGCCGAAATGATGATTCTTCTTCGAAGAAAAGGCGTATTAATTATCCCTTACTTGGACGATCTCCTGATAAGGGCAAGGTCCAGGGAACAGTTAGAGGTCGGAGTAGCACTATCTCAGGTAGTGCTACGTCAGCACGGGTGGATTCTAAATATCCCAAAATCACAGCTGATTCCGACAACACGTCTACTGTTCCTAGGGATGATTCTGGACACAGTCCAGAAAAAGGTGTTTCTCCCGGAGGAGAAGGCCAGGGAGTTATCCGAGCTAGTCAGGAACCTCCTAAAACCAGGACAAGTGTCAGTGCATCATTGCACGAGAGTCCTGGGAAAAATGGTGGCTTCTTCCGAAGCGATTCCATTCGGAAGATTCCATGCAAGAACTTTTCAGTGGGATCTGCTGGACAAATGGTCCGGATCGCATCTTCAGATGCATCAGCGGATAACCCTATCTCCAAGGATAAGGGTATCTCTCCTGTGGTGGTTACAGAAGGCTCATCTTCTAGAGGGCCGCAGATTCGGCATTCAGGATTGGATGCTGGTAACCACAGATGCCAGCCTGAGAGGCTGGGGAGCAGTCACACAGGGAAGAAATTTCCAGGGCTTGTGGTCAAGCATGGAAACGTCTCTTCACATAAATATCCTAGAGCTAAGGGCCATTTACAATGCCCTAAGTCAAGCAAGGCCTCTGCTTCAGGGTCAACCGGTATTGATCCAGTCGGACAACATCACGGCTGTCACCCACGTAAACAGACAGGGCGGCACAAGAAGCAGGAGGGCAATGGCAGAAGCTGCAAGGATTCTCCGCTGGGCGGAAAATCATGTGATAGCACTGTCAGCAGTGTTCATTCCGGGAGTGGACAACTGGGAAGCAGACTTCCTCAGCAGACATGACCTCCACCCGGGGGAGTGGGGACTTCATCCAGAAGTCTTCCAAGTGATTGTAAACCGTTGGGAAAAACCAAAGGTGGACATGATGGCGTCCCGTCTCAACAAGAAACTGGACAGATATTGCGCCAGGTCAAGGGACCCTCAGGCAATAGCGGTGGACGCTCTGGTAACTCCGTGGGTGTTCCAGTCGGTATATGTGTTCCCTCCTCTTCCTCTCATACCAAAAGTACTGAGAATCATAAGAAGGAGAGGAGTAAGAACGATACTCGTGGCTCCGGATTGGCCAAGAAGAACTTGGTACCCGGAGCTGCAAGAGATGCTCACGGAGGACCCGTGGCCTCTACCTCTAAGGAAGGACCTGCTCCAGCAGGGACCTTGTCTGTTCCAAGACTTACCGCGGCTGCGTTTGACGGCATGGCGGTTGAACGCCGGATCCTGAAGGAAAAAGGCATTCCAGATGAAGTCATCCCTACCCTGATCAAGGCCAGGAAGGATGTAACTGCAAAACATTATCATCGCATTTGGCGAAAATATGTTGCGTGGTGTGAGGCCAAGAAGGCCCCTACGGAGGAATTTCAACTGGGTCGTTTCCTACATTTCCTGCAAGCAGGATTGTCTATGGGCCTAAAATTAGGATCCATTAAGGTTCAAATTTCGGCCCTGTCGATCTTCTTCCAGAAAGAACTGGCTTCAGTGCCTGAAGTTCAGACGTTTGTCAAAGGGGTACTGCATATACAGCCTCCTTTTGTGCCTCCAGTGGCACCTTGGGATCTCAATGTAGTTTTAGGGTTCCTAAAATCACATTGGTTTGAACCACTTGCCACAGTGGATTTGAAATATCTCACATGGAAAGTGGTAATGCTGTTGGCCCTGGCTTCAGCCAGGCGCGTATCAGAATTGGCGGCTTTATCCTATAAAAGCCCTTACCTGATATTTCATTCGGATAGGGCGGAATTGAGGACTCGTCCTCAATTTCTCCCTAAGGTGGTTTCAGCGTTTCACATGAATCAACCTATTGTGGTACCTGTGGCTACTAGGGACTTGGAGGACTCCAAGTTGCTGGACGTAGTCAGGGCCCTGAAAATATATGTTTCCAGGACGGCTGGAGTCAGAAAATCTGACTCGCTGTTTATACTGTATGCACCCAACAAGCTGGGTGCTCCTGCTTCTAAGCAGACGATTGCTCGTTGGATTTGTAGTACAATTCAACTTGCACATTCTGTGGCAGGCCTGCCACAGCCAAAATCTGTAAAAGCCCATTCCACAAGGAAGGTGGGCTCATCTTGGGCGGCTGCCCGAGGGGTCTCGGCTTTACAACTTTGCCGAGCAGCTACTTGGTCAGGGGCAAACACGTTTGCTAAATTCTACAAATTTGATACCCTGGCTGAGGAGGACCTGGAGTTCTCTCATTCGGTGCTGCAGAGTCATCCGCACTCTCCCGCCCGTTTGGGAGCTTTGGTATAATCCCCATGGTCCTTACGGAGTTCCCAGCATCCACTAGGACGTCAGAGAAAATAAGAATTTACTTACCGATAATTCTATTTCTCATAGTCCGTAGTGGATGCTGGGCGCCCATCCCAAGTGCGGATTGTCTGCAATACTTGTATATAGTTATTGTTACAAACAAATCGGGTTGTTTATTGTTGGAAGCCATCTTTTCAGAGGCTCCTACGGTTATCATACTGTTAACTGGGTTCAGATCACGAGTTGTACGGTGTGATTGGTGTGGCTGGTATGAGTCTTACCCGGGATTCAAGATCCTTCCTTATTATGTACGCTCGTCCGGGCACAGTATCTTAACTGAGGCTTGGAGGAGGGTCATAGGGGGAGGAGCCAGTACACACCAGCTAGTCTAAAGCTTTTACTTTTTGTGCCCAGTCTCCTGCGGAGCCGCTATTCCCCATGGTCCTTACGGAGTTCCCAGCATCCACTACGGACTATGAGAAATAGAATTATCGGTAAGTAAATCCTTATTTTCTCCCTCATGGAGAGGGTCAGGTAGGCAAGTATGATATATATATATATATATATATATATATATATATATATATATATAAATTTGAAGATTTGTTTGTATGTCACATCCCTGTACACTTTGTATATTCCTTATACCTACAAGCATGTGAGTTTGTGTGTGCATTGCATGAATTTAGGGTTACCTCCTCATCCCTTTAATTCTGGACACATATTAATTACACAGGTTCTGTGGCTGACTAAATATATGGTTGGTTCTATATCGAAGGGGCTGAAGGGACCTTGGGACGTATTGAGGGGAGGAGCTACGTCAGCAGGGGGAGGAGCTACGGGCGAACAGGGTACCCGAAAAGTACCCTCGCGGGCTAGCTTCGCTCGCCACGCTTCGGGCACGGTGGCTCGCTTCGCTCACCACCTAATTACTAAAGGTAATAGTTGGTGGCGTGGATAGTAGAGGAACTATCCCGCTGGCCTAGCTCCTCCCCCTTGTGTTGTAACTCCTCCCCCTTACGGAAAAGGTCCCTTAGCCCACTTGATTCTAGCATCTACCCTAAATATATATATATATATGAGTTGGTGTGGTCGGCACTCCCTGGATGAAAATGCAACTGCCCTGGTGCCTTCCTTTGTAGAGATGCAGAGAAAGAAAATAAGAATTTACTTACCGATAATTCTATTTCTCATAGTCCGTAGTGGATGCTGGGGACTCCGAAAGGACCATGGGGAATAGTGGCTCCGCAGGAGACTGGGCACAAAGTAAAAGCTTTAGGACTAGCTGGTGTGCACTGGCTCCTCCCCCTATGACCCTCCTCCAAGCCTCAGTTAGGATACTGTGCCCGGACGAGCGTACACAATAAGGAAGGATTTTGAATCCCGGGTAAGACTCATACCAGCCACACCAATCACACCGTACAACTTGTGATCTGAACCCAGTTAACAGCATGATAACAGAAGGAGCCTCTGAAAAGATGGCTCACAACAACAATAACCCGATTTTTGTAACAATAACTATGTACAAGTAATGCAGACAATCCGCACTTGGGATGGGCGCCCAGCATCCACTACGGACTATGAGAAATAGAATTATCGGTAAGTAAATTCTTATTTTCTCTAACGTCCTAGTGGATGCTGGGGACTCCGAAAGGACCATGGGGATTATACCAAAGCTCCCAAACGGGCGGGAGAGTGCGGATGACTCTGCAGCACCGAATGAGAGAACTCCAGGTCCTCCTCAGCCAGGGTATCAAATTTGTAGAATTTAGCAAACGTGTTTGCCCCTGACCAAGTAGCTGCTCGGCAAAGTTGTAAAGCCGAGACCCCTCGGGCAGCCGCCCAAGATGAGCCCACTTTCCGTGTGGAATGGGCTTTTACAGATTTTGGCTGTGGCAGGCCTGCCACAGAATGTGCAAGCTGAATTGTACTACAAATCCAACGAGCAATCGTCTGCTTAGAAGCAGGAGCACCCAGCTTGCTGGGTGCATACAGGATAAACAGCGAATCAGATTTTCTGACTCCAGCCGTCCTGGAAACATATATTTTCAGGGCCCTGACTACGTTCAGCAACTTGGAATCCTCCAAGTCCCTAGTAGCCGCAGGCACCACAATAGGCTGGTTTAAGTGAAATGCTGAAACCACCTTAGGAAGAAATTGAGGACGAGTCCTCAATTCTGCCCTGTCCGTATGAAAAATTAGGTAAGGGCTTTTATAGGATAAAGCCGCCAATTCTGAGACACGCCTGGCTGAAGCCAGGGCTAACAGCATTACCACTTTCCATGTGAGATATTTTAAGTCCACAGTGGTGAGTGTTTCAAACCAATGTGATTTTAGGAATCCCAAAACTACATTGAGATCCCAAGGTGCCACTGGAGGCACAAAAGGAGGCTGTATATGCAGTACTCCCTTGACAAACGTCTGAACTTCAGGAACAGAAGCCAGTTCTTTTTGGAAGAATATTGACAGGGCCGAAATTTGAACCTTAATGGACTCTAATTTGAGGCCCATAGACAGTCCTGTTTGCAGGAAATGCAGGAAACGACCCAGTTGAAATTCCTCTGTAGGGGCCTTCCTGGCCTCGCACCACGCAACATATTTACTCCAAATACGGTGATAATGTTGTATGGTTACATCCTTCCTGGCTTTGATCAGGGTAGGGATGACTTCATCCGGAATGCCTTTTTCCTTCAGGATCCGGCGTTCAACCGCCATGCCGTCAAACGCAGCCGCGGTAAGTCTTGGAACAGACATGGTCCCTGCTGGAGCAGGTCCTTTCTTAGAGGTAGAGGCCACGGGTCTTCCGTGAGCATCTCTTGAATTTCCGGGTACCAAGTCCTTCTTGGCCAATCCGGAGCCACGAGTATAGTCTTTACTCCTCTCCTTCTTATGATTCTCAGTACTTTTGGTATAAGAGGAAGAGGAGGGAACACATACACTGACTGGTACACCCACGGTGTTACCAGAGCGTCCACAGCTATTGCCTGAGGGTCCCTTGACCTGGCGCAATATCTGTCCAGTTTTTTGTTGAGGCGGGACGCCATCATGTCCACCTTTTGGTTTTTCCCAATGGTTCACAATCATGTGGAAGACTTCTGGGTGAAGTCCCCACTCCCCCGGGTGAAGATCGTGTCTGCTGAGGAAGTCTGCTTCCCAGTTGTCCACTCCCGGAATGAACACTGCTGACAGTGCTATCACATGATTCTCCGCCCAGCGAAGAATCCTTGCCACTTCCATCATTGCCCTCCTGCTTCTTGTGCCGCCCTGTCTGTTTACGTGGGCGACTGCCGTGATGTTGTCCGACTGGATCAACACCGGCTGACCCTGAAGCAGAGGTCTTGCCTGACTTAGGGCATTGTAAATGGCCCTTAGTTCCAGGATATTTATGTGAAGTGACGTTTCCATGCTTGACCACAAGCCCTGGAAATTTCTTCCCTGTGTGACTGCTCCCCAGCCTCTCAGGCTGGCATCCGTGGTCACCAGGACCCAATCCTGAATGCCGAATCTGCGGCCCTCTAGGAGATGAGCACTCTGTAACCACCACAGGAGAGACACCCTTGTCCTTGGAGACAGGGTTATCCGCTGATGCATTTGAAGATGCGATCCGGACCATTTGTCCAGCAGATCCCACTGAAAAGTTCTTGCGTGGAATCTGCCGAATGGAATCGCTTCGTAAGAAGCCACCATCTTTCCCAGGACCCTTGTGCATTGATGTACTGACACTTGGCCTGGTCTTAGGAGGTTCCTGACTAGGTCGGATAACTCCTTGGCTTTCTCCTCCGGGAGAAACACCTTTTTCTGTACTGTGTCCAGAATCATCCCTAGGAACAGCAGACATGTCGTCGGAATCAGCTGTGATTTTGGAATATTTAGAATCCATCCGTGCTGTCGTAGTACTACTTGAGATAGTGCTACTCTGACCTCTAACTGTTCTCTGGACCTTGCCCTTATCAGGAGATCGTCCAAGTAAGGGATAATTAAGACGCCTTTTCTTCGAAGAAGAATCATCATTTCGGCCATTACCTTGGTAAAGACCCGGGGTGCCGTGGACAATCCAAACGGCAGCGTCTGAAACTGATAGTGACAGTTCTGTACCACAAACCTGAGGTACCCTTGGTGAGAAGGGCAAATTGGGACATGGAGGTAAGCATCCTTGATGTCCAGAGACACCATATAGTCCCCTTCTTCCAGGTTCGCTATCACTGCTCTGAGTGACTCCATCTTGAACTTGAACCTTTTTATGTAAGTGTTCAAGGATTTCAGATTTAAAATGGGTCTCACCGAGCCGTCCGGCTTCGGTACCACAAACAGCGTGGAATAATACCCCTTTCCCTGTTGTAGGAGGGGTACCTTGATTATCACCTGCTGGGAATACAGCTTGTGAATGGCTTCCAATACCGCCTCCCTGTCGGGGGGAGACGTTGGTAAAGCAGACTTCAGGAACCGGCGAGGGGGAGACGTCTCGAATTCCAATTTGTACCCCTGAGATACTACCTGCAGGATCCAGGGGTCCACTTGCGAGTGTGCCCACTGCGCGCTGAAATTCTTGAGACGGGCCCCCACCGTGCCTGAGTCCGCTTGTAAGGCCCCAGCGTCATGCTGAGGACTTGGCAGAAGCGGGGGAGGGCTTCTGTTCGTGGGAAGAGGCTGTTTGCTGCAGTCTTTTTCCCCTTCCTCTGCCCCGGGGCAGATATGAGTGGCCTTTTGCCCGCTTGCCCTTATGGGGACGAAAGGACTGAGCCTGAAAAGACGGTATCTTTTTCTGCTGCGAGGTGACTTGGGGTAAAAAGGTGGATTTTCCAGCCGTTGCCGTGGCCACCAGGTCCGATAGACCGAAACCAAATAACTCCTCCCCTTTATACCGCAATACTTCCATATGCCGTTTGGAATCCGCATCCCCTGACCACTGTCGCGTCCATAATCCTCTTCTGGCAGAAATGCACATCGCACTTACTCTTGATGCCAGAGTGCAAATATCCCTCTGTGCATCTCGCATATATAGAAATGCATCCTTTAAATGCTCTATAGTCAATAATATATTGTCCCTGTCCAGGGTATCAATATTTTCAGTCAGGGAATCCGACCAAGCCACCCCAGCACTGCACATCAAGGCTGAGGCGATTGCTGGTCGCAGTATAATACCAGTATGTGTGTATATACTTTTAAGGATATTTTCCAGCTTCCTATCAGCTGGTTCCTTGAGGGCGGCCGTATCAGGGGACGGTAACGCCACTTGTTTTGATAAGCGTGTGAGCGCCTTATCTACGCTAGGGGGTGTTTCCCAACGCGCCCTAACCTCTGGTGGGAAAGGGTATAATGCCAATAATTTTTTAGAAATTAGCAGTTTTTTATCGGGGGAAACCCACGCTTCATCACACACCTCATTTAATTCATCTGATTCAGGAAAAACTACGGGTAGTTTTTTCACACCCCACATAATACCCTTTTTTGTGGTACTTGTAGTATCAGAAATGTTCAAAACCTCCTTCATTGCCGTGATCATGTAACGTGTGGCCCTACTGGAAAATACGTTTGTTTCCTCACCGTCGACACTGGAGTCAGTGTCCGTGTCAGTGTCTGTATCGACCTGAGGTAACGGGCGTTTTATAGCCCCTGACGGTGTTTGAGACGCCTGTACAGGTATTAACTGATTTGCCGGCTGTCTCATGTCGTCAACAGTCTTTTGTAAAGTGCCGACACTATCACGTAATTCTTTCCATAAGACCATCCAGTCAGGTGTCGACTCCCTAGGGGGTGACATCACTAACACAGGCAATTGCGCCGCCTCCACACCATTTTCCTCCTCATACATGTCGACACAGCGTACCGACACACAGCACACACACAGGGAATGCTCTGATAGAGGACAGGACCCCACTAGCCCTTTGGGGAGACAGAGGGAGAGTTTGCCAGCACACACCAGAGCGCTATATATATATACAGGGATAACCTTATATAAGTGTTTTTCCCTAATATAGCTGCTGTATATATTAATATGCCAATTTAGTGCCCCCCCTCTCTTGTTTTACCCTGTTTCTGTTGTGCAGGACTGCAGGGGAGAGTCAGGGAGCCTTCCTCCAACGGAGCTGTGAGGAAAAAATGGCGCTTGTGTGCTGAGGAGATAGGCTCCGCCCCTTTTTCGGCGGCCTTTCTCCCGCTTTTTTGTGGAAAACTGGCAGGGGTTAAATACATCCATATAGCCCAGGAGCTATATGTGATGTATTTTTAGCCATTTAAGGTATTTTCATTGCGTCCCAGGGCGCCCCCCCCCCCCCCAGCGCCCTGCACCCTCAGTGACCGGAGTGTGAAGTGTGCTGAGAGCAATGGCGCACAGCTGCGGTGCTGTGCGCTACCTTATTGAAGACAGGACGTCTTCTGCCGCCGATTTTCCGGACCTCTTCACTCTTCTGGCTCTGTAAGGGGGCCGGCGGCGCGGCTTCGGGACCCATCCATGGCTGGGCCTGTGATCGTCCCTCTGGAGCTAATGTCCAGTAGCCTAAGAAGCCCAATCCACTCTGCACGCAGGTGAGTTCGCTTCTTCTCCCCTTAGTCCCTCGATGCAGTGAGCCTGTTGCCAGCAGGTCTCACTGAAAATAAAAAAACCTATTTAAACTTTTACTCTAAGCAGCTCAGGAGAGCCACCTAGATTGCACCCTTCTCGTTCGGGCACAAAATCTCAACTGAGGCTTGGAGGAGGGTCATAGGGGGAGGAGCCAGTGCACACCAGCTAGTCCTTTTACTTTGTGCCCAGTCTCCTGCGGAGCCGCTATTCCCCATGGTCCTTTCGGAGTCCCCAGCATCCACTAGGACGTTAGAGAAATGTTCTTATAGAGAGGGGTATGTATCCATCCACTCCCAATGGTAAAAGGAACAAGCGGCATAGAGAGAGAGAGATGGCATATCGTGGCCAACGTTTCAGCGCCGCGCAGGGCGCTTTTTTCAAGGCTATATGCTGCGCGGCGCTGAAACGTTGGCCACAATATGCCATTTATTTGATTTATTATTTTAATTACAAGTTTGGTTTCACAAGACCCTTGGAGTGCCGCTTGTTCCTTTTACCATTGGGAGTGGATGGATACATACCCCTCTCTATAAGGACATTTCTTTCTCTGCATCTCTACAAAGGAAGGCACCAGGGCAGTTGCATTTTCATCCAGGGAGTACCGACCACACCAACATATATATTATATATATATATATATATATATATATATATATATATATATATACCACAGAACCTGTGTAATTAATATGTGTCCAGAATTAAAGGGATGAGGAGGTAACCCTAATTTCATGCAATGCACACACAAACTCACATGCTTGTAGGTATAAGGAATATACAAAATGTACAGGGATGTGACATACAAACAAATCTTCAATTATATATATATATATATATATATATATCTATCATACTTGCCTACCTGACCCTCTCCATGAGGGAGAAAATGCTCTGTTCCTGGACTTTCCTGGTAATGTATGATTGCCATGACCTGTGGTGAAACACCTTTCTTATCAATTACCTAGCTCACCACAGGTGATGGCAATCATACATTACCAGGAAAGTCCAGGAACAGAGCATTTTCTCCCTCATGGAGAGGGTCAGGTAGGCAAGTATGATAGATATATATATATATATATATCTATGTCCGTATGGTCCGGCTCTCCTTCTGATAGCAATCCTCATCCGGGTGCCCTCACGTATATGCATACACACCAATTTTCCAAGTGCGGCACTCCTGGACTTATCAAATAAATCACGGCTCAGACGGACAAGTACAGTAACGTTTCAGTGCCACTTTATTAAGGCACTTTCATCAGACACCTGATGTGTCTGATGAAAGTGCCTTAATAAAGTGGCACTGAAACGTTACTGTACTTGCCCGTCTGAGCCGTGATTTATTTGATAAGTCCAGGAGTGCCGCACTTGGAAAATTGGTGTATATATATATATATATCTAATTGAAGATTTGTTTGTATGTCACATCCCTGTACATTTTGTATATTCCGTATACCTACAAGCATGTGAGTTTGTGTGTGCATTGCATGAAATTAGGGTTACCTCCTCATCCCTTTAATTCTGGACACATATTAATTACACAGGTTCTGTGGCTGACTAAATTAAAACCAGGTGAAATGGAGTCTTGAAGTCAGCCAGCCACAGAACCTGTGTAAGGGGCCCTACACACTCGGCGATGCGCCGCCGAGGTGCCCGACTGCCGATACGGCCGACGAGCAACCCGGCGGCGGGGGGGCAGTGACGGGGGGAGTGAAGTTTCTTCACTCCCCCCGTCACCCGGCTGCATTAATGTGCAGGCAAATATGGACGAGATCGTCCATATTGGCCTGCATGCACAGCCGACGGGAGATCAGCGATGAACGAGCGCGGGGCCGCGCATCGTTCATCGCTGGAGTCTCCACACTGAAAGATATGAACGAGTTCTCGTTCATTTATGAACGAGATCGTTCATATCTTTTAGAATATCGGCATGTGTGTAGGGCCTATAAGTAATGTGTCCAGAATTAAAGGGATGAGGTGGTAACCCTACATGAAATTATAGCCACAGGATTATACACTGCATAGAAATTGCTCACATTTTAGGGGTTTGCCTCTGTGCATATTCCTTATGTACTCACTTCTGTTGCAGTTTACACGATGCAGTTGAATTTGTGCTGTATTTTCTCTTACGTCCTAGAGGATGCTGGGGACTCCGTAAGGACCATGGGGTATAGACGGGATCCGCAGGAGATAGGGCACCTAAAAAGAACTTTGACTATGGGTGTGCACTGGCTCCTCCCTCTATGCCCCTCCTCCAGACCTCAGTTAGATCTTGTGCCCAGAGGAGAATGGGTGCACTGCAGAGAGCTCTCCAGAGTTTTCTGTGGAAAAAGAATTTTGTTAGGTTTTTTATTTTCAGGGAGTCCTGTTGGCAACAGGCTCCCTGCATCGTGGGACTGAGGAGAGAGAAGCAGAGCTGGCTTGTGAAGTTGGGCACTGCTTCTAGGCTACTGGACACCATTAGCTCCAGAGGGAGTCGGAACACAGGTCTCACCTGGGGTTCGTCCCGGAGCCGCGCCGCCACCGTCCTCCTCACAGATGCCGAAGATAGAAGCCGGGTGAGTATTGAGGAAAAGACTTCAGGCGGCAGAAGACATCAGATCTTCATGAGGTAAGCGCGCAGCGGTAAGCTGCGCGCCATTGCTCCCTGTCACACATACAATGCAGGCACTGAAGGGTGCAGGGCGCAGGGGGGGGGGGCGCCCTGGGCAGCAATAAACCTCGTTTTGGCCATAAATAAGGTGGATTAGGCTGGGGGACAGTAAATCCGCGGACCCCCGCCATTTTATTAATATATGATGAAGGGACCGAAGCCCGCCGTCGGGTGGGCGGGGCTTGATCCTCAGCACTAACCAGCGCCATTTTCTCCACAGAGGCTGCATGAGAAAACGCTGGCTCCCTGTTCTCTCCCCTGCTGAGCTTCACAGGTTGGAAAAAGGAGGAGGGGGGCACTTTGGCGACGCAGTGAGTGGAGATTACGATTATAAACATATAAAAGCGCTATCTGGTTGTATATTCCAGTGTTTTTAAGCGCTGGGTGTGTGCTGGCATACTCTATCTCTCTGTCTCTCCTAAGGGCCTGGTTGGGGTTTTGTCCCCTTATAGGTAAATCCCTGTGTGTGTGGGGTGTCGGTACGTGTGTGTCGACATGTCTGAAGGCTTCTCCAAGGAGGAGGTGGAGCAAATGAGTGGTGTGTCCCGGTCGGTTGTGCCGACTCCTGATTGGATGGACATGTGGCATACGTTGCATGCAAGTGTGGCATCTTTACATAAGAGGCTTGATAAGGCTGGTTTAGGGGGGACATCAGGCGGTCAATCCTCAGATTGGACCGACTCACAGGGCCCGTCGGGGTCTCAAAAGCGTCCCTTAACACAAGACACTACTACCGACACGGATTCTGATTCCAGTGTCGACTATGACGAAGTAAAATTGCACCCTAGGGTGACTAAAACTATTCAGGGTATGATTGTGGCAATAAGGGATGTCTTGCATATTGTGGATGAACCCTCGGTCCCCGACACAAGGGTACACATGTTTAAGGAAAAGAAACAGATTATTAATTTTCCCACATCTCATGAATTAAATGAGTTCTTTGGAAAAGCTTGGGAGACTCCGGATAAGAGACCGCAGATCCCCAAAAGAATTTTTATGGCATACCCTTTCCCTAAGCAGGACAGGGAGATTTGGGAATTACCCCCCACTGTGGACAAGGCCCTGACGCGCTTTTCCAAGAAAGTGGCGCTACCGTCTCCTTACACAGCGGCACTTAAAGACCCAGCAGATCGCAGGCAAGAAACTACCTTAAAGGGTATTTATTCTCATACGGGTGCTGTGCTAAGACCGACGATTGCGTCGGCATGGGTGTGTATCGCAATTGAGGCTTGGACAGATGAGCTGACAGATCAATTTGATACTATGGATAAGGACACTATATTCCTAACTCTAGCCCATATAAAAGACGCAGTCTTATTTATGAGGGATGCTCAAAGGGACATTGGATTGCTAGCTTCTAGGGCCAATGCCATGGCTATCTCAGCGAGAAGATCCTTATGGACTCGCCAATGGACGGGTGATGCGGATTCCAAGAAACATATGGAAGTACTACCCTATAAGGGGGATGTATTGTTTGGGGATGGGCTGACGGACCTGGTTTCCACAGCTACAGCAGGTAAATCAAATTTCTCTGACGTCCTAGTGGATGCTGGGAACTCCGTAAGGACCATGGGGAATAGCGGCTCCGCAGGAGACTGGGCACAAAAGTAAAAGCTTTAGGACTACCTGGTGTGCACTGGCTCCTCCCCCTATGACCCTCCTCCAAGCCTCAGTTAGATTTTTGTGCCCGGCCGAGAAGGGTGCACACTAGGGGCTCTCCTGAGCTTCTTAGTGAAAGTTTAAGTTTAGGTTTTTTATTTTCAGTGAGACCTGCTGGCAACAGGCTCACTGCATCGAGGGACTAAGGGGAGAAGAAGCGAACTCACCTGAGTGCAGAGTGGATTGGGCTTCTTAGGCTACTGGACACCATTAGCTCCAGAGGGACCGAACACAGGCCCAGCCTCGGAGCTCGGTCCCAGAGCCGCGCCGCCGGCCCCCTTACAGAGCCAGAAGCAAGAAGAGGTCCGGAAAAATCGGCGGCAGAAGACATCAGTCTTCAACAAGGTAGCGTACAGCACTGCAGCTGTGCGCCATTGTTACTCAGGCACACTTCACACTCCGGTCACTGAGGGTGCAGGGCGCTAGGGGGGGTGCCCTGAGCAGCACTGTAAAACACCTTGGCTGGCATAAATACACCACATATAACCCCCAGGGCTATATGGATGTATTTTAACCCCTGCCAGAACTCACCAAAAAAGCGGGAGAAAAGGCCGCCGAGAAGGGGGCGGAGCCTATCTCCTCAGCACACGGGCGCCATTTTCCATCACAGCTCCGCTGGAAGGACGTCTCCCTGACTCTCCCCTGCAGTCCTGCACTACAGAAAAGGGTAAAAAAGAGAGGGGGGCACTAATTTGGCGCAGTTTTGATACTAACAGCAGCTATAAAGGGAAAAGCACATTTTATAGTGGTATTCCTGTCTATATATAGCGCTCTGGTGTGTGCTGGCATACTCTCCCTCTGTCTCCCCAAAGGGCTAGTGGGGTCCTGTCCTCTATCAGAGCATTCTCTGTGTGTGTGTGCGGTGTGTCGGTACGATTGTGTCGACATGTTTGAGGAGGAAAATGAGATGGAGGCGGAGCAATTGCCTATTATACAGTTGTCACCCCCTAGGGAGTCGACACCTGAGTGGATGAGCTTATGGAAGGAATTGCGTGACAGTGTCAGCTCTTTACGACAGACAGTTGACGACATGAGACAGCCGGCTACTCAGCTTGTGCCTGTCCAGGGGTCTCAAACGCCATCAGGGGCTTTAAAACGCCCGTTACCTCAAATGGCAGACACAGACACGGATACTGACTCCAGTGTCGATGATGAGGAGACAAACGTGACTTCCACTAGGGCCACACGTTACATGATTGAAGCAATGAAAAATGTATTGCATATCTCTGATAATACAAGTACCACTAAAAAGGGTATTATGTTTGGTGAGAAAAAACTGCCTGTAGTTTTTCCTGTATCCGAGGAATTAAATGAAGTGTGTGATGAGGCGTGGGTTTCCCCCGATAAAAAACTGATAATTCCTAAAAGGTTATTGGCATCGTACCCTTTCCCGCCAGAGGATAGGGCACGTTGGGAAACACCCCCTAGGGTGGATAAAGCGCTCACACGCTTGTCTAAACAGGTAGCACTACCCTCTCCTGATACGGCCGCCCTAAAGGAACCTGCCGATAGAAAGCTGGAGAATATCCTAAAATGTATATACTCTCACATGGGTGTTATACTGCGACCAGCAATCGCCTCAGCCTGGATGTGCAGTGCGGGCCTGGCGTGGTCGGATTCCCTGACTGAAAATATTGATACCCTAGATAGGGACAGTATATTACTGACTATAGAGCATTTGAAGGATGCATTTCTATATATGCGTGATGCACAGAGGGATATTTGCCGACTGGCATCAAGAGTTAGCGCGCTGTCCATTTCTGCAAGAAGAGGTTTATGGACGCGGCAGTGGTCAGGCGATGCGGATTCTAAAAGGCACATGGAAGTATTGCCTTATAAGGGGGAGGAGTTATTTGGGGTAGGTCTATCAGACCTGGTAGCCACGGCAACTGCTGGAAAATCCACATTTTTACCCCAGGTAGCTTCTCAACCTAAGAAGACGCCGTATTATCAGGCGCAGTCCTTTCGGCCCCATAAGGGCAAGCGGGCAAAAGGCGCCTCATTTCTGCCCCGTGGCAGAGGGAGAGGGAAAAGGCTGCAACAAACAGCCAGTTCCCAGGAACAAAAGCCCTCTCCCGCCTCCGCAAAGTCCTCAGCATTACGCTGGGGCTTTACAAGCGGACTCAGGCACGGTGGGGGCCCGTCTCAAGAAGTTCAGTGCGCAGTGGGCCCACTCGCAAGTGGACCCCTGGATCCTTCAAGTGGTATCTCAGGGGTACAAATTGGAATTCGAGACGTCTCCCCCTCGCCGTTTTCTAAAGTCTGCTTTACCGACGTCTCCCTCAGACAGGGAGGCAGTATTGGAAGCCATTCACAAGCTGTATTCCCAGCAGGTGATAATCAAGGTACCCCTCCTACAACAGGGAAAGGGGTACTATTCCACACTATTTGTGGTACCGAAGCCGGACGGCTCGGTGAGACCAATTTTAAACCTAAAATCCTTGAACACTTACATACAAAGGTTCAAATTCAAGATGGAGTCACTCAGAGCAGTGATTGCAAACCTGGAAGAAGGGGACTATATGGTGTCTCTGGACATCAAAGATGCTTACCTACATGTCCCAATTTACCCTTCTCACCAAGGGTACCTCAGGTTTGTGGTACAGAACTGTCACTATCCGTTTCAGACGCTGCCGTTTGGATTGTCCACGGCACCCAGGGTCTTTACCAAGGTAATGGCCGAAACGATGATACTCCTTCGAAGGAAGGGAGTTTTAGTTATCCCTTACTTGGACGATCTCCTGATAAGGGCAAGATCCAGGGAACAGTTGGAAGTCGGGGTAGCACTATCTCAGATAGTGCTGCGCCAGCACGGTTGGATTCTCAATCTTCCAAAATCACAGCTGATCCCGACGACACGACTTCTATTCCTAGGGATGATCCTGGACACAGTCCAGAAAAAGGTGTTTCTCCCGGAGGAGAAAGCCAGGGAGTTATCCGAACTAGTCAGAAATCTCCTAAAACCAGGCCAAGTCTCAGTGCATCAATGCACATGGGTCCTGGGAAAGATGGTGGCTTCTTACGAAGCAATCCCATTCGGCAGATTCCACGCAAGAACCTTCCAGTGGGATCTGCTAGACAAATGGTCCGGGTCGCATCTTCAGATGCATCAGCGGATAATCTTGTCACCAAGGACAAGGGTGTCTCTCCTGTGGTGGTTGCAGAGTGCTCATCTTCTAGAGGGCCGCAGATTCGGCATTCAGGACTGGGTCCTGGTAACCACGGATGCCAGCCTGAGAGGCTGGGGAGCAGTCACACAGGGAAGAAATTTCCAGGGCTTGTGGTCAAGCCTGGAGACATCACTTCACATAAATATCCTGGAGCTAAGGGCCATCTACAATGCTCTAAGCCTAGCAAGACCTCTGCTTCAAGGTCAGCCGGTGCTGATCCAGTCAGACAACATCACGGCAGTCGCCCACGTAAACAGACAGGGCGGCACGAGAAGCAGGAGGGCAATGACAGAAGTTGCAAGGATTCTCCGCTGGGCGGAATATCATGTGATAGCACTGTCAGCAGTGTTCATTCCGGGAGTGGACAACTGGGAAGCAGACTTCCTCAGCAGACACGACCTCCACCCGGGGGAGTGGGGACTTCACCCAGAAGTCTTCCACATGATTGTGAACCGTTGGGAAAAACCAAAGGTGGACATGATGGCGTCCCGCCTCAACAAAAAACTAGACAGGTATTGCGCCAGGTCAAGGGACCCTCAGGCAATAGCTGTGGACGCTCTGGTAACACCGTGGGTGTACCAGTCAGTGTATGTGTTCCCTCCTCTGCCTCTCATACCAAAGGTACTGAGAATCATAAGAAGGAGAGGAGTAAGGACTATACTCGTGGCTCCGGATTGGCCAAGAAGGACTTGGTACCCGGAACTTCAAGAGATGCTCACAGAGGACCCGTGGCCTCTACCTCTAAGAAAGGACCTGCTCCAGCAGGGACCCTGTCTGTTCCAAGACTTACCGCGGCTGCGTTTGACGGCATGGCGGTTGAACGCCGGATCCTGAAGGAAAAAGGCATTCCGGATGAAGTCATCCCTACCCTGATCAAAGCCAGGAAGGATGTAACCGTACAGCATTATCACCGTATTTGGCGTAAATATGTTGCGTGGTGCGAGGCCAGGAAGGCCCCTACAGAGGAATTTCAACTGGGTCGTTTCCTGCATTTCCTGCAAACAGGACTGTCTATGTGCCTAAAATTAGGGTCCATTAAGGTTCAAATTTCGGCCCTGTCGATTTTCTTCCAGAAAGAACTGGCTTCAGTTCCTGAAGTTCAGACGTTTGTCAAGGGGGTACTGCATATACAGCCTCCTTTTGTGCCTCCAGTGGCACCTTGGGATCTCAATGTAGTTTTGGGGTTCCTAAAATCACATTGGTTTGAACCACTCTCCACTGTAGACTTAAAATATCTCACTTGGAAAGTGGTAATGCTGTTAGCCCTGGCTTCAGCCAGGCGAGTATCAGAATTGGCGGCTTTATCCTATAAAAGCCCTTACCTAATTTTTCATACGGACAGGGCAGAATTGAGGACTCGTCCTCAATTTCTCCCTAAGGTGGTTTCAGCGTTTTACTTGAACCAGCCTATTGTGGTACCTGCGGCTACTAGGGACTTGGAGGACTCCAAGTTGCTGGACGTAGTCAGGGCCCTGAAAATATATGTTTCCAGGACGGCTGGAGTCAGGAAATCTGACTCGCTGTTTATCCTGTATGCACCCAACAAGCTGGGTGCTCCTGCTTCTAAGCAAACTATTGCTCGTTGGATTTGTAGTACAATTCAGCTTGCACATTCTGTGGCAGGCCTGCCACAGCCAAAATCTGTAAAAGCCCATTCCACAAGGAAGGTGGGCTCATCTTGGGCGGCTGCCCGAGGGGTCTCTGCTTTACAACTTTGCCGAGCAGCTACTTGGTCAGGGGCAAACACGTTTGCTAAATTCTACAAATTTGATACCCTGGCTGAGGAGGACCTGGAGTTCTCTCATTCGGTGCTGCAGAGTCATCCGCACTCTCCCGCCCGTTTGGGAGCTTTGGTATAATCCCCATGGTCCTTACGGAGTTCCCAGCATCCACTAGGACGTCAGAGAAAATAAGAATTTACTTACCGATAATTCTATTTCTCGTAGTCCGTAGTGGATGCTGGGCGCCCATCCCAAGTGCGGATTGTCTGCAATACTTGTACATAGTTATTGTTACAAAAATCGGGTTATTATTGTTGTGAGCCATCTTTTCAGAGGCTCCTCTGTTATCATGCTGTTAACTGGGTTCAGATCACAGGTTGTACGGTGTGATTGGTGTGGCTGGTATGAGTCTTACCCGGGATTCAAAATCCTTCCTTATTGTGTACGCTCGTCCGGGCACAGTATCCTAACTGAGGCTTGGAGGAGGGTCATAGGGGGAGGAGCCAGTGCACACCAGGTAGTCCTAAAGCTTTTACTTTTGTGCCCAGTCTCCTGCGGAGCCGCTATTCCCCATGGTCCTTACGGAGTTCCCAGCATCCACTACGGACTACGAGAAATAGAATTATCGGTAAGTAAATTCTTATTTTTTTACCATATATTCCCCAACAGCAAGAAAGTAACACCCTATCAGATGCAGTCCTTTCGGTCGCACAAGTTTAAAAGAGGTCGGGGATCCTCTTTCCTCGCCAGAGGTAAGGGCAGAGGCAAGAGAGCACCTGCTGCGGCAGGTGCCCAGGAACAAAAGTCCTCCCCGGCTGCTTCAAAACCCACAGCATGACGCTGGGGCTCCCCTGAGGGAGTCCGCACCGGTGGGGGCACGTCTTCGACTTTTCAGTCAGGCCTGGGTCAGTTCGAACCTGAATCCCTGGGTGTTGGAAATAGTTTCCCAGGGTTACAAACTGGAATTCGAGGAGGTGCCCTCGCGCCGATTTTTCAAATCGGCCCTACCAGCTTCCACATCGGAAAGGGATGTAGTGTTAGCTGCAATTCAAATGCTGTGTATACAGCAAGTGATAATCAAGGTTCCCCTGCACCAGCAGGGAAGAGGTTACTACTCAACCCTATTTGTGGTCCCGAAACCGGACGGTTCGGTCAGACCGATTTTGAATCTGAAATCCCTAAACCTGTACATAAAAAGATTCAAATTCAAAATGGAATCACTCAGAGCGATAATAGCCAACATGGAGGAGGGGGAGTTTATGGTGTCTCTGGACATAAAGGATGCGTACCTTCATGTCCCCATATATGCCCCCCATCAGGAATACCTGAGATTCGCTGTACAGGATTGTCATTACCTATTTCAGACGTTGCCGTTTGGACTTTCCACGGCCCCGAGGATTTTCACCAAGATAATGGCGGAAATGATGGTGGTCCTGCGCAAGCATGGTGTCACAATTATCCCATACTTGGACGATCTCCTGATAAAAGCAAGATCAAGAGAGAAATTGCTGAGCAGTGTGGCGCTCTCTCTGAGAGTGCTCCAGCAACACGGTTGGATTCTAAATCTACCAAAGTCACAGTTGATTCCGACAACTCGACTGCCGTTCCTAGGTATGATACTGGATACGGAACAAATTAAGGTCTTCCTCCCAATAGAGAAAGCCCAAGACATCCAGAACATGGTCAGAGAACTGCTAAAACCGAAAAGGGTGTCAGTTCACCAATGCACTCGAGTTCTGGGGAAAATGGTGGCGGCCTACGAAGCCATTCCCTTCGGCAGGTTCCATGCAAGGACTTTTCAATGGGACCTTCTGGACAAGTGGTCCGGGTCCCATCTGCACTTACATCGGAAAATAACTCTGTCCTCAGGGACCAGAGTGTCCCTCCTGTGGTGGTTGCAAAGTGCTCACCTCCTGGAGGGTCGCAGGTTCGGAATTCAGGATTGGATCCTGGTTACCACGGACGCGAGCCTCTGAGGATGGGGAGCGGTCACACAGGGAAAACATTTTCAGGGTCTGTGGTCAGACCAGGAGTCCTGTCTACACATCAATGTGTTGGAACTCAGGGCCATTTACAACGGCCTTCGACAAGCGGAGAATTTTCTTCGAAACCTACCGGTTCTGATTCAATCAGACAATGTCACAGCAGTGGCTCATGTGAACCGCCAAGGCGGGACAAAAAGCAGAGTCGCGATGGCGGAAGCCACAAGGATCCTTCGCTGGGTGGAAAATCATGTAAGCGCTCTGTCAGCTGTCTTCATTCCGGGAGTGGACAACTGGGAAGCAGACTTCCTCAGCAGACACGATCTCCATCCAGGAGAGTGGGGACTTCATCAAGAAGTCTTTGCAGACGTAACTCTTCTTTGGAGAACTCCTCAAATAGACATGATGGCGTCACGTCTCAACAAAAAACTTCAGAGGTACTGCGCCAGGTCTCGGGACCCTCAGGCAATAGCAGTGGACGCTCTGGTAACACCGTGGGTGTTCAAATCGGTCTATGTGTTTCCTCCTCTTCCTCTCATCACGAAAGTGTTGAGGATCATAAGACGAAGAAGAGTACAGACGATACTCGTTGTCCCAGACTGGCCTCGAAGGGCTTGGTACTCGGATCTACAAGAGATGCTCACAGGAGACCCCTGGCCTCTTCCTCTGAGGGAAGACCTGTTGCAGCAGGGGCCCTGTGTATTTCAAGACTTACCGCGGTTACGTTTGACGGCATGGCGGTTGAACGCCGAATCCTAGCAAAAAAGGGGATTCCGGAAGAGGTCATCCCTACGTTAATAAAGGCTAGGAAGGAGGTGACAATAAAACATTATCACCGTATCTGGCGAAAGTATGTGTCTTGGTGTGAGACCAAGAATGCACCTACGGAAGATTTTCATCTGGGTCGTCTTCTCCACTTCCTACAGACAGGTTGGGAGTATCGGCCTTCACTGTCTAACATCTGACAACGGGACCGTGATATTACTAGCAGCACCGCTACCCACACCTGGCACAGGGGTCATACACCGACATAGGTGTCTTCTGCCCGACATGATGCAGGCCATTTCGTGAAGTCACTACACGGCCCCTGAGGACATATCATCCTCCCATTACCTTGTTAATGTCATTTTGTTATGTTTAGTTTGCAGTTGTGTTTCCTGGGTCCTCAACTGCCAAAAGAAAAGCCATTAAGAAACAGGATTTTTTTTGTGGAGGGAGGGAAAGGTTATTACACAGAGAAAGCATGTCTTTCGTCACTGCCTTTTGTTCTCCTGATTCGTCACCACTGATGTCTCCTCCTCTGGACCTTCCCTTTCTTCATACCAACGTTTAACCCTGCCCTGTCTGGGCCAAGGCCCCCTGCTCCTGCAGATCTCACATACTTCATAAGGCAAAATGTACCCATCAGGCTAACCTTCAGTTTATAGCCCCAATACTACATTGTTTAACTTCATCGTGCCTAGATTGCAATTGCTCTACTGCTACCATGATGTATTCATTACCTGCTACAGTTTCGGAACCAATGTGCATTTTCCACCAATCTATTGGTGCCACTGTTGACACAACATCATGGTCAAACGAGGTCATTAAACGGGGTTGCTTTTGCTTGGAAGTTGACTAGTGTTGGGAGCAGGGTACATTAGTCATAATTAAATTCGGTCAGCAAGCAATAGCCATAGATACAGACCTTTTATTAGTAGACCAGCTAATGAAAGGTGAAAAGACTATGGTCCATATTGCGCAGTATGCCAATTACTAGTAAAAGCTTGGGAAAAAGATGGGTGTATACTAGAGATGAGCGGATTCGGTTTTACTCGGTTTTACTCGGTTCTCAAAACCGAATCTTATTGGCTATCCAAAACACGTGACATCCGTGAGCCAATTAGATGCCGTTTTGAGAACCGAGTAAAACCGAACCCGCTCATCTCTAGTGTATACTCTTGAAACACGACTCAAAAATGTAAATGATCAAAATTTAATTTATTCATTAAACAACGTCATTTAAAAAAATTGTGATTTAAAGCAATGATTTTAAAAAAATAATCATGATTTATATCATGATTTAAATCGGCACACCATCTTACTAATGACTGTCATATTGAAAATGATGCATACAGTTATGACGGACAAAACTGTTACTGCATTCAGCACTAGGAGACACTCCACTGACAGTTCAGAAGCAACTTGTACAGTATCACGGCGGTTTGATTGTACTTTTTGACCGATTGATACCATTTATTCCCACACCTAAGACAAGTTATCCTGTGCAGGGAATCTGTACTGGCAGACTTCCCTTACATGTGGCAATTAGCACATTTTGCAAATGACTGATCCTTACATTGAACCTAGCATAGATACTAAGGGGCTGATTCAGGTCACATCGTCACACACAGCCTCTCCAATAGAAAAAAATGGTGACGGAACTCCTGCCATTGCAGGAGGCATCTGCAGTTTCTGCAAGAATGCTGTTATTGTTGCGCAATTGCAGTTACAGCATGATCGCAGTGGGTAGCATGGCCGGCCTTACCCTGCGAGGAGATTTACCAAATTTATAACACCTTTATATTTACAACCATGAAAATCAGAAACTCACATGCGAAAAATGGGTAGAACAACTAGTTTTATCTATAACACAGTCAAAGTGAGGACAAGGACTGTACTTCAAACGAGACTATGCTTAACCTTGCCAACAAAGCAGGACAGTGGAGTGAAATATTAAGCACCAGTGGAATAGTAATTTATAAACATTCTGTTTAATGGCACAGAATTTAGATACCCCAGACAAATATCCAACCAGTTATCTGCATCCAGGGGGTTCGCTGAGATCCAACACCCAGTTCCATTCATTAAGTCATTGCCAAGGAATACAAAAAGGGGAGGGTATAAGTATAAGGAGAGACTAAGGGGGTAATTCATTTGTTATTGCCCGCGATCTCCCGTCTAAAGTGACGGAATATCGCAGGGGGGGGGATATTCAATTGATGTCCCCTTTTATGCTGTTTGCGACCATTAGTGTCTGGTTTAGCCGTGTAAAGCGGCTAAAACCAACTAAACTATTAGGCGCTCTCAGGAAAAATTTCATTAGGGCACCCAGACGGATGACGTTTCACACATTTCATCTCACCACTCCCGGCGGGTGCGAGCTGAAATGTAGGTGCCGGCAGACAATCGTGCCAGAATGGAGCTACATTTGAATAGCTCTGTTGGGGGCCATCTAGTGGCTGCCAGGCAGAAAAACATTTCAGTCTCTCCCTGTGAGTCCCCTGTATATGGGACCAGCTCAACAGGAGTGGTTAAGGAGAGTGAGAGGATGAGGAAGAAGATTGCAAAAGCCAGAGTAAAAATATCTGCAGGTATTGATGAAAAACATGAGGTGATATCACTCTTGAATTTAATGAAATGTAGGGGACAAGCCCTGTGAACAACTAGGTCATTTAAGAAGCGGAACCCAGTGGTAGACCAACCGTAGAATATTGATGGTGTGAGCCCGTGGGGGAAATCTGGATTATGCTAGAGGGGTAAGAGTGGGTATTGGGGTATGATGAAAAAGATTAATAGCATTAGCTCTTTGTCAAATTGTCAGAGGCTAATAATAGGGTCAGAGTGGGGTCCTTGGCCCACATCAAGGGTGGGGCACTTAAGTACCGATGTCCCAAGCCATCGTCTCTTGCAGCATCTGGTTAGCTTTTATATGTGCTGGCAAAGACGCAAAAATGCATTGGTAACATCTGAAATAAGTAGAGCATAGTGAGAATATAAAATTGAATGGCCGCTGTGGCCAGGCAATAAAAAATGTATTTCTGGATGCAAGCTCTTATCTAGAAGTATAAATTAGTGGGATCTAAATAGCTTTAAACCATGTATACCAGTGTTTAATAAGGAAAAGATCTAAATACACAGAAAATGGAAATTACAACCAAGAAGCTTCTGCTTCTTGGTAATTGGAGATAGAAAAATCTAAAGGTGGCCATCCACTACTCAGACTTGTCTGAACTGCAGATAGCATTAGATTTCTCTTGAACTCTCTCGGGAGAGTCCCGGGAATTGGATCAGACCCTGGCTTTAATTTTAATTACATTCACTTCAGATATATCTGATGCGATATATCATGTGCCAGATCGCATCAGATATATCTGATGCACACATGCTACATGCGATTGATCTGATGCTGCTGCTGCCGCTGTTCCCACTCTTGGTGGGTGGGAGTGGTCAGGGAGATGCCAGTCAAGTGACGCTTCAGATGAATCTGATCAGATACATCTGAAGTAAAAAAAACAATCCGATGTGTACCTATTTTCTTCAGATTCAGATAAATAGTTGGGGCAGCCTCAGAGATCTGTAGTTCAGATATATCTGACACGGGAGTGCGCATCGGATCGGAAGAGCCATCCGATGTGACACTTTTCTTCAGATATGACGGTCAGATGTGTCGAAATCTGAAGAAAACTGCCCAAATCGGACTAGTGGATGGGGGCCTTTAAACTTCAGTTTTATCGGGGTTGATTTGTTAGTATGAGCCGAATAGATACTGTAGGTTAGTTACTTTTCTATGCTTTTTTTGCTGTGTTTGTAAGTGCATTTTGTTTTGTATATTATATTTTGTATATTAAATCTGTGTTTTCAAAGTATCTCTGTACATTCTTTGTTTTTATGCATCATCCTGTACCTTTGCTACCTGACAAGTGCATTTGGAGCGGGAGACACTTTTTAGGTTCAACACAGTGGAGAATTGTTTCCTTACTACATGATTTGCCTTAAAGGGTTATACTACACTGTGCTGTGCCTTACATGAATTAACCCTATCCATTTGGAAACCAGAAGACCACTTACATTATTTAGTCACTGTTAGATATTCTCATTACATAGTGATACACATGGTGTTACCTAGTATCTGATTAGTGTTAAGATACATATTTCTTGAACGTGGTATCTAGAGATCACTTATATTTCAGTGCATTTTTTCTTGTTTCTATTGTATTGTAAGTATGCATTGGATGATTCCTCTTTGCCACAGCCATGCCTTACATCTGCTAGACCAACTTTCACGGCAATTTGTTCATCCGGAGGACCTGGAGTAGTACTGAGGCACCCACTTGAGGGTACAGGTTGTCCACATGACATGAGTTTGACTCAGATGGATGTGGTAGGTCGTTCTTCGGGCTTTGCTTATAGACCTCCCTAGCCATCTTCCTTTAAGATTACACTTTCTAGGGTGATTGCATTACCCTGGTTTGAGTCACTTGGCATTGATAGTATGGTTAGAGCATGAACGCCCACAAAGACTAGGATCTACCCCTCTGTATGGAAGACTTGCTTTATCAGGTGCGAGCACAGGGGAGTCTCTGAACACCAGATCAGAGTTCTGCACCTTTTTTTTTTTTTTTGTAAATGTTGGCTTCGATGAGGGGCTTCGACTAGCTATCAAAAAGCATCAAATCACTGCCCTTTTTGTCCTTTTTCAACCAAAACTGGCCTATATTTTGGGGTTTCAGTCCGTTTCCCAGGGGTTTGTTCATTTGCCACCACCTTATGTTCTTCTGTTCCCCTTTTGGACTTAAATTTGGTCTTAGAGACTCCAGATGGTTTGTGTCTGCATTCCATTTAAATCAGGAAGTTTTCCTGCCGGTGTTTCAGCAGTACAGTTCAGTGAGTGCATTTCATCTCCTGTCTGAGGTTTGAGTCTTACTAATCTACATGGATCAGACTGCATCCATTAGTAAAATGAATTTTCTCTTATGTCCTAGAGGATGCTGGGGACTCCGTAAGGACCATGGGGTATAGATGGGCTCCGCAGGAGACATGGGCACTCTAAAGACTTTAGATGGGTGTGCACTGGCTCCTCCCTCTATGCCCCTCCTCCAGACCTCAGTTAGATCCTGTGCCCAGAGGAGACTGGATGCACTGCAGGGGAGCTCTACTGAGTTTCTCTGAAAATACTTTTTGTTAGGTTTTTTATTTTCAGGGAGCACTGCTGGCAACAGGCTCCCTGCATCATGGGACTAAGGGGAGAGAAGCAGACCTACTTAACTGTTAGGCTCTGCTTCTTAGGCTACTGGACACCATTAGCTCCAGAGGGTCGGAACACAGGTGTCGTCCTCGCTGTTCGTCCCGGAGCCGCGCCGCCGTCCTCCTCACAGAGCCGGAAGATAGAAGCCGGGTGAGTATAAGAAGAAAGAAGACTTCACAGGTGGCAGAAGACTTCACATCTTCACTGAGGTACCGTGCAGCGGTAACGCTGCACGCCATTGCTCCCACACATACACACACAGAAGGCACTGTATGGGTGCAGGGCGCAGGGGGGGCACCCTGGGCAGCAATATTAACCTCAAGGGACACTGGCTAATATATTTGATACTGCGGAGGCAATATATTGAAACCCCCCCGTCAGTATAAAGAATTTAAGCGGGACCGAAGCCTGCCATTGAGGGGGCGGAGCTTGATCCTCCAGCACCATTTTTCTCCACAGCAAGCTGCAGAGAAGCTGCTTCCCAGACTCTCCCCTGCTGAGCAAGTACAGAGGGCAAAAAAGAGGGGGGGGGGGCACATTTAATTGGCGCAGTGAGTGTATTATTTATTCTATAAAAGAGCGCTGTACAGTCTGGGATTTTATTCCAGTGTCCAGTGGCGCTGGGTGTGTGCTGGCATACTCTCTCTCTGTCTCTCCAAAGGGCCTTATTGGGGTGCTGTCCTCATAATTGTATATCCCAATGTGTGTGGGAGTGTCAGTACGTGTGTGTCAACGTGTCTGAAGCGGAAGGCTCGTCTAAGGAGGAGGTAGAGCAGATGATTGTGGTGTCCCCGTCGGCGATGCCGACACCTGATTGGTTGGATATGTGGAATGTTTTAAATGCAAATGTGTCTTTATTACATAAAAGATTGGACAAAGCAGAGTCCAGAGAAAAAGCAGGGAGTCAATCCATGGCTTTGACTGTGTCACAAGGCCCTTCGGGCTCTCATAAACGTCCCCTGTCCCAGGTAGCAGACACTGATACCGACACGGATTCTGACTCCAGTGTCGACTACGATGATGCGAAGTTACACCCAAGGGTGGCCAAAAGTATTCATTATATAATTATTGCAATAAAAGATGTTTTGCATATCACAGAGGACCCCTCGGTGCCTGACACGAGGGTACACATGTTTAAGGAGCAGAAACCTGAGGTAACCTTTCCCCCATCTCATGAGCTGAACGCTTTGTTTGAAAAAGCTTGGGAAACTCCGGACAAGAAACTGCAGATTCCCAAGAGAATTCTTATGATGTATCCTTTCCCCGCACAGGACAGGTTAAGGTGGGAATCCTCGCCCAGGGTGGACAAGGCTTTGGCGCGCTTGTCCAAAAAGGTGGCGCTACCGTCTTCAGACACGGCAGCCCTCAAGGATCCTGCTGATCGCAGACAGACTACCTTAAAATCAATTTCTCTAACGTCCTAGTGGATGCTGGGGACTCCGTCAGGACCATGGGGAATAGCGGCTCCGCAGGAGACAGGGCACAAAAGCAAGCTTTTAGGATCACATGGTGTGTACTGGCTCCTCCCCCAATGACCCTCCTCCAAGCCTCAGTTAGGTTTTTGTGCCCGGCTGAGAAGGGTGCAATCTAGGTGGCTCTCTTAAAGAGTTACTTAGAAAAAGTTTTTAGGTTCTTTATTTTCAGTGAGTCCTGCTGGCAACAGGCTCACTGCATCGAGGGACTTAGGGGAGAGATTTTCAACTCACCTGCGTGCAGGATGGATTGGATTCTTAGGCTACTGGACATAGCTCCAGAGGGAGTCGGAACACAGGGCTCGCCCTGGGGTTCGTCCCGGAGCCGCGCCGCCGACCCCCCTTGCAGACGCTGAAGATGAAGAGGTCCGGAACCAGGCGGCAGAAGACTCTCAGTCTTCATCAGGTAGCGCACAGCACTGCAGCTGTGCGCCATTGTTGTCAGCACACTTCACACAGCGGTCACGGAGGGTGCAGGGCGCTGGAGGGGGGCGCCCTGGGCAGCAATGTATAATACCTGTATGGCGAAAAATACATCACATATAGCCCTTGAGGCTATATGGATGTATTTAACCCCTGCCAGATATCTAAAACTCCGGAGAAGAAGCCCGCCGAAAAGGGGGCGGGGCCTATTCTCCTCAGCACACAGCGCCATTTTCCCTCACAGAAAGGCTGGTGGGAAGGCTCCCATGCTCTCCCCTGCACTGCACTACAGAAACAGGGTTAAAACAGAGAGGGGGGGCACTGATTTGGCGATATGTATATATATTAAAATGCTATAAGGGAGGAACACTTATATAAAGGTTGTCCCTGGATAATTATAGCGTTTTGGTGTGTGCTGGCAAACTCTCCCTCTGTCTCCCCAAAGGGCTAGTGGGTCCTGTCCTCTATCAGAGCATTCCCTATGTGTGTGCTGTATGTCGGTACGTGTGTGTCGACATGTATGAGGAAAATATTGGTGAGGAGGCGGAGCAAATTGCCTGTATGGTGATGTCACTCTCTAGGGAGTCGACACCGGAATGGATGGCTTATTTATGGAAATTACGTGACAATGTCAACACGCTGCAAGCCGGTTGACGACATGAGAGGGCCGGCGAACAAATTAGTATCTGTCCAGGCGTCTCAAACACCGTCAGGGGCTGTAAAATGCCCATTTACCTCAGTCGGTCGACACAGACCCAGACACGGACACTGATTTCAGTGTCGACGGTGAAGAAACAAACGTATTTTCTTTTAGGGCCACACGTTAAGGGCAATGAAGGAGGTGTTACATATTTCTGATACTCCAAGTACCACAAAAAAGGGTATTATGTGTGAGGTGAAAAAACTACCTGTAGTTTTTCCTGAATCAGATAAATTAAATGAAGTGTGTGATGATGCGTGGGTTTCCCCCGATAGAAAATTATTGGCGGTATACCCTTTCCCGCCTGAAGTTAAGGCGCGGTGGGAAACACCCCTCAGGGTGGATAAGGCGCTCACACGCTTATCAGAACAAGTAGCGGTACCATCTACGGATAGGGCCGTACTTAAGGAGCCAGCTGATAGGAGGCTGAAAAATATCCTAAAAAGTATACACACACATGCTGGTGTTATACTGCGACCAGCGATCGCCTCAGCCTGGATGTGCAGAGCTGAGGTGGCTTGGTCGGATTCCCTGACTAAAAATATTGATACCTTTGACAGGGACAGTATTTTATTGACTATAGAGCATTTAAAGGATGCATTTCTATATATGCGAGATGCGCAGAGGGATATTTGCACTCTGGCATCAAGAGTAAATGCGATGTCCATATCTGCAAGAAGATGTTTATGGACACGACAGTGGTCAGGTGATGCAGATTCCAAACGGCACAAAGATGTATTGCCGTATAAAGGGGAGGAGTTATTTGGGGTCGGTCCATGGGACCTGGTGGCCAGGGCAACTGCTGGAAAATCCACCGTTTTTTACCCTAAGTCACATCTCTGCAGAAAAAGACACCGTCTTTTCAGCCTCAGTCCTTTCGTCCCTATAAGAGTAATATCTGCCCAGGGATAGAGGAAAGGGAAGAAGACTGCAGCAGGCAGCCCATTCCCAGGAACAGAAGCCTTCCACCGCTTCTACCAAGTTCTCAGCATGACGCTGGGACCGTACAGGACCCCTGGATCCTACAAGTAGTATCCAAGGGGTACAGATTGGAATGTCGAGAGGTTTCCCCCCTCGCAGGTTCCTGTAGTCTGCTGTACCAATGTCTCCCTCCGACAGGGAGGCAGTATTGAAAACAATTCACAAGCTGTATTCCCAGCAGGTGATAATAAAATTACCCCTCCGACAACAAGGAAAGGGGTATTACTCCACACTATATGGTGGTACTGAAGGCTAGGTGAGACCTATTCTAAATCTGAAAAATTTGAACACTTACAAGGGTTCAAATCCAGATGGAGTCACTCAGAGCAGTGATAGCAAAGAACAAGGGGACTATATGGTGTCCCGGGACATCAGGGATGCTTACCTCCATGTCCCAAAATTTGCCTTTTCTCACCAAGGGTACCTCAGGTTCGTGGTACAGAACTGTCACTATCAGTTTCAAGACGATGCCGTTGGATTGTCCAAGGCACCCCGGGTCCTTACCAAGGTAATGACCGAAAGGAGGATTCGTCTTCAAAGAAAATGGACGACCTCCTGATAAGAACAAGGTCCAGAGAACAGTTGGAGGTCGGAGTAGCACTATCTCAAGTAGTTCTACGACAGCACGGGTGGATTCTAAATATTCCAAAACCGCAGTTGTTCCGACGACACGTCTGCTGGTCCTAGGGATGATTCTGGACACAGTCCAGGAAAAGGTGTTTCTCCCAGAGGAGAAAGCCAGGGAGTTATCCGAGCTAATCGGGATCCTCCTAAAACCAGGAAAAGTGTCAGTGCATCATTGCACAAGAGTCCTGGTAAAAATGGTGGCTTATTACGAAGCGCTTCCATTCGGCAGATTTCACGCAAGAACTCTTCAGTGGGATCTGCTGGACAAATGGTCCGGATCGCATCTTCAGATGCATCAGCGGATAACCCTATATCCAAGGACAAGGGTGTCTCTCCTGTGGTGATTACAGAGTGCTCATCTTCTAGAGGGCCGCAGATTCGGCATTCAGGATTGGATGCTCGTGACCACGGAGGCCAGCCTGAGAGGCTGGGGAGCAGTCACACAAGGAGTGTGATCAAGTCTGGAGAATTCTCTCCACATAAATATACTGGAGCTAAGAGCAAATTTATAATGCTCTAAGCTTAGCAAGACCTCTGCTTCAAGGTCAGCCGGTATTGATCCAGTGGGATAACATCACGGCAGTCGCCCACGTAAACAGAAAGGGCGGCACAAGAAGCAGGAGGGCAATGGCAAAACTGCAAGGATTTTTCGCTAGGCGGAAAATCATGTGATAACACTGTCAGCAGTGTTCATTCCGGGAGTGGACGACTGGGAAGCAGACTTCCTCAGCAGGCACGACCTCCACCCGGGAGAGTGGGAACTTCATCGGGAAGTTTTCCGCATGATTGTGAACCGTTGGGAAAGACCAAAGGTGGACATGATGGCGTCCCGCCCGAACAAAAAATGGGACAGGTATTGCGCCAGGTCACGAGACCTTCAGGCGATAGCTGTGGACGTCCTGGTAACACCGTGGGTGTAACAGTCGGTGTATGTGTTCCCTCCTCTGCTTCTCATAACCAAGGTATTGAGAATTATAAGACATAGAGGAGTAAGAACTATACTCGTGGCTCCGGATTGGCCAAGAGGGACTTGGTAACCGGAACTTCAAGAGATGCTCACAGAGGACTAATGGCCTCGGGAGCTAAGAAGGGATTTGCTTTCAGCAAGTACCATGTCTGTTCCAAGAGGAACCGTGGCATCGGCCTTTAAGAAAGGACCTGCTCCAGCAGGGACCTTGTCTGTTCCAAGACTTACCGCGACTGCGTTTGACGGCATGGCGGTTTGAACGCCGGATCCTAAGGGAAAAGGCATTCCGGAAGAGGTCATACCTACCCTGGTCAAAGCCAGGAAGGAGGTGACCGCACAACGTTATCACCACATGTGGTAAAAATATGTTGCGTGGGTGAGGCCAGGAAGGCCCCACGAAAAAATTTCAACTAGGTCGATTTCTGCACTTCCTGCAAACAGGAGTGTCTATGAGCCTAAAATTGGTGTCCATTACGGTTCAAGTTTCGGCCCTATAGATTTTCTTCCAGAAAGAATTGGCTTCAGTTCCTGAAGTCCAGACGTTTGTCAAGGGAGTATTGCATATACAGCCCTTGTGTGCCTCCAGTGGCACCGTGGGATCTCAACGTAGTGTTGGGATTCCTCAAATCATATTGGTTTGAACCACTCAAATCTGTGGATTTGAAATATCTCACATGGAAAGTGACCATGCTGTTGGCCCTGGCCTAGGCCAGGCGATTGTCAAAATTGGCGGCTTTGTCTTACAAAAGCCCATATTTTATTTTCCATTCGGACAGGGCAGAACTGCGGACTCGTCCCCAGTTTCTTCCTAAGGTGGTGTCAGCGTTTCACCTGAAACAACCTATTGTGGTGCCTGCGGCTACTAGGGACTTGGAGGACTCCAAGTTGCTAGACGTTGTCAGGGCCCTGAAAATATATATATATATATATATATATATATAATTCCAGGACGGCTGGAGTCAGAAAGTCTGACTTGCTGTTTATATTGTAGGCACCCAAAAAGCTGGGTGCTCCTGCTTCTAAGCAGACTATTGCTCGTTGGATTTGTAGTACAATTCAGCTTGCACATTCTGTGGCAGGCCTGCCACAGCCAAAATCTGTAAATGCCCATTCCACAAGGAAGGTGGGCTCATCTTGGGCGGCTGCCCGAGGGGTCTCGGCTTTACAACTTTGCCGAGCAGCTACTTAGTCAGGGGCAAACACGTTTGCTAAATTCTACAAATTTGATACCCTGGCTGAGGAGGACCTGGAGTTCTCTCATTTGGTGCTGCAGAGTCATCCGCACTCTCCCGCCCGTTTGGGAGCTTTGGTATAATCCCCATGGTCCTGACGGAGTCCCCAGCATCCACTAGGACGTTAGAGAAAATAAGATTTTACTTACCGATAAATCTATTTCTCATAGTCCGTAGTGGATGCTGGGCGCCCATCCCAAGTGCGGATTGTCTGCATTACTTGTACATAGTTATTGTTACAAAAAAATCGGGTTATTATTGTTGTGAGCCATCTTTTTTAGAGGCTACTTCATTGTTATCATACTGTTAACTGGGTTAAAATCACAAGTTGTACGGTGTGATTGGTGTGGCTGGTATGAGTCTTACCCGGGATTCAAGATCCTTCCTTATTGTGTACGCTCGTCCGGGCACAGTACCTAACTGAGGCTTGGAGGAGGGTCATAGGGGGAGGAGCCAGTACACACCATGTGATCCTAAAAGCTTGCTTTTGTGCCCTGTCTCCTGCGGAGCCGCTATTCCCCATGGTCCTGACGGAGTCCCCAGCATCCACTACGGACTATGAGAAATAGATTTATCGGTAAGTAAAATCTTATTTTATACACATACGGGTGCCTTGCTCAGACCGGCAGTAGCGTCGGCATGGGTATGTAGCGCAATAGCAGCATGGACAGGTAACTTGTCATCTGACATTGACACCCTAGATAAGGATAGCATTTTATTGACCTTGGGTCATATTAAAGACGCAGCGTTATATATGAGAGACTTTGCCTTACAAGGGTGAGGTTTTATTTGGGGAGGGCCTCGCGGACCTGGTTTCCACAGCTACCGAGGGTAAATCTTCTTTTTTGCCTTATGTTCCCCGACAGCAAAAGAAAACACCTCAATATCAGATGCAGTCCTTTCGGTCGCATAAGTCCAGAAGAGGTCGGGGCTCGTCCTTCCTCGCCAGAGGTAAGGGTAGAGGGAAAAGATTGCCTGCTATGGCTAGATCCCAGGAACAGAAGTCCTCCCCGGCTTCTACAAAATCCACCGCATGACACTGGGGCTCCACTGCGGGAGTCCGCGCCGGTGGGGGCACGCCTTCGACTCTTCAGCCAGGTCTGGGTTATGTCAGATTTGGATCCTTGGGCGATAGAAATTGTATCCCAAGGCTACTGTCACAACTGAGGGCCTGAGCTGACGGGAGGCAGCCTCAGTTGTAGGGGCTGAGATGTACCGGAACCTGGGAGGTTGTATCAGACCCCTGGACATGTAAGTAACATGAATAATAACTGCCCGAAGGCGTGACCACGACAACTTGGATAAAGTCAATGATGTTTATTATGACAACTCCGCAACACAGCAGCAGTAAAAGAAAACGTAAAAGTCAGCAAAGAATAAATACAGTTCCTGGGTACTACAGGATGGCAGGAGCCACAGGGCACTGGTAGTGTGAGATAGTTCTTATGATCTTCTAGATGGAAAGTCCTTACCAGGCCCGACTGTAGCAATGGAGATAACCCAGGATTGTGCCAGCTGGTGTTCCAGGAAAAGCTGGGTTGCTGAAGATAAAACAGCTGCTGTGGATACTGGCTGGAACCAGACTGTTGTTAGCACGGAGTGGATACTGGCTGGAACCAGTTAAATAATAAATGAACTTGGGAGCGATGAAATATGAACTGAAATGTAGAACTTGAGAGCGGAGAAATAATAATACCGGTGGAGAGTGGTAAAGTGTAGAAAGGACACCGGCCCTTTAAGGGAAGCTGTACTCTGCTGGAAGCTGAGCTGGAAGCAGGTAATGTTGTAGCTGGAAACAGATGAATCCACA
Organism: Pseudophryne corroboree; assembly: GCF_028390025.1. Lineage (NCBI taxonomy): Eukaryota > Metazoa > Chordata > Amphibia > Anura > Myobatrachidae > Pseudophryne > Pseudophryne corroboree. Next base: position 67,455,431 of record NC_086449.1, on the reverse strand, counting down.
ATGGATTGGAGAGTCAGGCTACACCGCAGGTGGAATGCTGGTGCGGGTCTCTATGGTGGAAGTCTTGAGACAGGAGCTGGAACCTGGAAGACAATCACAGGAGAGAGACAAACAGGAACTAGGTTTGACAACCAAAGCACTGACGCCTTCCTTGCTCAGGCACAGTGTATTTATACCTGCAGCAAGGAAGGGATTGGCTAGGCAATTATGCAGATTATCAATACTGAGAACAGATTGGTGGAAATGATCAGCTGACAGAATCCAAGATGGCTGCGCCCATGCAGACACTTGGAGGGAAGTTTGGTTTGTAATCCATGTGGTAATGAAAACAGTAATGGCGGCGCCGGAGACAGGAGGCGCCAGGCTGACAGATGCACATCCAACCACGCGGACACAGCGGAGGCCGCGGCTGACGTAATCGCCACTCAGACACTCTGCATGCAGAAGTTCAGGGACGGCGGCGGAGGCCGCGGGAGACGCCATGCCAGGTGTAATATGGCGTTTACTGTGACAGCGTCCCAGAGTGACAGGAGAGGATACAGGAATGTACACATCAGGATAACAGATGGAATCCGGTCCTGGAGCGCTGAGCCAGCCTTAGGAGGCATCTGATGGGTAAGAAATGGCGTCCAGATACCCGGATCGTGACAGCACCCCCCCCTTTAGGAGTGGCCCCAGGACACTTCTTTGGCTTTTGAGAAAACTTGGAATGGAATCTCCGGACCAAGGCAGGAGCATGGACATCAGAAGCATTGGTCCATGAACGTTCCTCAGGACCATAACCTTTCCAGTCAATAAGATATTGTAGTTGACCGTAACGGTGACGTGAGTCCAGGATCTTGGCCACTTCATACTCAACGCCTCGTTGAGTTTGGACTTTCGGAGTTGGAGGAAGTGAGGAATGAAACCGATTCAAGATCAGCGGTTTCAACAGGGAAACATGGAATGTCCTGGGTATTTTTAAGAAGGGAGGCAACTGGAGTTTGTAAGCAACAGGATTGATGACTTGTTCAATCTTGAAAGGACCAATATAGCGAGGTGCAAACTTCATACTGGGAACTCTTAACCTCAAATTCTTCGTGGATAACCATACCCGATCACCCACCTTGAGAGCAGGAACTGCTCGACGCTTCTTATCCGCAAACTTCTTGTACCTGAACGATGCCTTGAGCAGAGCTGATCGTACGCTCTTCCAGATATTAGCAAACTGATGCAAGGTGATATCCACTGTGGGGACAGAAGTTGCTGGAAGCGGTTGGAACTCAGGGACTTTAGGGTGGAATCCAAAGTTAGTGAAGAATGGTGTTGAAGCAGATGAAGAATGATACTGGTTGTTATGACAGAACTCGGCCCAGGGAAGTAATTGAACCCAGTCATCTTGAGAGGAGGACACATAGATGCGGAGGAAGGCCTCCAAGTCCTGATTCACCCTCTCGGTTTGACCATTGGTCTGAGGATGGTAAGCCGTGGAAAACTTTAGCTTGACTTGGAGGACTTGACATAAAGTTCGCCAGAATTTGGCTGTGAATTGAACTCCTCGATCTGAGATAATTTCTTCAGGAAGACCGTGGAGTCGGAAGATCTCTTGTATGAATACTTGAGCCAACTTGGAAGCTGACGGAAGACCGGTGAGAGGAATGAAGTGTGCCATCTTGGTGAACCGGTCAACTACCACCCAGATGGTATTGAACTTGTTGCACATGGGTAAGTCTGTAATGAAATCCATCGACAAGTGGGTCCATGGTCGACGGGGGACGGATAGTGGAACCAGTTGCCCCGCAGGCGACTGGCGGGATACTTTATGTTGGGCACACTTTGGGCAAGATGCAATAAACTCCAAGACGTCCTTTTTCAGAGTTGGCCACCAATAGGACCTAGAGATAAACTCCAGGGTTTTTTGGATACCTGTATGTCCGGCAAAACGGGAAGCATGGGCCCAATGCATGAGCTTCTTCCTTAGCATCGGCTTTACAAAACTTTTCCCTGATGGGGGCGTAGAGTCCATCCCTACCGTGGAGAATGCCAACGGATTTATAATAGGATGCTTGTCTGAAGACTCTGACTCATTTTCTTGCTCCCATGAGCGGGAAAGGGCATCGGCCTTGCGATTCTGAGAGCCCGGACAGAACTGGAGTTTAAAGTCGAACCTGGAAAAGAAAAGTGCCCATCTGGCCTGACGAGGGTTGAGACATTGTGCGCCCTTCAGGTATAAAAGGTTCTTGTGGTCTGTAAGTATGGTGATTGAATGAGAAGCTCCCTCCAACAGATACCTCCACTCTTCTAGAGCGAGCTTGATGGCTAGCAACTCCTGGTCGCCAATGGCATAGTTGCGCTCAGCTGGGGAGAACTTCCGGGAGAAGAAACTGCAAGGGTGTAAATGGCCATCTTTAGCCCTCTGAGATAACACCGCTCCTACTCCAACGGAGGAGGCATCCACCTCTAAGATGAAAGGAGAGTCGATGTCAGGCTGTTTCAGAACAGGCGCAGAGATGAACCTTTGTTTTAAAAGATGAAATGCTTGCATGGCTTCTTCAGACCACTTGGACGGGTTAGCACCCTTCTTAGTGAAAGCAGTAATAGGCGCCACAATGGTGGAAAAGTCTCGTATAAACTTTCGGTAATAGTTGGCGAACCCTAAGAACCTCTGGACCCCTTTGAGGGTTAAGGGTACCGGCCAATTTTGGATTGCTTGTAGTTTCTCAGGATCCATCTCTAGTCCGGAACCGGACACAATGTACCCTAGAAACGGAATGGACTTGACTTCAAAGACGCATTTTTCTAATTTGCAATAGAGATGATTGACACGGAGACGGGACAGAACCTCTTTAACCCAAAAACGATGTTCCTCTAAATCGTTGGAAAAAATGAGGATATCGTCTAGATAGACCACGACATGACGGTATAGAATGTCTCTGAAGATCTCATTGACAAAATGCTGGAAGACAGCTGGAGCATTGCTCAATCCGAAGGGCATGACGAGGTACTCATAATGTCCGTCACGGGTGTTAAAGGCGGTCTTCCACTCGTCACCCTCACGGATCCGGATGAGATTGTATGCACCTCTCAAGTCCAGCTTTGTAAAGATGGTAGCTCCGCTAACTCTGTCAAAGAGCTCAGTAATCAGGGGTAAAGGATAACGGTTCTTGATGGTAATGTCGTTCAAACCTCTGTAGTCGATGCACGGCCGCAGACCACCATCTTTCTTTTTTACAAAAAAGAAGCCTGCGCCGGCTGGAGAAGAAGAAGGTCGAATGAACCCCTTTGCTAGGTTCTCTTTAATATATTCCTCCATAGAATGCGTCTCAGGCAGAGACAACGGATAAGTTCGGCCTCGAGGTGGAACCTTCCCTGGAACGAGATCAATCGGACAGTCCCATTCTCTATGAGGAGGAAGGATATCAGCAGAAGCTTTACTGAACACATCCGTGAAATCTTGATATGGAGGAGGTGGAACATCAGACGACTTGGGGGAGGAAGAACAGACAGGCAATACTTTAAACAAACATGTCTCAGCACAGGAGGAACCCCATGCCAGGATTTGCGTAGTCGTCCAATCAATTGTAGGATTGTGAAGACGGAGCCATGGAAGGCCCAGGACCACAGGATGTGTGGCTCTTGGAATCACTAAAAAAGAAATAAGTTCGGAATGAAGAACTCCCACTCTCAGACGAACTGGTAGAGTCCTTAAAGAAATAACTGCATCAAAAATTTTGCTGCCATCCACGGCAGTTAAAGAAATGGACGAAGGAAGTCTCTCGGTGGGTAGGGACCACCGTTTAACATAGGCTTCGGTAATAAAGTTCCCAGCTGCTCCGGAATCAAGGAGGGCAATGACGTTCCGATAACGTTGAGCAACTTGAAGCGAGACTGGGAGATTACAATCTTGAGGAGATGGAGAGGAGATTA